>NC_139844.1:23839924-23862964 GCF_963691815.1 Echiichthys vipera
AAATGACCACGAGTAGGTTTCTATCTGTTTCTATAGAACGGACGAATCCTTTTACCTCATGAAGAGCGCCCCTGTCTGAGGCCGTACGGTCTACAGGGATTCAAACCTTTACCTCATGAAGAGCGCCCCTGTCTGAGGCCGTACGGTCTACAGGGATTCAAACCTTTACCTCATGAAGAGCGCCCCTGTCTGAGGCCGTACGGTCTACAGGGATTCAAACCTTTACCTCATGAAGAGCGCCCCTGTCTGAGGCTGTACGGTCTACAGGGATTCAAACCTTTACCTCATGAAGAGCGCCCCCGTCTGAGGCCGTACGGTCTACAGGGATTCAAACCTTTACCTCATGAAGAGCGCCCCTGTCTGAGGCCGTACGGTCTACGCGGATTCAAACCTTTACCTCATGAAGAGCGCCCCTGTCTGAGGCCGTACGGTCTACGTGGATTCAAACCTTTACCTCATGAAGAGCGCCCCCGTCTGAGGCTCTACGGTCTACAGGGATTCAAACCGTTACCTTTTATAAAAGCTTTGTTCCTTCTTTGGTCACATGTGCTAACATCTGTATCAGAATGAGTAAACCTCCAACGATCCCGGGCTGATGACGTGTGCAGCTCAGAATATCTATTTCAGGAAAGGCCAGAGACACATTCCCTCTCTGACCAACCCCCAACTGCAGACCCGTTGCACCCCCGACACCCCCGCTCAGCTGCTCCACTTTTAGCCTTGGCTCCAGTGAGGAGGGTGGGGGAGGACGGAGGAGGGGGAGCTACCAGCAGGCCTTGCGTGTGTGTGGGCGGGTGGTTGGATAGCTCGCCACTGTCACTGTCCGTCCAAAGCGCCGCCTCACTCCCCCCCTCTGAAGCCAGATTCAGCTGCTCCCTCAGTCCGCGGAGAAAGTGGACACTCGAAGAATTCGACCAAACGCTTCCAACCGCAGATTCTCTCTCAGGCGGAGACGCCGGATTCAGTCGAGACGCGGCGATGACTCGAGACTCGTAAGTGTCATCCGGTGGTTGAGGAGCTACTGTAGGAGGAGGCTCGAGGGTGTGAATCCACATTTCCCCTCTCCTTTCCTTCAGTTTTACAATTCTAACATACGAACGGGTCCATAATTGAGCTATCTGATATTTTGGGTGGGGGGGCTCCATAAGTGTGCGCCCATTCTGGCAGCTAATGGAGACCCGCGGTGTGAATCCTGTGGCGTTAGAAGGAAGGACAGTGGGATGAGACGGTGAACAGGGTGATTTGGTTTCCGTCCCACTCTGTAGGTCAGCGAGAGTCCTACTGTTCTGGGGTCGGTCTGTCGGTGGTGAATGGTTTCAGAGGTTCTGGATTTCTTGGTAGACTGTGGACGGGTATGAAAGATCAATTGTGAAGTTAGCTGGGGTTGGTTATAGTCAGCTGCAGATGTGGTTTGACCCCTAAAATAATGTAACATAAGGTTCCTCAGTGGTTTACAGTATTATCACGTACTTAAAAACAAACCAAGAACCAAGAAAAGGCCCCGTTTTCAAACTGTCAGATCCTTAAAATGAACGTAACTCCGTTGTTTTCCTCCTAAACCAAAGTCACTGGAGCCGGACGCACGTTTTAGCCGTGAAATATTCTTGAATTTTTAATGTTGTGTTTGAAAAGTGCTTGAATTTTGGATGAAGAGCTTAAAATTGTACCAACAGAAAACTAAAGAACAATAGAGTTTCTCTTCCTTCTGATGTTTGTCAATCTCTTTTAACGTGAAATAATCATTTTAAACATGTCTTTGTAGAAATGAGTCATTTACCACAGCAGTGAGGTGCAGGAAAAGCTGGAAATGGACCTTTAAATGTGCTTGAATTTGAGTTTGGAGAAGGTGAAGAACCCTGGATTCAAATGAGCAAATCGCCTTAAATGATTACAGATACAATTATATATTAAATCAGTTAGTTACAAGCATATGTATGTAAAAAATAAGTCAAATGTCCCTGAAGTAATCCCTGATGAAGCCTCTTGGATGAGAGGTGAAACGTCTTCCTAGACAAACAACCAGTCCAGTTGTTTTTGACTGAAATTGCTTTGAGGATAACGATGACCTGGACGAATGAGAACATTCACAGGCTTGTCCCTGAAGTAAGTGCATATTTCTCCTTTGCCGTGGTTCATAACCATTACAATGAAGAATAAATCCATTAGAAGTGTATGGGACTGTGAAATGAGTCAGAACGTCCAAATTTGCACCACCAGACTTCCTCCACTTCGGCACCATTGATTGGTTCATGTTCAACTCTCTGGCTGCTGCTCTATTCCCGTGTTCTGCTGCGTGACTAATGGCCTTGAGTCTAAACTCTGCGTCGTAAGCGTGTCTCTTAACAGGAGCCATTTTGGGCTCTTTACACAAACACACACATAGAAATGAAACGGCACGCTTCACACAGTCGTATATCTCAACATGCACCGCGCGTTACTTCTTCTACGGGGGAAAATGGAGTCGGCGGCTGCTCACCGTAGTTGGAGACCTGTTGTGGCTCAATATTGGTCCATATATAAAGAGCACCGGATTATAAGGCGCACTGTCGGCTTTGGAGACATTTGAAGGTTTTTACGTGCGACTATAGTGCGGAGAATACGGTAATAGCTCCCTTTAAATCATGATTGACACCAAACGTTGATGCTCCTGATGCTGATCTAACAGTTTGAAGGACGCAGCTTTGATTGAACGTGTTTTTGATAAAGTTTATGTATTTTCTGAATCCTGGGACAGGAGCAGGAAACTGACGCATGAGAGAGAAACAGGAATAAACTCCTGTGTTTGTGCTCATGGAGGGTTTTGTGTTGTTATGTTTGGGGCCATGTGTGTGAATCTGCACACGTCCTGTTCTACTTTATCCTTATTAACGTGTTTATTTATGTTTTTTATATTTATATGCATGTTTCTGGTCGTTGTGGACGTGTGTCTGTATAATCCTGTCTGGGCTGGGTGATAATAAATAAACATCCATCCATTCATTCATTCATTCATTCATTCAGGCCCCTGATCGAGGATTAGCCGTGTCTCTCCGTGCGCCTCCATCCCACCTCTCTATTTTCGTCTCTCTTCCCACTCACAGGAGGAAACTAGCTTTAGCTCTTAGCGCCGTGCACCTGTTCATTCATTATTCCGAGCCTCCGTCAGCGGCTGAGGAGCTGAGCTGAGTGCGATCAGAGGGAGTGTGTGGCTCCGTGTGTTTGCACAGAACAGCTCTCTCTGTAACAGTGTGTGTCTGCGGTGGTGACGGGGGGGCTGCCGCGTGTCTCTGCTGCTCACAGACGTGGAGACGCTGCTGGTTTGTGCTCTTGAACGTTACATTTGTTAAATGTAAACGAGCAAAAGTGAACCGTAAATATCTGAATCCCTCCCACATCGTCCTTCTGTCCGTCTACGTTGCTACGGTGTTTTTAACCAAAGAAGAAGAAGAGTTACTTTATTTATCCTGCAAGGGTTTTATTATACAGGTCACACACACACACATACACACACACACACACACACACACACACACACACACACACACACACACACACAGGCCTGAAATACACACACACATGCACAAACAGGACCTATATACATGCAACTAATGGAGAGATGTCAGAGCGAGGGGGCTGCCAATGGATCGGTTCCCCGAGCAGTTGGGGGTTCGGTGCCTTGCTCAACAGCAGGGCACCGAACAGTGCAACGGTGCCCAGGAGATGAACTGGCACCTCTCCAGGCACCAGTCCACGCTCCATTCCTGGGGCCGGCGTCCTCGGGTCCCCAACAGAGTCTCCTCTGGACTTCTGGGATATTTTGTATAATTTGTGAAGTTCACTTTCTACGTGAACTTCTTCAAAGTTCAGTTTTCACACATTTGTAAACAAACTCGTGCTCTTCAGAGTTCACAGTTATTGTTTTTTTAAATCACAGCCCGTTTAGAACCACAGCGATGATTTTAACAGTGACTTTGAGGTGACGGCTGCGACCCCTTCATGAAGTTCCTGAAAGTTTGGATTTCCTCTTCAGGCCTTTGAGGCTGCAGGTCTCAGTGAACGGCACCGGCAGGTTTAACGGAGCTGCTGGTGCACTTCCTGGGGTTTGGCTCAAGGGTCCGGCTTTGAGTTTGCGTTTGCTCGCTCAGACCTGAAACACCGGCTGCTTCAGGTCAATGTGACTGTGACTGATGTGGAAGGTTTTTCCCGTCCTCACCGACCTCGTGAGTCATAAACCTGGTTTAAATGAACATTCGACGCGTCCTCGCTGTGTTTACGTTTGATGACGTATGCGTCGGTGCGACACTGGCGGCTGGGGTTGCCAGTTTGGGTGTTTTTTCCGCTCCATATTCAGCCTGTGTACGGTGCGTTTTAGGTGTGGCGTTTGAACTGTGGTCTGTTTGTCGTTTGCAGTGCTGCTTATTGATGCCAGTTCATTCACTCTATTGTTTTGTCTGGTTTGACGGAGCTGTTGTCTTTCTTTGTTATAATTATTATGTGTCAGACGTGACTCTGAGTGACGCCCCATTTCCTTAGACACGTCAAACCAGCTACAAGGTGCTTTAGGTCATCTGTCCCAGAACGTACCCAGGCTTGATCTGTTCCTCTGCAGACACAGAGATGAGAGATCAGACAGTGTTGGCACAGGGCGGGCAGACGGTAACAGAGCCGCGTGAGCACACAGGGTTCGCTGCACTCTTTGGGGTCAGGGTGGAGCTGCAGAGGTGACAGAAGAAGTGAACAGTGAGAGCCGCACGAACTCGATCCGTCCCAGCTCTTTCTCTTTCTCTGCGCTCTCGTGTAAAACGATCCGTGAGCGTCTCAGGGGACCTGGAAACGTCCCGTGGGCGTTCAGAACGGACTGTTTTTGCCCTGTGTTGTGCTCGGGTTGTGCCATCGCTGCGGTAACAGGAAGCTCTGCTGCTCTCACACCCTCTGAGAACAGTCACATCATGGATCGTTAGAGTGATTCGATCGTCAGCAGCCCCGGTGCAGTGTTACGGACACAGCTCCCGGTGCACCTGTCTGCCACTTGATGGGGATGTAACTTACTGTGCGTGTCCCCTGAGACTCGTCCTCGTCTGTTTCAGCCGCGGGCGACACAGTTGCCCTGCAGCGATGGGGCTGCACTGCAGGACTTTACCTCACTGTCACCTCAACATCTCTGTCCCACAGTCTCTGTCAGGAGCTCATTACCATCACCATCATCACATGTCTTCAGTGTTTCTGGTTCTCCCTCCTCTCGTCCCCTCTCCCTCCTCTCGTCCCCCTCTCGTCCCCCTCTCCCTCCTCTCGTCCCCCTCTCCCTCCTCTCGTCCCTCTCGTCCCTCCTCGTCCCGCTCTCCCTCCTCTCGTCCCGCTCTCCCTCCTCTCGTCCCTCTCTCCCTCCTCTCGTCCCTCTCTCCCTCCTCTCGTCCCCCTCTCCTTCCTCTCGTCCCCCTCTCCCTCCTCTCGTCCCCCTCTCCCTCCTCTCGTCCCCCTCTCCCTCCTCTCGTCCCCCTCTCCCTCCTCTCGTCCCCCTCTACCTCCTCTCATCCCCCTCTCTCCCTCCTCGTCCCTCTCTCCCTCCTCTCGTCCTCCTCTCCCTCCTCTCGTCTCCCTCTCCCTCCTCTCGTCCCCCTCTCCCTCCTCTCGTCCCTCTCTCCCTCCTCTCGTCCCCCTTCTCGTCCCCCTCTCCCTCCTCTCGTCCCCCTCTCCCTCCTCTCGTATCCTCTCCCTCCTCTCGTCCCCCTCTCCCTCCTCTCGTCCCCCCTCTCCTTCCTCTCGTCCCCCTCTCCCTCCTCTCGTCCCTCTCTCCCTCCTCTCGTCCCCCTCTCCCTCCTCTCGTCCCTCCTCTCGTCCCCCTCTCCCTCCTCTCGTCCCCCTCTCCCTCCTCTCGTCCCCCCTCTCCTTCCTCTCGTCCCCCTCTCCCTCCTCTCGTATCCTCTCCCTCCTCTCGTCCCCCTCTCCCTCCTCTCGTCCCCCCTCTCCTTCCTCTCGTCCCCCTCTCCCTCCTCTCGTCCCCCTCTCCCTCCTCTCGTCCCCCTCTCCCTCCTCTCGTCCCTCCTCTCGTCCCCCCTCTCGTCCCTCTCCCTCCTCTCGTCCCCCTCCCCCTCCACTCGTCCCTCTCTCCCTCCTCTCGTCCCCCTCTCCCTCCTCTCGTCCCCCTCTCCTTCCTCTCGTATCCTCTCCCTCCTCTCGTCCCCTCTCCCTCCTCTCGTCCCCCTCTCCCTCCTCTCGTCCCCTCTCCCTCCTCTCGTATCCTCTCCCTCCTCTCATCCCCCTCTCTCCCTCCTCGTCCCCTCTCCCTCCTCTCGTCCCCCTCTTCCTCCTCTCGTCCCCCTCTCCTTCCTCTCGTATCCTCTCCCTCCTCTCGTCCCCTCTCCCTCCTCTCGTCCCCCCTCTCCCTCCTCTCGTCCCCTCTCCCTCCTCTCGTATCCTCTCCCTCCTCTCATCCCCCTCTCTCCCTCCTCGTCCCTCTCTCCCTCCTCTCATCCCCATGTCTCCCTCCTCTCGTCCCTCTCTCCCTCCTCTCGTCCCTCTCATTGACTGTAATAGCTCTCGGTGTTTGGACAGCGTCTGCGGTACCCTTAAGTGGAGTGTGACAAACGGTTCCCTCCGTGATCTCTCACCCGTCACACGCTGCCTCCCTCTCCTGATTCATCCTCGTTCTGTCGTGTGGGACCACGCCTGTGATGGATTGAATATAATCATATATCTTCATTTACGTCTGACTCCGTAGAATATGGATTCATTCAATTACAGCTTCAATACAAACATCACACCGCACATTTCCCCGGAGAGCTTCCAAACGTAATGAGTTCAAATACATAAATCCCTGCTGGGGCCCTTCTGTGTGGAGTTTGCATGTTGTCCCCGTGTCTGCGTGGGTTTTCTCCGGGTTCTCCGGTTTCCTCCCACAGTCCAAAGACGTGCAGGTGTTCGGTTCATTGATGACTCTAAATCACCCGTAGGTGTGAATGGTTGTCTGTCTCTGTTCGTCTCTATGTGTCCTGTGATAGACTGGCGTCCTGTCCAGGTTGGACCCCGCCTCACGCCCGATGTCAGCTGGGATCGGCTCCATCCCCCCACGACCCCGACAGGGACAAGAGGATGGAGATGAATGATGGATGTTTTTGTGCATTAATAAACCTTTTAGCAGCTGGTACACAACACTTTCTGTTCCTCTCAGTTTTGCACATCGGTGCATCAGTCAGTGACTGGGGTTGATCATTCATTCATTCATTCATCTTCAGCCTCTTGTCCCTGTCGGGGTCGCGGGGGGCTGGAGTCGATCCCAGCTGACATCGGGCGTGAGGCGGGGTCCACCCTGGACAGGACGCCAGTGTATCACAGGACACATAGAGACGAACAGAGACAGACAACCATTCACACCTACGGGTGATTTAGAGTCATCAATGAACCAAACACCTGCACGTCTTTGGACTGTGGGAGGAAACCGGAGAACCCGGAGAAAACCCACGCAGACACGGGGACAACATGCAAACTCCACACAGAAGGGCCCCAGCCAGAGTTCTGGCCTCTGTCACCTGCTGGACCCTCAGCTGCTCAGCCCCAACCCCTGAGCCGGCCGTCCGGATCACTTTGTCCGCTCTGTTTGGTTCTTTGAAAACGGAGCTCTCAGCAGTGCAGACAGGTCGCAGCAGGTGTTCAAGGACCTGAACCTCCTTAAGAAACAGTCGGCTTTGTCCCTTCCTGTCCACCGCCTCCATATGACTATTCCAGTCCGGCTGCACACAGAGGTACCTGTGGTTGGAGACCACCTCCACCTCCGTGCCCCTGGTGTTGGTTGAGTCCTCCTCCTCCTGAAATGGAGATGCTGAGATGGAGGTTATTGTGTCTCTAAACTCCTCCTCATCGCCCCCTTTGATGAGGCCACAACAGCTGTGTCATAATTTTGGTGTTTCTGTTATTTCTGCTGCGCTTGATGATCATTAAAGCGACAACAGGCCGCGCTGGTGCGTCCGTCAGTGACGCGTTGGAGGCTGAGAGCGTCGGCGTGCACGTTAATGTGCTCAGCAAACGCACAGCTCTCCTCCAGCCCTTCGTGTTCCGACCTCCAGAGTTCGGTACAGCCTTCCCTCGCAGCACAGTGTGTGTGTGTGTGTGTGTGTGTGTGTGTGTGTGTCTGGGCTGTTTTCTGTGCCCTACCCTGAAGACACAGCAGCACGTGCAGATTTCACGGCTGTGGAGCCGGACGTCCAGTGGGAGAAGCAGAGGAAGCCCTTTATGTGCACAAACGTGTGCAGTAATTACATCAACCCTTGCATTAGTTTGCAGCCTTCGGGGAGAATCACCATTTGAATTCAGACGCTGTAAAGAAGCACACGTTCAACAGGTTGATCAGGGACAAAGGATGCTAACGAGCGCCATTGTTCAGCTCCGACACTGTCCTGAATCTAACAGATGTTTAATCCAACCAGTGACGCAGTTCATTTAAACTCCATGATGTTCGGTGCACAGCATCATGAGCACGTTATTATTATTATTATTATTATTATTATGAGGCTGTAACCGGGCTTGGACTTGTAAGTGACGCTATGTGTCCCAAAGGAAATACAATAATTCAAGCTGGGCTGCAGTTGCGAGCGGTCATTGTAGAGTGTGTCTGACCCACAATGCTGTGTGTTTAATATGCAGTGGGCCGACTCAGACACGTCTGATACAACAGCCCAATGAAGGAGCGAGTGGCGCATCACATCATCGGGTCGACCTTAAAGTGTAATTTTGGTCAAATCAACAGCAATAGATGGTGTTTTAAACATTTGCCTCACTCGTTGGATGCGGCCTCTCTGATGTAGCGACGCTGCTTGTTTTCACTTAAAGAGCCTGATTTTAGTTTTCATGTGAATTTAACATTTAAGATACAAACGGGCCTGGAGGGGGGGGGGGGGCAAGGACCCTAAAGCACGGGGCACGGTACGGAGGAACAGTGGGAGGGTGCCCTAATCTCCCCCTCAGTGTGTATCCAGTCCCATCAGTTCCCTAAAACGTTCTTTCCCCGTTAAGGGAACAACCAGATTATTGAAGTTCCCTCGTATCCATGAAAGGGAGACATAAAATGTGTACAACCCATTCCCTTCACACTGACCTTCACACAGATGCAGTGGACGTCTACAGACCATCTAATCTGACCATTCACACACATTCACACACCCATGCGCAGCACAGGGAGCAATTCAGGGTTCAGTGTCTTGCTCAAGGACACTTTGACATGTGGACCGGAGGAGCTGGGGATCGAACCACCAATCTCTCCACTCTGTCACTGAGCCACAGTCGCCCCACAGTTGTTTGCTGTTAATCGCAGTATTTTACCAACTCGGACTCAGATCAACAAACTAGACTAGAATCAGAATTAAAGTGAAATATCTGTTTCTTTTTGTATCAACTAACAGCGTCAAAGGTCTTTTTTAACCACTAATGCTGCTGAAAATAACAGCAAACCTCTGCAGCAGCATGAGAAGAGTCCCTACACACACAACAAAGCATCATCAGCGTAGTTAGTGAAGCCAGAGTTTATTAAAGAGTGTTTTAAAGACTTACCTACTGGCCCCTGCACCAACTCCTCTCATAGTAAAGTCCATTACAGTGGAAGGAGCCCATTGGTGCGCATTATTATTATTATTATATTGAAATCCTATGCAGGACATTTGAAATGGAGTATTGAGACTCAGACACTGTTAAAGTAGAGGAAACACGTGTCACACACACACACACACACACACACACACACACACACACGCTCTGTAGCTGAGAACAGACAGAGACTCACTGGACATCAGCCAAGCTCCACTGTGACCTTTGGGAAAGCTGCCCACGGCTCTATCTTTAACTATTCACAGCCGATATTCAGCCTTATGTCAGTGAATGGAGTCATTCAAAATGAACGCCGTCGTCACGCAGTTGTGCAGTGAATGTGAAGAACTGTGTGTTTGTGACGCTGGAGAACGCTCGACTAATCCTGCGTTGGTCCCACAAAACCAGAGCGAGTCCCAGGTCACACACACGGCTGTGGAAAACGACCTTTTCTATATTGTACACACTTTATGTCCCTCTTTCATGGATACGAGGGAACTTCAATCATCTGGTTGTTCCCTGAACCGGGGAAAGAACGTTTTAGGGAACTGATGGGAAACACTCCCACTGTGCCTCTGTGCCGTGCCCCGTGCTTTAGGGTCCTTGTCCCCCCCCTCCAGGCCCGTTTGTACTCACACTACCTGGGCCTTGGAGAATGCTTCTTGCTGCCTATACGTCATCACGCCGTAACACGTCACACGCATTGATGACGTCATGGCGATGCGTGGCTTTGTTTCCAGATCTTTCCGTAGACCTCAGAGTTTTTGTGCGTCTTGTCGACTGTTTTTGAATCTTTTCATCGACCAAATCTGCAGTAAACACTCCACCTCCGCATCACACCAACGTGAACCTTTCACCGCCATTGTTTGAAATGTCTGCGCATGGTCCCTCCTTCTTTTTTCTACGTCCCAACAGGCGCACAGGAAATGACCTCAGAACCGCTGTAGGCCTCGTGCTCGTACACGTGCGCACGCTCGTGCTCGTACACGTGCAAATGTGCTTTACTAAAGCCCACCTCTCCCAAACGGGCCGTGGACGGCAAGCGTGCCGCTCCTAGACGCGGTACGGTTGCACTCACACTGGTCAAAGGAACCAGACTTTAGCTGTGACACGTGCTGAGGCACGGGACGGAGGCACAGTGGGAGGGTGCCATAGTGCCTAAGTCTGGGTCTAACCTGTTTGTTTGTTGTTGTTGTGCCGTGTCTCAGCATCGACTGCCCTCTTGATGTCGTTGTTGTGTGAATTATTAAAGTGAAATCTAATTTAAACGACTGTAAAGGTTCTCAGACTCCTAAACAAGCACTTCATCACAGCATATTTAACATTATTATACATTATATAAGAATGTGACATATTCTTTAATGTACCATGTATCTACCATAATAACAATAATAACAATAAAAACAACAGTATCAGTCAAACTCTGACCATTTAAATAAAGAGGAAATGAAAAGCTACATGAGACCGTTGTTAAATCGCCCGAGCTTCGTTTCCTGCGTCTTATTTTTGTAAAAACGTTTCATATGAGCACAAACGTCTGTGGCCGACCCATGAATCCGTCTGACTCCCTCATTCTGATCCGGACTCTTCAGCATATTTCTTTTAGGGGGAGCGTGACAGCGATGAGTCGGATGGGTGGGCGTACGGCGAGGTAGAAAATAGAGAGAGTGTGAGCTCATGGAGAGATAACAGCAGAGCGAGGGAGGAGGGAGGGAGGGAGGAGGGGAGGCAGGGAGAGAGGGAGGGAGCCGCGGACAGATGAAAGAGGGAGAGATCAAGCGAGAGACAAAAGGTAGGAGACAGATGTAGCAGAGGGAGCGAGGCGAGCGAGAGAACAGTGACGGAGAGCAACAGAAGCGAAGGAACCCCTCCACCCCGGCCTGAACCCTCCCGAGCCGAGCCGAGCCGAGCCGTGCAGCGTGATACCACCGCGGTGACAGTCCTCTGCAACGGAGCCCTGACGGCACAAGAGTGCAGGAGCAAGCAGGAGCCTGTTGCCTGGATACCCCTGCTGTTGCCACGGCGGCAATAAGCCAGGATTGAACCGTGTGTGTGTCTGTGTGTGTGTGTTGTGTGTGTGTGTGTGTGTGTGTGGGGGGGGGGATTTGCTGGCTGGTGCCGCTGCCATGGGAAAAACACAGCTGGATGACTGTCTGGATGGTTCCCTCGCTCCCTCCCTCGCTGACGTTCCGCGGATGAATACGGGAGGAAGCGCCCTGAAAGGGGGGCTTTGAGGGACGGAGGTGGGAGGCTGGTGGGGGACGCGGGGGTCTGGGACTCTGCTTTGAAACCGGAGGGCGGGTACAGAGTGAAAGAGAAGACGCTAGGGGGAGGCGAGACCCTGACACAGGTGAGCTGAAGAGGGGCACCGAGCGGGGCCATGCAGGTCCAGTCCCCGGCTCCTCAGTCCAAAGCCTCCAGCTTCATCCTGGCTCAGAGATGCGCGCTGGCCTCGCAGATGGAAATCCACCGGTACGTACCTGCCCACGTCTGTTTCTCCTCTCGCAGAGTTGTTGTGCTCTCTCCGTAGACCTTATCAATGGAGCTGCATTGCTAGGCAACAGCTTCCTGTCATTCACAAACACCACAACAAGGTTTTTTAAATGAAGGCTGAGACGCGTTTGAGCTCCGGGGTGTGACACAGGGTCACTCAGTGTGTTTTCCATCATTTCCCTAAAGCGTTCTTCCCCCGGTTCAGGGAACAACCAGCTGACTGAAGGTCCCTGGTGTCCATGTGCGGGGGTTAAATGGTGAAATGAGGGAGTAACTCTTCCTCCGGTACAGTAGGTGGAGCTCCAGCAACATCCAGCTGCTCTGAACACGCCTTTATTTCCACCTTCACCTTTGTCAAAATCACCAGCGTGGGGAAAATGGCCGACTTTTGGACACAACCAGGACACAAACGGCTCTTCTTGGTACTGATGCTGGTTGCCATGGTGAAGTCCTCCCTGGGTTTGTTGTTGTTGTTGTTTTCACCTTGTTTTGGGCGCCGTTGCTTCCTGGTTTCTTCTGTTTCCGGGTCTAAAGCCACTGCAGTGGAGTGGGGAGCGTGCGCAGACGAGAGACCTGATAATACCCAGAGAACGCTGTTTACACACGTGAATAATCAGGGACTGAAGGAGTCCTCTGGGTCTGTTAACAGGGGGGTGAGGACTCTGATTTGACCCGGGGGACGGTGTTTCCATGGTGATTGACCTGAACCTGAATATAATCTGGTTTTCATGAATGTCCGGAGTGAAGCTGCCGTTAGAGCAGACGTACTCTTGAACTGACAGTGGCCCAAATGTATCTCAACTGCAGATGTCTCAGTGAAACAGATGGATCATCCCCACGTTCTGTGATCGTCCGCCAGCTATTGTCTTCTGGCACATGCAGCCCAGATTCTCCTTCAGGCGTGTTTTTACCTCAGTGATTCAGAATAGAATTAAACACTCCACCTCCGCATCACACCAACGTGAACCTTTCGCCGCCATTGTTTGAAATGTCCGCGCATGGTCCCTCCTTCTTTTTTCTACGTCCCAACAGGCGCACAGGAAATGACCTCAGAACCGCCGTAGGCCTCGTGCTCGTACACGTGCGCACGCTCGTGCTCGTACACGTGCAAACGTGCTTTACTAAAGCCCACCTCTCCCAAACGGGCCGTGGACGGCAAGCGTGCCGCTCCTAGACGTGGTACGGTTGCACTCACACTGGTCAAACGAACCAGACTTTAGCCGTGAAACGTGCTGGGGCACGGCACGGACGGATAGTGCGAGGGCGCCCTTATTGCAACTAGTTTGGGATCAGTCTAATTACTGAAACAGACTTAACCCAGTGCAAATACTCATCAACAGCAACATCTTAACTTGCATCATCAATGTCGACTGCACCGCCATCGTAAAGGAGAAGTAGCGAGATGCGGCGCATTAACAGGAAACAGAACAAACAATTTCAAAGTAAAAGTCTTTGAACGCGAAGAATTCACATCAGGGGATACATAGAAAATAAGATGAACCTGATATAACAGCAGGGGAAACACTGGCTTCATCTCAAACCTCCATTAAAAACCATCTGCTCTGTGATCCTGCAGTTCAGTGTTCCTCCAGTATCGCTCCCTCGGGCCGGGCTGGGAAACCGTCAACCGCAGCGCCACCGCAGCGCCTCTGCATCGCCACATTCAGCCGCTGTAACGTAACGTTGAGGACGAAGACGCTGCTTAATTATTGAAGCTAAAACATCTTTCTGAGGCTCAGTGGAGCCAGTGTTGTGTGTCGGGTGCATGTTCACGTGCAGGAAGTGTTCCCTCTGAGGCGTGAGGGCAGAGACGGAGGCGCGGTGGTCGTGAGCGGCGCCCGCACAGATGTAAACGACGACGACGGTGAACGCTCACGTCGAGTTTCAGTTGTCGCTCTGTCTCTGCTCGTGTCAGCAGCTCAGGGGATGAGGTGAGCTTAGCTCTGTCTGTGTTTGTGCACCAACAGCAGATTCTGTGTGTGTGTGTGTGTGTGTGTGTGTGTGTGTGTGTGTGTGTGTGTGTGTGTGTGTGTGTGTGTGTGTGTGTGTGTGTGTGTGTGTGTGTGTGTGTGTGTGTGTGTGTGTGTGTGTGTGTGTGTGTGTGTGTGTGTGTGTGTGTGTGTGTGTGTGTGTGTGTGTGTGTGTGTGTGTGTGTGTGTGTGTGTGTGTGTGTGTGTTCTAACCTGTTTACATGGAAACACATTTCTTTAGTTTTAATGATTAAAAACAATGTTCAGGTGAAAAAGAAGCTGTGCTCTTGGTGCTTGGGTGTAAACACTCAGGGCGCCCTCCCACTGTGCCTCCGTCCCGTGCCCCAGCACGTGTCACGGCTAAAGTCTGGTTCCTTTGACCAGTGTGAGTGCAGCCGTACCACGTCTAGGAGCGGCACGCTTGCCGTCCACGGCCCGTTTGGGAGAGGTGGGCTGTTTTTTTTTGCTGTGATCTCTTAATCAACTTCAATCCCGATCAAAACGATCAAATATTAAATCACTTTGGGGATTTTATCCATTTAAATGCAAGTTTAATTATTTTAAGTTTGAATTATTTATTTTAAAAACACAAAACATTAATTAATTTCCTGATAATAAAACGTAGGAAGATGAAACTTTGCGGTTGATCAGAGTCTGGGTTTGTCAAAGATTTGCAAAAAAAAGCAAAGCTTTGATTGCATTAGTATAATTTATGCAGTTCAAGATAAAAAGTAGTAATGCAATCAAGTACATTAAAATAAGTTATAATCTTTCACAAAACCAACACTCTACTCACCAGCGAAGTTCTGCCTACGATTCATTATATGGAAAAGAATCATCCCCACGTTCTGTGATCGCCCTGCTGTTGTCTTACAGCGTGATCACACTGTCCTTTTGGCCGCGGCCAAAACTGTTTTTCAGCTAAAGTCTAGTACCTTTAAGCAGTGTGAGCGCACCCGCTCCGCGCTCAACTGCGGCCAGCTGGCCCTCCACGGCCCGCTTGAAATAGGCGGGCTTTAGCGGAGCCGTTTGCACATGTACGAGCACGAGCGCGCGCACGTGTACGAGCACGAGCACGAGCCCTACGGCAGTAGCGTTATGTCCGCCTGTTCGGACATGTAAATAGAAGGACGGACCATGCGCGGACATTTAACAACAACAACAATGGCGGTGAAAGGTTCACGTTGGTGTGATGCGGAGGTGGAGTGTTTACTGCAGATTTGGTCGATGAAAAGATTCAAAAACAGTCGACAAGACGCACAAAAACTCAGAGGTCTATGGAAAGATTTGTAAACAAAGCCACACACACGGGATCAATGCGTGTGACGTGTTACCGTGATGTCGTATGGACAGCAAGAAGCAAGCAGTGTGAGTACAAACGGGGCTGGGGCGCGGGGGGGAGAGGGAGGGGGGACAAGTACCCTAAAGTCCGGGTCGTGGTCCGGGAGGATAGTGTGAGCAGACCCTGATAGCACGTGCAGCCCAGATTCTCCTTCATGCATGTTTACCTCAGTGATACAGAATAGACTTAAACACTCCACCTCCGCATCACACCAACGTGAACCTTTCACCGCCATTGTTTGAAATGTCCGCGCATGGTCCCTCCTTCTTTTCTCTACGTACCAACAGGCGCACAGGAAATGACCTCAGAACCACCGTAGGCCTCGTGCTCGTACACGTGCGCACGCTCGTGCTCGTACACGTGCAAACTAGACACAGGGTCACTCAGTGTGTTTTCCATCGGTTCCCTAAAGCGTTCTTCCCCCAGTTCAGGGAACAACCAGCTGACTGAAGGTCCCTGGTGTCCATGTGCGGGGGTTGAACGGTAAAATGAGGGCGTAACTCTTCCTCCGGTACACACACACACACACACACACACACACACACAAACACACACGCAGGTACAGTAGGTGGAGCTCCACCAACATCCAGCTGCTCTGAACACGCCTTTATTTCCACCTTCACCTTTGTCACAATCACAGCGTGGGGAAAATGGCCGACTTTTGGACACAACCAGGACACAAACGGCTCGTATTGGTACTGATGCTGGTTGCCATGGTGACGTCCTCCCTTTTGATTTGATTGCATTAGTTTAATTTATGCAGTTCAAGATTAAAAATACTAATGCAATCAAGTAAATTATAATAAGTGCTAAGACTCTAATCAGCAGCGAAGTTCTGCCTACGATTCATTATATGGAAAATAATAATAATTATTCATATTTCATCTTAACACACACTGTGGCTGTTTGTCACATTAATATTAGCTTTGCTGTCGTCTCATTAAAGTGAATATAAAGTGTGATCAGTCCGAACTTTGACTTTGACTGAGTTTGCCGCAGTTTGTTAAACATTTATTATTTTATGTTTATTTTTATGAGTTATTAATGAAATCAGCCTCTGAATCACACACAGTTCCTGTTTCTGACCTCACACATTCACACCCAGCAGTTTATTCTATAAACTGTATAAAACCATGTATTTGATATCCACACCTGGGACACGCTGGTGTGTCTGGAGACGCCGTTCTTTAACCTTAACGCTCACAAACGCACACAGAAGCTTTTTGTGTCCAGGAAACCGTGACAACAACAACCCTGGGGACAAAAGTCTCCTTCACATGTGAGGATTCTTCACCTGAACAGAGACTCACGGGTGTTTCATGACCTTTAAAGACCGTTCAGCCTCTCCTCTGCTGAGTCCAGCCATCACACTCGCTCCCTTGTTGTTCCCATGGTTTTAAACCCGGAGCTCTGCTCAGGGGTCAATGTGCTCCCTGTCCCCGTGTGAATGGGGCCGTGACTGGACTCTTGTAAAAGGTGCCAGGCTCCCAGTTTACACACGGGCTGCACCCTGAACCCTGGAAACACTCTGAGAAACACCAGGCTCTGTGTGTGTGAACATGCACGGTGACCAACACATGCTAACGGCAGTGTTTCCCCTCCCTTTAGTTCAGGCGGCGCCCCCTGACCCCCTTAAAAGTCAGGTCAATTTGATTGAATTGTATTTTAGTGACCAGCGTCAGATCCAACAGGAGCAGTTTCTGGATCCTTTCACTAAACAAACTAAACAGCCTCTACACTGTCGCGTGTTACCATGACAACAGGCAGGAAATTATGTTTTCTCCTGTTTTTATCGGAGTGTAAATTCTGTCTCTACGCGGTCGCGTGTTACCATGACAACAGCAGGAAATTATGTTTCCTCCTGTTTTTATCGGAGTGTAAATTCTGTCTCTGCACGGCCGCGTGTTTCCATGACAACAGGCAGGAAATGACGTTTCCTCCTGTTTTTATCGGAGTGTAAATTCTGTCTCTACACGGTCGCATGTTTCCATGACAACAGGCAGGAAATTACGTTTTCTCCTGGTTTTATCGGATTGTAAATTCTGTCTCTACACGGTCGCTTGTTTCCAACTCTCAGAAAACTGCGACAGCGTTGGAGATTCACTCGTTCAAAGATCCTTTGGAAAATTGTTTGAAGAGGCTCCGCCACTAGCGGGGAAAACGAACTGAAACTCACTGCCCCCCCCCCCCCCCCCCGACACTGTAAACCCAGGGAAACACTGTTCATCTGCACCGAGCTTTAGCGTTAAAATTTAGTCATTTTGCTTAAGTTTCCACTCCATACGGGGAAAACGAAACTGAAACTTCTCAGAGATCCTTTATTATTTAGTTTGAGAACAAAAATCAACTAAAAGAGAATTAAACAAACTGAAATTCTTTCTTTATTCTGTGATTTTTGATTAAACTTAGTTCTCGTTCTGTTAGAGGACATTATTTGGACCTTTTTAGTCGTGACAACACTGAGGGGGAGGGGCTAGTTTTTATTTGATTGGAGGTTAACGTTTATGAATAATTAGGGGCGTGGCCTCTTGAGTGACAGCTAGCCTCTGGCCCTCACTTCTCCTCGGAGGTAAACGTCAGCCAGATGGACGTACGCCCCTCCCCCCAGCGTCACATACATGCCCTTTTTTGGTCAGAGGAAATGAGGCGGAGTCAAAGTCTGACAAGATGGAGACTCCCGTAGGCGAGGACGACTGGATCGAGTCAAGTGGAGCAAATTAAAGAATGAGTTTAATCAAACAACAGAAAATAAGCTGCAACTTATAAAAATCAGTATTTATGTAAAAATACCCCCAAAAACGAAAGATAAGAAGAAAATAGAGCATTTGATGTTAACAGAAGTGGGTAAAATCATCTGGAAGTGTTTATGTTTAATATGATTCACTGGTGTCGTGGCTTCATGGCCTGAAATGACTTCCTCCCGCTGCGTTTACAGTAACCCGGCCGTGTCCTCCATCTTCTCTCTGGGTTGTTTGTGACCCATTTGACAAAGTGTGGCCTTTTGTTTAATGAAAGGTCAGACGGGCTTGTTGAGGGGATTCACACCCAGCTCTGCGGGGGGTGATTACAGCGATGCTTGTTACCATGGCGCTGAAAAGGGCAGAGTCATTAAGGGCGATGAGAGAGGGGGAGCCACCTGTGGACCCGTCCTCTGGGGCTCTGCCTCCTCACTCAGCTAACGGAGTCTGGCGTCTGGGAGGGAGCTGCACGGAGCCTAATTGAATCCAGCTCCGGCTTAAACGAGTGTGTGCTGCTTGAATAGGCCAGCCGATGGGCCAGGTAATTACGGTGCAACAATGTTTTACACCATAATGACCTGAATTAGGTGAGTAGGAAATAATTAGGGACCAACAAAGCAGTGCTGTTGCAATGCAGCACTGATGGTGAATGTTAGTTACATGTGACAGCAAATACACTTTTTTATATGTTAAAAAGTGGCAACTGTTGAGGCCCAGTTGTATGACTTTATCCCTGATTTCACCTGTGTTAGGAGGGAATAGATGACAGTGAAGTTAGGACTGTTTGTGACACGTTACCACTTTCTTTCCCGTGTCCTAACAAGCTTTTTCTCGAGGTTCATTGATCGTTTACAGGTTGGCATCTTAGTCACAGTTTTGGAGTGTGGGTGTTGTGACGTAACCGGACTCCTCAGCAGATCCATCTGAACTCTGGTTTAAAGATCTTAGTGAAGGGGTGAAAATCCTGGTTTCTGATTGGATAAACCATCTGTCTATCACCAACATACGGGCCAAACCAACCAATCAGATGGGTGAAGCGTGTGACGTACTAACAGCGTGGAGGCAAAGCTCAGAAAGGAAACAACATGTGGGTAAAGGAGATTTTCCCTTTGTGTTTAACGTGAATTTACGGATCAAAGGCCCAATTTCAGGAGCCCGGTCCATATTCAACAGAAGGATCCAGAGAACAAAGAGTTAGTGAGCGGCTTGCTCCATAGCTGCTCATCTCATCCGTGGAAGCCTCCATGTTGTTCACACTCAACAGTCTCTTCTGTTTCACTTCAATCCACCAAAGAAACCAACGCTGATTGGTTCAAACTGCTCAAACGTCTCCAGACTGATCTGAGAGTGAAACACAACGCAGCTCAGAGATCAGGACGGACTCAGGAGGCTGCTTGTGACGCCCTTGAGACTGTGACTGATATAAAAGTGTGAGTCCTGCTGAAGCTCCAGACTTTGACCTTTACTCACACACACACACAGGTTTAAAAATAGCCGCTCGTGGCGATGGCTTCTTTGTCCCACCTCAGGTGTCTGTGCTGCGATCACGCTGCTCCTCTGCTCGCTCTCCTTCTCTCTCACCATCTGGTAGAGTGGATGACTCAGACTTGTGCACGGAGGGTATTTTCTCACGGCTCCATCGTTTGGTTTGTGTGTATCAGTGAAGCAGAGAGCAGGTGACCTCCACGCAGACAGGCGTCTGTTCACGAGTGAATGGCGAAAGTGTTCATTCACTCAGGAACAGACGTTTGGGAGTTTGCACCTGCACACACGCGCTCGTCTCTTTTCCCGCTCTCCCTTTTTAGCCGTGCACCAACCTCCGCCCGTGTACGGCTGTGTTGCTAGGGTGACGACTCAGTTTGCAGTCCCTATAAAAAGGCAGCAGGGTTGGAAACAGGAGGTGATGGGGAGGACGCTCCTGCTCAGCTCTCAGCCCCTCTGAGTCTGTGGTGACGATAAGATGGTCATGGTAACATTATCTGACATTAAGGCAGAAAGAGATGTTCCCATACCACCATTTTTTTACCTCCCCACACCGATTCCAATACTCATGCTGTGAGTATCGGCAAATACCGAACATAGACACCAATACCAGACACTACTAGTACCCATGCCAGGCCTGGAGGTGGCGCTGTAACTGCCACAGAAACGCACCAACAACAGAAGAAGAGACGGGGAGACACTGTGGAGAATCCAAACATCGGAGAGTTTCTCTCCAAATCCTCCTCCATCCTAGAGACAAACGTGTCCCTGGTTCTGGTCTTAGTGGAGACTTTGCTGCTGTTCTGGACTCTGATGCACCCATCACTCTGCAGTTAGTGTCCTCACTGAGCAGAGGGGGCTGCTGGGAGCCCCTTCACTCTGCAGTTAGTGTCCTCACTGAGCAGAGGGGGCTGCTGGGAGCCCCTTCACTCTGCAGTTAGTGTCCTCACTGAGCAGAGGGGGCTGCTGGAAGCCCCTTCACTCTGCAGTTAGTGTCCTCACTGAGCAGAGGGTGCTGCTGGGAGCCCCTTCACTCTGCAGTTAGTGTCCTCACTGAGCAGAGGGGGCTGCTGGGAGCCCCTTCACTCTGCAGTTAGTGTCCTCACTGAGCAGAGGGTGCTGCTGGGAGCCCCTTCACTCTGCAGTTAGTGTCCTCACTGAGCAGAGGGGGCTGCTGGAAGCCCCTTCACTCTGCAGTTAGTGTCCTCACTGAGCAGAGGGTGCTGCTGGGAGCCCCTTCACTCTGCAGTTAGTGTCCTCACTGAGCAGAGGGTGCTGCTGGGAGCCCCTTCACTCTGCAGTTAGTGTCCTCACTGAGCAGAGGGGGCTGCTGGGAGCCCCTTCACTCTGCAGTTAGTGTCCTCACTGAGCAGAGGGTGCTGCTGGGAGCCCCTTCACTCTGCAGTTATTGTCCTCACTGAGCAGAGGGTGCTGCTGGGAGCCCCTTCACTCTGCAGTTAGTGTCCTCACTGAGCAGAGGGGGCTGCTGGGAGCCCCTTCACTCTGCAGTTAGTGTCCTCACTGAGCAGAGGGGGCTGCTGGGAGCCCCTTCCCCGTCCCAAAGCACTCCCAGGCGCCACTTTCTCACTACATTTAGAGACTTTTCACAGCTTCTTAGAACTGGATTTAGAACAGAGCCTAGAGCAGTTTAGCTCCTTATTCAGAGCATCAGGGAAAAGGGAGACATCTGTGCTGGGCCTCATTCAGTCCCATGCACGTGGCTCAGAGTCCAGTTCAGTAAACAGTCTCTGGGTCCGTCTCTGTCCTCTCCCGCAGCAGCACTGTTGTTGTTATGTGACGCCGCAGGGTCAGAGGCCGGAGGTGGGGCCATGAACAAAGTTGAGCTTTCACCGTCCAGACCACAACGCCATGGGGGGCGTTTACAATCTGCACACTCTGGGACCAGGTTTCTAAAGATCCTGTTTTCAGGCTGCGATAACACCGGCTGCTGTGGATGGACGACTAAAGACGGAAGTGGTGCCGTTACAGGGAAACACGTCCTCTGTGTGGACGGGCCCTAAGAAGAACCGTGTCAGAGCTAACAGAGCTAACCAGTAAATAGATTCCTGTTTCTAATAAATTTCGTGGTATCGGATCGGTGCCTGGACTTCAGTACTCGCCAATGCTAGCATTTTCGGTGCCTCGCCGATACTGGTTTCAGGCAGATCCACACACTGTTGGATCCGTTCCCCAACAAGGCTGGTGTCGGGGGAGGGCTTTAGAAAACTATTGTGGATTAACTCTGTTTTGGCGTTGGACTGTTTGTGTTTGAAGGCGTCCCCCTTCATAATTAAAAAAAGATTGAAGAGATTAGTGGAGAGTGATGTGAATGTGAAGCTGCAGCCTGAGATGAGATGACTCCGTCTCTCCTGCGTGCTGAGGGTCTGTGGAGCTGCTTGGATCAGGGGGTCTGTTCTGCAGATGAGGGGGTGACGACTGCAGACTCTGTGTCAGGGCTGATAACGCTGAAATGCAATGATTGCTTTGTTTTAGAAGAACAACCTGAAAGGATTTAAAAGCCACTCCTGGTCCCGTGAGCCCACTTTGAAGCCTCTGTCTTAATCTACTGTGTGTCCAAACATTGGCAGCCGGTCGACAGGGACTTTCTCTTGTCCGCGGGGCCTCCGCTGCTCCTCCACGCCGGCCCCTGATCACTTCCATATGGGCTGGAAAGCACTCAGCGAACTCTGCACCACATCAGGAGTGATTGCCGATGAACGAGAGGCAGAGAAAGAGACAGATGAGGGGGAAAACAGTTAGAGGAGGGTGATTCAGTCGGTGCGTTTAAGCTGTGTGAAGTTTAAAACCCTGATTATATTCAGGTTCAGGTCAATCACCATGGAAACGGCGTCCCCCGGGTCAAACCAGAGTTCTCATTCCCGGTTAACGGACCTAGAGAACTCCTTCAGTCCCTGATTCTTCCTCATGGAAACATCTTCCCCTGGAGTAATCTCAGGTTTCTGGTCGGCACATGCTCCGTGGGTTCGAACCCCCCCTCCCCACTCCACTGCAGCAACTACAACAGAAGAAACCAGGAAGCAACAGCGCCCAAAACAAGGTGACAACAACAACAACAACAACAACAAACTCAAGGAGGACGTCACCCATGGCAACCAGCATCAGTACCAAGAAGAGCCGTTTGTGTCCTGGTTGTGTCCAAAAGTCGGCCATTTTCCCCACGCTGGTGATTTTGACAAGTGATGAGCCGTTACATATAATCGGCTGATATTTGTGTTACTTAGGTGTGTCGTATCGGCCGATGTGGGCCGATGTGGGCCGCTGCGTTCATCATTATTCACAGACCGGCGTCCACAGGCAGCTCCGTGTTGATGCAGACGCCTCTTTAAGTTCAATTAACGTTCCTTTTTTATAAATCATCATTGTGTAGTTTTTATTGAACAAGCAAAACCAGCATCGCCCTAAAAAACCCACACGGGACCTTCAGTCAGCTGGTTGTTCCCTG
>NC_139844.1:23863164-23883164 GCF_963691815.1 Echiichthys vipera
GTGACCACAGGAGGCAGCGCCCACAGGAGGCCGTGACCACAGGAGGCCGCGCCCGCAGGAGGCCGCGCCCACAGGAGGCCGCGCCCCCATTCGGGCTCTGACTGGCGGTAAACACAAACTCTGCCGTCTCTCTCCTGATTTCACCTGTTTTACGTTAACGGCCTGGAAACCTCCTGCTACTGCCGGCGTTTGTCAGGCAGACGGATGTGTTACGGCGCTGATGAGCGATGATCAGCGTAGATTCATTCCTCCTCAGGTCCTCTTGTGAGCCTGAACGTTAGTGCACAGCCATATTTGTGCATTTCAGAGACATTCAACAGTAAAACAATGAACAGAAATGGCAAGAATTGGTCATTTTCTGCCCATAAACCCGCATTTTACACCACCATGACTGCGTGTGTGCTGAGCTCTCTGGACGTTTGAGCGTCTGACGGATCAAATATCTGGATGAAGTACGCGTGTAGCTCCGCGGATGAGTAATACACCAGTGACGTGCTCCTTCCTCTGCCTTTTCACAGTTTATTTATTTATCGGCTGATCGCAGAGAAGCTGACGGAGCAGATCTGTGCACAGCTGCCGGCTCCTGCTTCTGTCCTCATTTCCTGCTCATTACCCAGAGTTCATCATGTTCTCTTTCTCCTTTCTTCTGTCTGTGATTTAAAATGAAGGATAGATAGAAACGGACGTGTCTCACACACTCTCTTTGTCGTCGCTGTGGGTCTGGGGATGATGATGAGTCATGCAGCGATGAGGAGGAAGAATTTATATAAACGTCATAATGAAGCGTGTTTAAAATGCAGCACCTGAATCTTTATCTTTACGTTTCTTGGCTTGAAACTCTTCTCCAACCCCTGGAGTTAAAAACTGGCAATAATGCCGGGCATTATAGCAATAAATGTAAACGTAACTATGATGAAATACTCGTGGTAAACAAGACTAACATGAAAGCACTGTGTCCTTTGTCACGTAGAGCAACACACTTTTTTCCCAGAAGTCAAAGTGTTTGTCATGCATTTTAAAATGCACCCTTGACTCCTTAGCATCTTCATTCCTTTTTAGTGCAAACGATTTGGGCAATGTTTTGGGCAGTGTCATTAATTAAGCTTCTGCATCTGCGAGCTTCTCTTCCTGACACTTATTATGACTCACAATAACAGGTTTTTTTTTTAGTGTTGACAATGGAGAATGCTCCACACACACGCTGAGGTTTAGAGATTTAAAGTTTAAAGCACTCGTGTCACAATCATCAGAGAAAAGAAATCCCTTAAAATATGAAATACTGTGCCTCCGCACCGTGCCCCGTGCTTTAGGGTCCTTGTCCCCCCCTCCAGGCCCGTTTGTACTCACACTACCTGGGCCTCGGAGAATGCTTCTTGCTGCCTATACGTCATCACGCCGTAACACGTCACACGCATTGATGACGTCATGTCGATGCGTGGCTTTGTTTCCAGATCTTTCCGTAGACCTCTGAGGTTTTGTGCGTCTTGTCGACTGTTTTTGAATCTTTTCATCGACCAAATCTGCAGTAAACACTCCACCTCCGCATCACACCAACGTGAACCTTTCACCGCCATTGTTTGAAATGTCCGCGCATGGTCCCTCCTTCTTTTTTCTACGTCCCAACAGGCGCACAGGAAATGACCTCAGAACCGCCGTAGGCCTCGTGCTCGTACCACACGTTTATGCTCCTAAAGGGACACTTTAACACACGTTTATGCTCCTAGAGGACACTTTAGCACACGTTTATGCTCCTAGAGGACACTTTAACACACGTTTAGTCTCCTAGAGGACACTTTAGCACACGTTTAGGCTCCTAGAGGACACTTTAACACACGTTTATGCTCCTGAAGGACACATAGATACTGAAGGGGTACATTTGGTAATCCAGACTGTTTTTGACCCACTTATTGTTTGTCCCATGATGCATCTGACCTCCTCTAGTGCCCAGATGAATTCCCCAGTTAACCCTAAACCCTCAAGGCCGTCTAACCGGCCCGCCCACTTGTTGCCGGGCAGATCTGAAACTATAATAAGACGCATGTTTGCGGGTTGTGTCAGTGTGACACATGATCGTCCTGCCATGTCACTGACGTGTTCCAGCGGGGCAGCGGGGTGGAGTCATGTGTCAGAGCTCATTCACAGAGGTGAGGATGGCAGAGGTGTCGATGTCAGTGTCCCCCCGCCCTTCCAGACATCCTGACTCCCCCGAGCCCCAAAATATGCCCCTGACCCGTGGGACACATGGACGGAGTCAAAGATAGACGGAGAACAGCTCCGTCCACCTGCAGGGAATCGAATCTGTCCGTTATAGAATCTGTGCTCATTAAGATATGAATGATGATGATGAATCAAGCTGCTGTAGAACGGTGTCGGGTCATCCAGGGAGGATGTCACCTGGTTAATCATGATAAAGGACATCTCAGCAGATAGGATCGAATATAGTGTCTTTATTTCTACAGCAGAGCTCTCTGAACTACCACAGATCTTAAATGTTTCCCAGATGAGATGTTCTAAGGGCGAACACCCACTGTGCCTCCGTACCGTGCCCCAGCACGTTCCACAGCTAAAGTCTGGTTCCTTTGACCAGTGTGAGTGCAACCGTACCACGTCTAGGAGCGGCACGCTTGCCGTCCACGGCCTGTTTGGGAGAGGTGAAAATATACAAATCAAAACGAGTTTACTGACGCAACACAGAAATGAAACTAATCAAGCTGCTGTAGAACGGTGTCGGGTCATCCAGGGAGGATGTCACCTGGTTAATTATGATTTCTCAACAGAAATATTATTCATCTATATCTATATATAGTCACAGAGTGTGGTCTTCACCTGCTCTGTAAAGTGTCCTGAGATAACTTTTGTTGTTATGATTTCGCACTATGAATAAAACTGAATTGAATTGTATTTCTAGTTACAGCAGAGCTCTCTGAGCTATCACAGATCTTAAATGTTTCCCAGATGAGATCTTCTAAGTAACACTATTTCCCCTCCACATTAGCATACGTTCAGTGCTATTTTCTGCATTTTGAATTTCACCATTGTCATCATGTCTCCTGAGCAGGTCTGAGTCTGTCCTGTAAAGTAAAGTCCCAGTCGAACTTTCTTTTGATTGTATTCACTGAAGCCGACACTGTGCTCCGATAGAACAACAGAAATCATCCGTGCCTCTTCGTGCACGTAGAGCCTGTTGTTTGTTCCGTATCAACCTGTCGACTCAGCACAGTTCACAGTTCGTGCACACGCCACAGACCCCCCCCCGCCCCATCATGTTACAATATCATAGGCTAGCATACGCTCAATGATGTTAGCAGTTGCTATCTTTGAGTAAGTTAGCCACTCTACCTCCATGTAGCGTGTACTCCATGCTGTTTATTGATGAGAGAAGAGACAGGCGCGTTCACAGGAATCTGGTGCACGTGCACTGACGAGCACTCGATGGGAGGGAGGGAGGAGCTCGGTGGTAGAGGGGGAGGGGCGTGAGAGTTGGAAATGTTTAAAATTTCAACTCCATCTGCCAGACTGCAGCTTGAACACATCAAACTGCATCCCATCAGTGAATGAGCTTCATAAAGGACTCTGAGGTGAGAAGTTTTTAGTCTACGAGCCCAGATGCACACGTGCTCGTGCTATTTACCAGATTAAATCATATCTATGGAGCGTGAATCATTTTCTGTAGCCAGTCACAAGATGTTGCTATGAATGCTTGGACGATGACATCGTGAGCTATATGTGATACTGTATGTGGAGTGTAGCGTTTGTGTGTCCACCCTGTAATCCTTTTATCTGTGGACATCGTGTCCTCCTGTCAGCTGAACTCTGACACAGTGAAGACAGTTGGAATTCCCTCTGCAGTCTGTCTGGGATTGCGGAAAGCGTACGTCACTGACCTCTGAGTGTGAAGACTCACTGGCCTCAGTTCCCAACGGAGCCACACACGCTAAAAATGCCCACACTCGTCACACCGAGTCTGACTTTAATATATTATTCAGAGCCCCTGTTTGCTCTTTGTCTGCTCTTGTTTGTCTGTCCGTGACGGGATGATGGATGGACATACTGACCAAACACACACACCTTGATCTCTTGACAGGAGCGTATGCAGACGTGATGGATGGCAGCTTTGATGACAGGGTGTTTTTCTGGGTGGGCAGGTCAAACAAAGGAGAGTGACCCCGTCCTCTACCTCTGACCGTCCATTTCCACTCCTTTGGTGTTTTAACTCTGACCCTTTCACCAGAGGCGGACCACCCTGGATAGTTTGCTCTACACTGTAACTAAGTAATGCTTCATTCAGGTCAATCTGCCCTTTCAGCAGATTTTTGGAGCACACAGTCCCTTTAAAGGTTATTCTAGGGAATGTTCTGGATGATATTTGTCATTGTTTTCAATTGTTGCAATAATACAAAACATACATTTGCATACAGCAGCATACTCGTCCACTCCCGTGTTGATAAGAGTGTTGAAAACGTTAATTTAAAAGGACACAGTAACGTGTTTGAAAAGTCAACCTGGGGGCGAGATGGAAACTTTAATCTGCAGAGATAATATGGAGCCGAGTCAGCAGAAACACAGAAGATAAACAGGAGTGTAGCTGAATGAAGTTACCCTCCTGAGCTCATCCTGATCTCTGAGCTGCGTCGTGTTTCACTCTCAGATCAGTCTGGTGACGTTTGAGCAGTTTGAACCAATCAGCGTTGGTTTCTTTGGTGGATTGAAGTGAAACAGAAGAGACTGTTGAGTGTAAACAACATGGAGGCTTCCACGGATGAGATGAGCAGCTATGGAGCGAGCCGCTCACTAACTCTTTGTTCTCTGGATCCTTCTGTTGAATATGGACCGGGCTCCTGAAATTGGGCCTTTGATCCGTAAATTCACGTTAAACACAAAGGGAAAATCTCCTTTACCCACATGTTGTTTCCTTTCTGAGCTTTGCCTCCACGCTGTTAGCACGTCACACGCTTCACTCATCTGATTGGTTGGTTTGGCCCGTATGTTGGTGACAGACAGATGGTTCATCCAATCAGAAACCAGGATTTTCACCCCTTCACAAAGATCTTTAAACCAGAGTTCCCAGAGTCAGTTTAGCATGGAGCAGATCCCTGTTTACACTGTGGAGAAATCTGAACAGCTTATTCTTCAACTGAATCCAAGATTCAACCTCTTTCATGGAATCATTCAGGGCGCCCTCCCACTGTGCCTCCGTCCCGTGCCCAGTGCTTTAGGGTCATGTCCCCGCCTCCAGGCCCGTTTGTACTCACACTACCTGGGCCTCGGAGAATGCTTCTTGCTGCCTATACGTCATCACGCCGTAACACGTCACACGCATTGATGACGTCATGGCGATGCGTGGCTTTGTTTCCAGATCTTTCCGTAGACCTCAGAGTTTTTGTGCGTCTTGTCGACTGTTTTTGAATCTTTTCATCGACCAAATCTGCAGTAAACACTCCACCTCCGCATCACACCAACGTGAACCTTTCACCACCATTGTTTGAAATGTCCGCGCATGGTCCCTCCTTCTTTTTTCTACGCCCCAACAGGCGCACAGGAAATGACCCCAGAACCGCCGTAGGCCTCGTGCTCGTACACTTGCACGCTCGTCCTCGTACATGTGCAAACGTGCTTTACAAAAGCCCACCTCTCCCAAACGGGCCGTGGACGGCAAGCTGGCCGCAGCTATGCGTGGTACGGTTGCACTCACACTGGTCAAAGGAACCAGACTTTAGCCGTGGAACGTGCTGGGGCACGGGACGGAGGCACAGTGGGAGTGCGCCCTTAAATGATGAAATTATAATAATGATAATAATGAAAACAAACACAGAGGGTTTGAACATATTTGACAACTTTTTAAAGTTTTGTTATTGATGTTTGTATTCTTTTAATCTTTGTTTTAAATAGATTTTCTCCCGGTGGTATCGAAAAGTATTACGAGTATTTTCCTGGGTGTGGGTATCAACTTTTAAACCCTAGTATCATCAACACCCCCCAGCCCCTCTGGTATGTTTACTGCTGACTTCCTGGGGTCTCAGTGAATAATTGAAATAAAAGACATGGAGTCTCCTTCACTGCGTCCCTACATACACACTCTGGTAATGATGCAGAGGTCCTTCTCTGTATCCAGCGTATGAATAATAGATTGGTTCCAGGAAGTACAAAGTGGCCGACCTACCCATCAGGTAGAGTCCCGCCACATCTCTCTCTCTCTCTCTCTCTCTCTCTCTCTCTCTCTCTCTCTCTCTCTCTCTCTCTCTCTCTCTCTCTCTCTTTCTCTCTCTCTCTCTCTCTCTCTCTCTCTCTCTCACTGTCTTACGTCACTTTGTTTCTCCTCTATCTGTTTCTCTGTCCGGCTCTGATTCTCCGTCTTTCTCTCCCTCTCTGCCTCTTATGTTCATCCCTCCCTTCCTCTCTCCCTCCTTCTTCTCTTCCTTTGTTTCCATCAATTTAAATCTACCGGAGACGCGGCACAAAGAGCGACCACGCCAGGCATTTCAGCTTCATCTTTTTAAGGCGCACCATCAGAATATTAAGACATCAGAGGATAAAGAACTTGACTGGCTACTGCAACAGAAGACGGGCTCAGTATGTGTTATTATTATTAGGTTATTGTTCCACCTCCACCTCCAGCCGGGTGTATAATGCGGGGCTGAGGCACAGGAAATTGAAAGAAGAACCTCCGCAGAAGCCTGAACGATGGTTCTGTATGTGAGCTCCCAGGATTGTGCCGGGGGAGCCGGCAGCAGGGCGGTGGTTGCACTGAGGCCTGGAAACGGGTCAGACGGGGCCCCACACGGACTGTGGTGCTACGTTTGCTGCCAGAGGAGGCCCACGCTGACGCTGCCTTCATGTAGGTACACGAGAGCGCTGGGAACAGACGTCTGTCGTTGGTTTAACCTGAGCGCGTTTAAGGAGACTTTAAAGGTTGTAGAATCTTTATTAAAAGCTATATTCTTAAAAAAAAAATAGCCCAGCCACGGGACGTTTTGAGGGGAACAGAATTAAATTATTGCTTTTCAAATATTTTGACAATGACTTCCTGTCCCGTTGTGTTTCCATGGTAGCAGCCAATAGCGTTGGGCGTTGCTGGTTGCCAGGGTTGTCTGTTGTTGGGTGCAGCTACTGTAGGCTGGCACTGGGTGAAATGGAGTTAGCCAATCCTGCAGCTGCTTCTTTGTCCCAGCAGCTGAGTGAGCGGAGACGGGCAACAACCAGAGTCACTATAGGCCGAGCATTCACTCCATGGACTGAGAGAAAGGAGAGGAACGCCATTCAAACGCACGCCCACATGGCTACGCTGCTCCTTGATGCTAACATCACTTTCATCTGCACTTAGCTGGAACGGCTAACGCTAACGGCTAACGCTAACTGTCAGTCAAACTCCTCTAATCCTTGTTTTGATGCTGTGATTTTCTGGAGGGGACGGGTTCAAACAGGCTCAAACAGACTCCGGTCTCCTGGAGCTACTGGGCCGGGTCTGACCAACCTGGCAACCCCACTGCTGGACTTCTTTTTTGTTGTTGAGACAACGATCTGGAGACTCTAGATGGAGCTGTTCTGATCATTCTACAGATTCAACCTTTAATGTTGAGGTCAGCTGGAAAACGTTCTTATTTAAAGTAGTTCTTAACATCAGTCCTGTGAACTATAACAGACAGTAGCAGCGTCCGCTTCTCTTTGTTCTGTCTGATGCTGTTTGTGAAGCTTTCTTTAGCTTTTCTATCCCTTTGTTGTGTCAGATAGTGTTTTTGGAAGCGGGCCGAGCCTAAGTGCTGTTGTCTTGGGTCAATGAATCAATCCACATCTTTTTCGAGCTTCCATTTGACGAGAAGGGAAAAGTACCTCCAGAGTCAGTGGGTCTAGAGGCTGCTGTGACATTCACATTTAGAAACATTAGATGCCTTCAATGACAGTAGCTTGTGTTGAACTAGGTGAATAATACAATGTGTAATAAAAAGCTGGGTCTAATAGGGAAATGACGCGCCCGTTTATCTGATCTTCAGTCTTCCCTCCCGCCCTGTTGGCTGCTGTCTGTGTTCTGTCATTAGCACATAAGCTCTATTAGAGCGAACAGTAACACAATTACATCCACAGGCAGCGGAAGATGGAGACGAGAGGCCGCGTCAATTACAGCGGCGGATATGACTGCCCGTGGACTCGGCTTATTTCAATAAGGTTTCAATTGAGGGTAATAAGATGAGGTGATTTGGATAATCTTGGTAGATAAAGAGCGAGATGTAGGAATGGTTGTTCTCTGCCCCTCGAGATGCTGTACATCATCATACCTTTCAGTTCCTGCTGTTGGAAAAGCTCCTGAATGTTCTGGAGTAGAGGTCAGATTGGCTTCCAAGGTGTCCGAGTTCAGAGTTTCCGATGAACGATTTCAGGTGGATTCATCCGTCCTGATCTGGACGAAATTCATCCGTTCGTCCCAAACCTTGTCTCCGGTGCTGCCCTTCATCCCTCTGTCCTGTTACCAACGTATCCTCTAGAGGGCAGAGCCGATGATCACAAACATGGCGTCTGTAGAGGAGGTGATTTTGCTGTTTATCCAAAAAGGAGCAGAAAGTGAACGAGGCGATGTCACTGACGCCTTAATGGAGAGATTCTTTCTTTGGTTTTGTCGATGAGAGAGCTGATGATGAAAGGACCTTCAATACTTTAGGACGTCCACCTCTACTTATCCTTCTTCTTCTTCTTCGTTGATTTTCACGAATGCTTCGACTGACTCTATACTGCCGCTCGATTCCCAGTGGTATTGCTCTGACATAGACGCTTAACCACGACGTCTGTTGCACTCTGTCACACTTGGTTCATTGCTTGATTTATCTGACGTTAGCTTTATTTTGATTTGATTTATGTTTATGCTTATTGTTACTCTGATCCTTTTCCGCCTTTGTATCGAAACTGTTGCACAATAATTTCCCTCGGGATAAATAAAGCTTCTTGAATCTTGAATCTTGAATCTTGAATAATGACCTCCGGGACCAGACGAAAGGGTCCGTATCTGTTTTTACCGTAGGGTGGGAACGGGCCTATTGTCTCTGTAACTGCGACTTCTCAAACCATCACCTTGATTTCTAAACTGCTGCCCAGCTTTTTATGCGAGCTATGCGATCTTAACAGGCCCTTGACTGGTGACTGGTCTGTAGTAGCCACTGTTATGAACTACAAACACAGTGATGTGACAGAGTTTCACTTATAAACCTGCATTGGTCTTTGCTTCTTATAAAAAATGATGCGACTACACCGGTCAAAACGGCAAAAGGACCAGGAGTGTAAAGTGGGGGTGGGGTTATGGCACCTTCCCTATTATCACCCCACAACCTCCACCACCCTGGCTCTAACCACACCTATGTTGATCTCCACTAAAAACCTGTAACGTTTCATGACTGCGTCTTGCACAGTTATCGAGCCAGTGGCGTAAAGTGGAGGCTCAAAGGCCCCTTCTTCACTTTCTGACCCACCTCATCCAACCACCCGTGCTCTGATCGCAACCATTTCCAAACTCAGTCTTAACTTTGATCTCAGCTACAGTAAAGTTTCTCGTGACAAAGTCTCTCCACAGAAAGACAGACACACAGACGTATAAACACCTGGCGAAGGATTTAAAGCCTCCTCTGCGGTAGTTCCTGTTACAGTCGGTGTCTCCGGGAGCACATCTTGTCACGATGACTCCAACACACACAGACACACAAGGTGAAAACGATACCAGCGTCGCTGTCAAGGCTGGTAAACACACATTCTTTAGTGTCTGAGAAGAAGCTTGCGTAAATATTGGAGCCACAGACGGATTGAGTTGACCAGCAGCACCGTCAGACGTCTGTCTGCACCACAACAACAGGCAGAAATACGTTTTTATACACAGCTGCAATTAAATGGAATAAAGTTCCAGTTTCTCTAAAACTCGTTGAAGCAGAGGGGCATTTTAAGAGGGCGATGATAGTTTCTCAGAATAAGGACCTTGTAAAAACTAAATAGTGTGCTCCTTTGATAGTATTTATTTACTATGAGTGTGTGTTTGAGTGGACTGATATCCTATGTTCACCTGTGAGTGTTGCTTTGTAGCGTGACGCTCTGTAGGTGTAAGAGAAAACCGTCTTGGGTTGAAGAAGAATGATTTTCTGCTCACGTCTACGGTCTGAGGTGTTTTCACACTCTTGTCATTTGAAACCAGTAAGTTTCCTGATGTCAGTGCTGACTCATCACAGGAGTCTCTGTGCTGACACCGCCGGTGGACAGTAGACTGGTTTTCCAGTAACTCTTGTCATGAGTCAGCACTTACTCGTGATTAGCCCAGGACTACACGAGCCTTCTTTATCGTCTGTGTCTCTGTGTCTCTGTGTCTCTGTGTCTCTGCGTTCATCTTCTTCAGTGATTCACAGCTTTACCTGCTCTTCTCTGGTTTAAAGAAAACCCTCATCGTGTCTCCGGTCTTGTTTGTCTTATTTTGCACATTTGCTGGTGGCAGAAATTGGTCCCACTGAGGTTCCAAAGGTCTTAATGAATAAAAACAACAGTGCGAGCAGGTTGGTATTCAGCGAGAGTCGTCAGCCGGGCTGCAGCCCAGATTCTGCCGGGCTTATCGGTCTGTCTGCTCAGACGGTTCACACTCGGCTGAATGCTAATGCAGTCAAACCTGCTCCCTTATCGTCTACAGAGGGAGAAGGAGCACCATGCTGGTCCTGCTCAGGTTCTGCAGGAACAACATGGTGGACAGCTCATTAGCAGCCGGTGTAAATGACATTGGGTGGTATCACTGTATAAAAGAGATGGATGTAGCTTCCAGGTCTGAAAAGTGAAGTCAATGGTGAAGTGCCTTAAAGCTGCATTCTCTCTAATGCTAATGCTATGCTCTAATGCTTTAGGGGTGTGGTTACCTTGTGATTGACCGGACAGAGGCTTGGCAGTGTGTATCAACGGCGCTGTGTACATTCAAATAGCCGTAAAATTGCTTTTGGTAACCTCCAGATGGATTAAGCCTCATGGTCTCAGCAGATCCATCTGAACTCTGGTTTGGAGATCTTTTGGGAAATGGTGAAAAATACTGGTTTAAAACACAACGGATCTCCGAGATCAGGATGGGCTAACGAGGCTAATGTTTATGGGTGTTGTCTGTCTTAAATTCTCAGGACTTTGACCCTCTTACAGTGTGTTTTCACTTTATCAGAGTTAAGTTGTAACTTATCGTTCGCCTAAAAAATCTTATTCAGGGTTTGGTTGCTTGCTAACAAAGCTAGTATGAGCTAGCTAGCATTAGCTGGTCGTGCTAAAGAAGGAGCCCCCTTCTTTAGCATAAGGCTAAGCGCTGTGCCGTCTTAGCTCCTCCCTCTAAGCCAAATAAGGTCACATCCGGTTTCAAAAAACAGCTTTTGAAGGCCAAAATGCCAAACTCTAGGCTCCAAAAGTCCATGAAACAATGAGTGACGCCACGTCGGCTACACCCGTCTTTGTGTGTTACGTGTGTTGTGTCTGTTGTTGTCAGTGTTTCACGGTTTGTCAGGAACAAACCTGGTGTTTGTGACGGCCCCGGTGCAGAAGCAGCTGCTCAGGGAAACGCTCACGGGTTCATTTAAACTGTGGTGTGGGATAAAACGCAGAAGGCTGCCTCTGTCTGTCTGTCTGCATGCAAACACCTTCTGTACCTGCTTCATTTCCTTAGATGAACTGGTGTTTAGAACCACTGACGGTGTGCAGCATGCAGGCAAAACACAACTCTGAGGGCGCACTCACACTGTGCCTCCGTCCCGTGCCCCGTGCTTTAGGGTCCTTGTCCCCCCCTCCAGGCCCGTTTGTACTCACACTACCTGGGCCTCGGAGAATGCTTCTTGCTGCCTGTACGTCATCACGCCGTAACACGTCACACGCATTGATGACGTCATGGCGATGCGTTGCTTTGTTTCCAGATCTTTCCGTAGACCTCTGAGTTTTTGTGCGTCTTGTCGACTGTTTTTGAATCTTTTCATCGACCAAATCTGCAGTAAACACTCCACCTCCGCATCACACCAACGTGAACCTTTCACCGCCATTGTTTGAAATGTCCGCGCATGGTCCCTCCTTCTTTTTTCTACGTCCCAACAGGCGCACAGGAAATGATCTCAGAACCGCCGTAGGCCTCGTGCTCGTACACTGTGCAATGTGCTTTACAAAAGCCCACCTCTCCCAAACGGGCCGTGGACGGCCAGCTGGCCGCAGTTATGCGTGGAGCGGTTGCACTCACACTGGTCAAAGGAACCAGGCTTTAGCTGAAAAACCTGTTTTGGCCCGGTGCGGAAGGACAGTGTGAGTGCGCGCTAAAGAGGGTCTAGTCAGGACGAGGTGTGTGTTTCCTTGACCAGCACCATACATCAACAATGACAGTGCATTTCTAAATACCATACTGTGCTGGGTTTGTTAAAACTCATCCCAACTAGTGTGTGAGTACGACTCTGTTCTGATTATTATGTAGTTTCACGTCGACTCTTCCTCCATCGTTGAACAATTCTGGATCTGGTCTCGCTTGTCTGCTTTTCAAGGCTCTGTCTTTCAGTCATGAGAATGTCAGCTGAATATCTAACGGATGTGTGTGTGTGTGTCTGTGTGTGTGTGTGTGTGTGTGTGCGTGTGTGTGTGTGTGTGTGTGTGTGTGTGTGTGTGTGTGTGTGTGTGCGTGTGTGTGTGTGTGTGTCGCCCCCTACAGGCCCCACGCTGCCCAGACAGGGCCCCCAGGTTCAGAATGGCCCCACACCAGAGGAGATGGAGCTGCAGAGAAGGTAAGGACCAAACACACACACACACACACACACACACACACACACACACACACACAGCCTCGCATGCTCTCGGTTGTTTTTCTTCCCCATACAAGGCCACTCTTTCCCTCAGGTAGTAATGAGGCTCTGGACGAGCGAGAGAACACATCACACACATAGTTGCAAACGTACACACGGCGTTTTAATGGAGCCCAGCTGTCGGCCGAGGTCTCAAAACCGTTCGCTTGTTCAAGGGTTTAATGAGAATGAATCGCCTCCACGCAGTCTCACACGCGGAGACAGAAGGGGGCACGTCACAAGCTGCATTCAGCGACACACGCCCACACACAGACACTTAAACGTCTAACTTTAGGATCAGTTACACGAGCCAAACGATGACGCCTGCTCCAGTGAGCGGGTCGGATAAAGGCCGGCCGCTGCTCACCACATCACAATGTCAAGAATGGCAACTGGAGGGACGCCGCAACACGGTCCAACATCAGCGTCCACCGTGGACACGCTAATGAAAGGACGGACATCCTGACCACACGAGCTTTGATCCTAATGCAACCAAACACGTACGTGTATAACGTCAGCACTCAGAGTGTTTCTATGTAGTTTAACCCTGATTATATTCAGGTTCAGGTCAATCACCATGGAAACAGCGTCCCCCGGGTCAAATCAGTGCTTTTCTCACTATCGGGTCACACGTCTGCGCACGCTCCCCACTCCACTGCAGCGGCTTAAGACCCGGAAACAGAAGAAACCAGGAAGCAGAATCTGTTTTAACTCATTTTTCATCAGTTTTTACTAATTTTTCATCAGTTTTTACTCATTTTTCATCTGTTTTATTCATTTTTCATTTGTTTTTACTCATTTTTCATCAGTTTTTACTCATTTTTCATCTGTTTTTAAACAGATGACGAACGACAGGCTTTGGCTGACGGGAGGTGTCCATGTTTAATTGGCCTGGTAGCATTAGAGCTTAGATTCTCTCCAGGATGAGTAAAGCTAAAATATGGATTATTTAAAACACATTCCTTCATCCTACACACACACACACACACACACACACACACAGGTCTGAGGTGCACTTGGATCTGCAGGACTTTGTCAGACTCTGTAGGTCTTGGAGAGCCTGATGGATGTGGCGTCCAGCCCAGCCCCGACCCCACCCCCTTCTTCTTTCCTCCCCCTTTTTAGCTTTCTCACTTTCACCCTTTTGTCTCCGTCGTTCGCTTCATTTGTCTTTCTCTCTGTCCTCGCCACCCCCGCTCGGTTCCGGTCATGCTCCATATTTAGCAGCCGGTGAAAGACAAGTGAGTCTGTGAGGGAGGTCACGTGCTGGTGCAGAGGGCGGTGTGGGCCCCGCCTGCTGGGAGAGGGAGTGAAGACGGGCAGAGGAAGAGGAGTGAGGAATGAAACCAAGCGGCAGCACCAAAGCTGACACGCGGTGAAGCTTTGGAAGGTGGGGACGGTTTGTTTGGCCAACAAACGCTGGCAGGTTGTTTTTGAGCAGCTGCTGTCAAACGAGTCTTTGATCCAAGATTTAACACAGATACAGACATACCCACACACACATGCTCCAAATAATGCTGCTGTAACTGTAAAGAGAAAAAACTAGCAAACAAAAACAACAACAAAAGCAAAACACAAGTAGACAAACAAATAGCACTTCCAGTCCTCCAGAATTTCACTTTAAGTGCAGAAGAATTCACACAAACTACTTTACCCCGAGCAAAGTGTTTCTCGAGAGGTGGTTCAGGATCATCTGGTAAGGATGAACCCTGGGAGCCTCCCTAGGGAGGTGTTCCAGGCACGTCCAGCTGGGAGGAGGCCTCGGGGAAGACCCAGGACCAGGTGGAGAGATTAGATCTCCACACTGGCCTGGGAACGCCTCAGGATCCCCCAGTTAGAGCTGGTTAATGTGGCCCAGGAAAGGGAAGTTTGGGGTCCCCTGCTGGAGCTGCTGCCCCTGAGACCTGATCCAGGATCAGAGGCTGAAGATGAGATGAGATGAGGTGCTTCTCACTCATTCATGCGGCTGCTGAGTTCAAGAGCGACACCTCGTGGTAGAATTTGATAAACCTGTCCGGTTCAGTGTTTGGCTTGAGACCGAACATTATCTGGTTTGAAAATGTTTAACACCGGCCCAGTGGCTCCAGGAGACCGGAGTCTGTTTGAGCCAGTTTGAACCCGTCCCCTCCAGAAAACCACAGCATCAAAACAAGGATTAGAGGAGTTTGACTGACAGTTAGCGTTAGCCGTTAGCATTAGCCGTTCCAGCTAAGTGCAGATGAAAGTGATGTTAGCATCAAGGAGCAGCGTAGCCATGTGGGCGTGCGTTTGAATGGCGTTCCTCTCCTTTCTCTCAGTCCATGGAGTGAATGCTCGGCCTATAGTGACTCTGGTTGTTGCCCGTCTCCGCTCACTCAGCTGCTGGGACAAAGAAGCAGCTGCAGGATTGGCTAACTCCATTTCACCCAGTGCCAGCCTAAAGTAGCTGCACCCAACAACAGACAACCCTGGCAACCAGCAACACCCAACGCTATTGGCTGCTGCCTGTCTGAGAGCGAAGACATGACACACGACAGCAGGAAAACATGAGTCCCACTGTCTGTCCTCCACCTCTGTAGTCCTCCTCCACCTCTTTAATCCTCCTCTTCATCAACACAGATGGATGCAGCGTGGAGCAGGCCGGCCGCGGCACTTCAGCGATGATTGATGGACGGATGTAAATACTCACTGAGCGGAGTCACTGAGGGAAGAAGCACCTGTTCACAAACACGCGGTGTTGCCCTCAGATTAAAAAGACTTGAGCTGGGAATAAAAGGCTGTGGTATAAATAACTGTGTGCTGCGTGGGAGCAGGGAGTGTGTGTGTGTGTGTGTGTGTGTGTGTGTGTGTGTGTGTGTGTGTGTGTGTGTGTGTGTGTGTGTGTGTGTGTGTGTGTGTGTGTGTGTGTGTGTGTGTGTGTGTGTGTGTGTGTGTGTGTGTGTGTGTGTGTGTGTGTGTGTGTGCGTTTGTCGGGAGAGAGAGGAAATGTGTCGCACGCTCTTGAATGAACGCGAGGAAGCAGAGTTTGTTGGATTGGTGTTAGCTGTTAGCACGTCGCTGCTGGAATTTAACACGCAGAAGAAGAAAACACCAGTAGCACATGTTGACACCTGCATATATTCTATAGTGACGGTTACACACACACTTGCATGTTTGTATCACCAACAGGGGACTATTGTGTTGGACCAGGGGTCTCCAACCCGCGGCTCCTGGGCCCCTGTTCAGTGGCAGTGTATGAAAACGGTCCGTAAAGCTCTTTTCTGCAGAATAAACAGTGTCATTATCGCCCCAAATCGCTCTAAAAACACTATTTTACACATAAGCTGGGGTCCAATGTTAGTGTGTGTGTGTGTGTGTGTGTGTGTGTGTGTGTGTGTGTGTGTGTGTGTGTGTGTGTGTGTGTGTGTGTGTGTGTGTGTGTGTGTGTGTGTGTGTGTGTGTGTGTGTGTGTGTGTGTGTGTGTGTGTGTGTGTGTGTGTGTGTGTGTGTGTGTGTGTGTGTGTGTGTGTGTGTGTGTGTGTGTGTGTAGGTCCATATGGTCCCTCTTGGCTCCTATCATTCATACAACGTTTCCTGGTTCTGTGAGCCAATCAGGCGAGCTCGTGGGTCCAGCTGGCCCACGGAATTGGCTGATCGTAAGCGTCCCTGCAGATTTAGCACAAGGGAAAATAATAACAGTATATCAATCAAGTGTGCTGCTTATTTCTGGGTCGTCACACTTCACGCACCTCTCCTCGTGAGTGTGTGTTACTGCCGTGTGTGTGAGGAGGTGGTCGAGGGGCCGTAGGCGCTGATGAGCTGCCACGCTCCCGTCAGTCTGCCCAAGAGCAGCTGTGACTACTGCATAGTTTAGCCTGTGAAGGTTCTCATGTGTCCAGGTCGTCGTTCTCCTCAAAGCAATTTCAGTCCAAAGCAACTGGACTTGGTTCTTTGTCAGGAAGACGTTTCACCTCTCATCCAAGAGGCTTCATCAGTTCATGTACGCATCTGACCAGGACCAGGACCAGGACCAGGACCAGGCTGGGACTGGACCAGGACCAGGACCAGGCTGGGACTGGTACAACTAGCTGGTGTGAGATCCAGGTCTTTAACATCTCACAAGGCCGATGATGTCGTTGGTGGAAGTAGGTCTGGACTTGGTTAGTGCTGGTCCAGTCCCAGCCTGGTCCTGGTCCTGGTCCTGGTCCAGTCATTGGTGGAAGTAGGTCTGGACTTTGTTAGTGCTCTATTGAGTCTTCACCACCACCATGTGTGTGTGTGTGTGTGAATGAACCTGGACTCTGTGAAGCGCCTTGAGCACCGATCACTGGCCTCTCAAAAACCAAACTACTCGTTGTAACACTGAGCAGGGTGGAGGTCTACATCAGGAGTCCAGGACCCCCCCCCCCCCATTCATGGTTTCAGGTCCAAACCCTGGAGGAAGTCGGAGATCTTGAGATCCGGCTCCAAGGAGCGATTTGTTAGAAAAACTCATGACACAAGGACAAGTTCAGAACCAGAGTCAGGTTATAATAACAACTCAAATGTTTTCCTGTACAAGAAGAGAGCAGAGTTCACTCAACACCAGTGGCTCAACGTGCTTTCGCGTATTGGGTGAGGGGAAAAAGGTCCCGCGCAGACAGGCAGCCCGGCGGCGGCCATCACAGGTGCACTTGCGGATCAAGCCTTTCGCCCAGGAGGGGGAAAGCTGCGAAGGCTCGGGATGGGGGGTGGGTGGTTGAGGGGGTTGTGTTGCGTATATTTCTGTAAGTGACCCTGGATGCATGTGTGATACCAGGCTGTAGGGTCGCCTCCACCGCCATCGTTGGTCGATGAAGACTGTTTCAGGTGGGATGGTTGGTTAATCTCCGCTGCACAGTGATTCAGAGTCAGAGTCAAGAGTGAGAGGTTGTTGAGGGCCTTTGCAAACCTTTGATCTCCACTTCCTTGTGTCTCTGCAGCTCTTTCATGTTTGCGGCTCTTCATTCTGACAAAGAGCCGTACCATAATCTCAGCACTGCCCCAAATCCTCTCTGAGCGTCTGCAGCTCACTCATTGTACGTTGATGCAAAGAGGAAAGAAATAAATGTGCATGTGCATGTAGATCTGTGTGCGTGCTGGGATTCAGGCCGCGCCGCCGCCGCCGCCGCCCACGCTCCCCTAGCAACAGTTTCCCTGGCAACTCTTGTCAGGAGGCGAGCGAGACGCCGGTTAAACCGCGCAGGAGGCTTTTCACAGCTTTGGATCCTGGAACGTTTCCCTGCGAGGAAGAGAGGGAGGCAGAGGAGGAGAGAGGAAACACTTTGGGTTCAACCGTCAGAGGAAACACGCAGACGGGGCGGCACTGCACCGGCCCTCTGCTCACGTCTGTCTGTCGCTCTGGACCAGCGGTCGGCAACCTTTACCATCAAAGGAGCCATTTCCCCTGGTCCACCACACAGCAACACACCAACACAGCAACACACCAACACAGCAACACAGCAACACAACAACACACCAACACACCAACACAGCAACACAGCAATACACCAACACAGCAACACAGCAACACACCAACACACCAACACAGCAACACAGCAACACACCAACACACCAACACACCAACACAGCAACACGCAACACAGCAACACACCAACACACCAACACACCAACACAGCAACCAGCTCACATCTCTGCGCTCTTTCCCTGTCACACACAAGTCCATAATAATAATAATAAAAAATATAAGCAGCTGCAGCAGCTCGAGCTTCCTGCTCTTTAACCATCTTTTCACAGAAATGCGCAACAATAAAAACACATGGAACGGTTCTGATCTGCCCGATTAGACACATGTCACTGCCGTCACACCTGCTTCATGAGCTGTGTTTAATGTGACGGTGCAGAGGAAGGATGAGAGGAAGGATGAGAGGAAGGATGAGAGGAAGGATGAGAGGAAGGATGTGAGTGTAGACGAGGGGAGTCCCAGAGGAGCGTGGAGTCCTCAGGGACGTGACCCGCCACACTTCCATCACCATCAATCCACCTTCCCCCGTTTCTCTAATTACATCAATGGAGCGCTGAGGCACCGTGAGAACTGGGACAGTGCGTGTGTGTGTGTGTGTGTGTGTGTGTGTGTGTGTGTGTGTGTGTGTGTGTGTGTGTGTGTGTGTGTGTGTGTGTGTGTGTGTGTGTGTGTGTGTGTGTGTGTGTGTGTGTGTGTGTGTGTGTGTGTGTGTGTGTGTGTGTGTGTGTGTGCGTGTGCGTGCGTGCGCGCGCGTGCGTGCGTGCGTGCGTGTGTGTGTGTTGTAAACAGAATGAAAGGGAGTGTTTACATTAAGCAACATTTACGCTGATGATGGACTTTTGTGTGTCTATGACTCAGAACATGAAGTTGCTTCTTCTTTCCCAGGATTCACAAAGAAACAGGTTCAGTTTCTCATTTTTCATCTTTTTAATGAAACATATTTTAGCAACAAAATCCAAAATCATCATAAACTGGGCCATAAAACATGAAATCAATCTCCGTCTCAGTGTGAGCAGGTCACAGATCCAAGCTCCCGTCTCCACACACGTCTTTGTTCTTTACTGAAGTTTCATTTCAACTGTTTTACACTCGTTTATCAACTATATCTGCTTCATTTTGGCCTCATAAGTCAACTGAACATCGTGTTTAACCCTAAAAACCTTTTATTTTGAAAAACACAAGCAGGATTTTACAGATAAATCAAAGTTGTGAGCTCCTTCGCCCAGTTTACATGCTATTTATATTCTTTTCTGCTAATTATTTTATATTTTTAATGAGGAAAATGCAACGACTCTCCATAGAACAGTGTATTTAACCTCTGTTGGCTCTGCTGCACCAGTGTCCACACACACACACACACACACACACACACACACACACACACACACACTCGATATGTGCCCCACGAACATTCGACCCCAACTTATGTGTAAAATAGTGATTTTAAAGAGATTGTGGGCAATAATACAGTAACAAAAGTACTTTATGGACCATTTTCATACAAACTTATTATTTGTAAATTCATAAATACTCAAAGTGACAAACGTGAATGATGACGATGAATTTCAAAGAGAACAATTAATGTTTAAAGCAAAAAAAAATAACAAACTAGCAGCAAATATTCAAAGGAAGTTCAAACCAAAGAGAACTGCTGCCTTCTGCTGACACCTAGTGGCTGAACCTGGATCTGCAGGCCCCGTTTGCAGGACCCTGAACGCACCACGCTGTGCTCCAGGGTCTTTAAC
>NC_139844.1:23888164-23928164 GCF_963691815.1 Echiichthys vipera
GTTTTTAAGCCCCAAAAACGCCGTCGCCGTCCCAACGAAATGCACGTGATCAAATATTTTGACGCTTTCACCGGCGAGTGTTGTGGAAGCAGGGCCACAGAGACTGTTAGACATGGGTACAGGTATTCTGTCCAATAGGCAGCAGCCGCTTCGACCGCATGATATTTCTTTTTACAATATTTGGTGCTCGTGACCAAGTGCAGTGTGAATGCTGACTGAACCAGATGAATACACTTCAGTGTAACTGCAGGTGTGTGTGGCCCGCTGCTCATGAGTTGCACCTGCTGTACGCGGTCACTGTTGTTTGGGTGTGTGCTTCATGGTAAACTCTGTTTTCTCTTCTCTCAGAACAGCACATGAAAGCTTGGTGTGTGTGTCTGTCCACACTGCTAACACCTGTCCACTAACACAGCAGCCTCACTTCAGCCCAACAGAGTTCACACGACCTGGAGTAAAACTTTGGTACAGCTCTGTGCTACTTTCTCCTGCTTCATCTCCCCCCTTCTCTTTTTTCCTCCCTCCCTCCTTCCTCCTCTCTTTCCCGACCTGTTGTCTTTACCTCCTGTGTGCATAACGGCTGCTTCCTTCCTGCCTTCTTTCCTTCCTTACGTTACTCCTTCCCTCCCGTCCTGTCTTGTCTGTGACCTTGGTTTGTCCGCATTTAGCCTTCGAAAGCCCTGTACACTCCTGCGCCTCAGGAGTACGGCAGGACGTCCTCCACACCTCGATCCCCGTCCACGCCGACCTACCCAGCCCCCGGGACGCTGTCGCCCTCCTCCACAACTCCACCAACCCCGCCTTTACGGCATTCGGCTTCCCGATTCGCCACCTCGCTCGGTTCCGCCTTCCACCCAGTCCTGCCTCACTACGCCACGGTCCCGCGGCGACAGCCAGCCTTCCCCCAAGCTGCGCCTCCTGCTCCAGCCCCAGCCCCCGTCCCACCTCCTCAGCCCAAATCTGTGGTGTGGTCAGCGTGCAACTTCACTCCACTGCCCCCCTCACCCCCTGTCATGATAAGCAGCCCCCCAGGGAAGGCTGCAGGTCCGCGGCCGCTCATCCCCATTGCGGCACCTTCCCCTCTCACCCAGAAGCCCCCGTCGCCGGCCCCCAACGGCCCGCCCATGTTCCCTGCGCCTTCTCCCGTGACCATCCCGCACGGCCACACCCCTATAGGCATCGCCTGCCCCACCCCGCCTCCCCCACCTACCCCACCCCCTCTCCCCTCCCCCAAAGCTCCCCCTCCGTCTTGCTCCTTCGTCTCGTCTCCCCCCTCCTCATCCCAGGCTCCTGGTGTGCCCTCTCCCTCCACAGCACCCCCTGCTGCTGCAGCCGCCGCCACCACCTCTGCCTCCGCTGAGCACCTCTCCCTCCCCGTGGGCCTGGGCCTGTCGGGGCTGGGGGAGCCGGACACAGCAGAGACCCACCTGCCTCAAGGGGGCTCCTCCTGTCAACCCCCGCCCCAGGGTAAGGCCTTCAGTCCAGATTCTCTCTTTCTCACCGCCTCTCCATCGGTCTGTTGCTGCTCTCTGACTCACACACTAACGGAGGGCTGTTGAACACTGCTGGGTCTGTTACCTGCCACCGAGCTGGGTGGAGGACGGTGTCCGTCCTGGCTGCGGTAACCCCAGATTTTCAGACCTGCCGGTGTTCAAGTCACTGTTGCCCAGGCCTGTCTCATGAACTGCATGTACGGTATGCCCGTGTGTGTGGCTGACTGTTCACTGGGTATGAAATCTGTCCGGTGTTTCAGCATGGCATGTCTGTGTGTTTGATAGTTGTCTTATGTGCAAACACATCACTGACTGAAGTCTGGATAGGATCACTGCTCTGTTCGTCGCCTGGTAGATGTATTTCTCAATCCATTTCTCAACCACAGTTCTGCATCTTATGATTTCCCCTCATTTGACTCTTCAATGTTTTTCCTCGAGCAGCACAGATATAACACAGTAGATGAACATGATCATGATAAACGTCCGCCATCTTGGGTCATCCCTATGTTTCCCAGGTCCTCTGTTCCCTAGGTCCTATGTTCCCCAGGTCCTATGTTCCCTAGGTCCTCTGTTCCCCAGGTCCTCTGTTCCCCAGGTCCTATGTTCCCCAGGTCCTATGTTCCCTAGGTCCTCTGTTCCCCAGGTCCTCTGTTCCCCAGGTCCTATGTTCCCCAGGTCCTATGTTCCCCAGGTCCTATATTCACCAGGTCCTATATCCCCCAGGTCCTATGTTCCCTAGGTCCTCTGTTCCCCAGGTCCTATGTTACCCAGGTCCTATGTTCCCCAGGTCCTATATTGACCAGGTCCTATATCCCCCAGGTCCTATGTTCCCTAGGTCCTCTGTTCCCCAGGTCCTATGTTACCCAGGTCCTCTGTTCCCCAGGCCCTATGTTCCCCAGGCCCTATGTTCCCTAGGTCCTATGTTCCCCAGGTCCTATGTTCCCCAGGTCCTCTGTTCCCCAGGTCCTATGTTCCCCAGGTCCTCTGTTCCCCAGGTCCTATTTTCCCCAGGTCCTATGTTCCCCAGGTCCAATGTTCCCCAGGTCCTATGTTCCCCGGGCGCATTTGCCTCTTCCTTCGCAGGTTTATTCAGTATTTTGTTAGGGTTGGTGTCACGCTTAGGGGGTAGTGTTAGGGTCTTCATAGGTCTATCCGCCAGGGGATTCAGCACTGATTGTGGAAAAAATAACAGACCAGGGAACATCGGACCCTTTTAGAAAAGTTTCAAGAGTCTTAACTCAAAGTGCTTCGGATCGGCCGCACCAAAAAAAGAGGTCCAGCACCTTTTCTCTAGTCTACCGCGTCCACTTTCTCCTCCTGGGGAACCACGGGAAAAAGACTCTGACGCTCAGAAAACACTGCGTTGTGGACTTTTACTAACGTTATTAATGTTAGCCATAGATCTAAAACACCAGACGCAACATTACATCATAACTGAGAGAACCGTCTGCCATCTTTCCTGGGTATTGACTGTAATCGGCATCTTTGGGCAGCAGCTTTATTCTCAGCTGTTCAGCACCTGAGGCTGTTCCTGTATCTGTGTGTGCAGGCGGTCAGACTGACCGTGAGCCCCTCCCTTTATCGCGTCCCCACACGACGACGCTCCCTCTGAATGAGGCGTCAGTGGTGACCGTTCAAATGAAGGACGACCATCTGATTCACGCTGCTTCCATGAATATTTAACGTGACCAGAGTTCAGTTGTTCCCGGTCCAGTCTTTCACGGTTTTGTCTAAATGCAGCACTTCTGTGCAGATGCAGCGGCGCCCCGATGACCTTCTCATCAGCCCCGGGACGTGTGCTAATGACCTTTGACCTCAGACATCCTCACACCTATTGGCTTGTTTCCATATTGAGTTCAGCTCGGCGTGTTCAATGTTCCATCATTGATCATTGATCATAGCTGTGGTTGAAGCCGTTCCCTATCACAGAAGTAGAGCTCTTTATAGTGTGTGCGCCATTTTGTGGTGGTGTTTGAATTCTCCGTGGTTTAATTTCATTCACTATAAAGTCCAATATAAACTACCCACAATGCACAAGAAAATTTAGTGTATATGCAATGCACCTGACATTGTACTCCCGTATCCCACAATGCAATGCGGCCGTGTTTTACCAGAGGAGAAGAAGAAGAGATGCTAACGTTAGCCAGAAGCTAACTGCACTTACCAACAACCATAACTCATGAACTGACTTTTGTTACTATTGTTAATCAGTCGTGAAATAAATGAATTGTGGGATATTTCAGCTCACAATCAGGAAACACAACCATTGTTAACAAAACTACACTTTACCACCATTGAAGTTTCAACTACTTATTTGTGATTTAACATTAAAATGAACATAAATATAAAACCTTTGACGTCCTCCTGAGTGCAGGTTTGTGTCGTAAACGGACTTTAAACAGGTTTACAGCAACGTTTGTTTACAAGATGCTGGACGCACACCGGCTTCTGTCACACACACACACACACACACATCTCTGGCGCCTCTACTGACGCATCCATTTGTTAGAAAACTCCAGTGTAGTGTCGTAATCTCGTTTGGTCGTTCCGTACATCGTGCACTATTTAATAATCACTTTATAAGGAATAGTGAGTGAATGAGGGAACGATTTCGAACGCAGCTCACGAGTTTAGGTCTGGGATGCGAACTGGGAGCAACGTCATCATGATCCATAAAGTGCTGCTACAAAATCATCAATAACGACGTTAATCACACACTATTAAGGCAGATTCATTCATTTATGTATTTATTTAAAACCTGTTGAGATCAGGATCTCATTCACAGGAAGCAGCAGCACAGATGGGACTGACCTTAACACAAGTGCTGCATAACTTCCTGTTTGTCTTGAGGTCATTATGTGTGTGTGTGTGTGTGTGTGTGAGTGTGTGTGTGTGTGTGTGTGTTTGTGTGCGTGTTGATTCAATACCTAATATTGATCAAATGGTATTGGCATGTACAGTCTATGTTGCAGATTAGTGTTGAGCAGTGAATACACTGATGTTTCTTATGTTGTGTGTGTGTGTCTATGTGTGTGTGTGTGCGTGTGTGTGTGCGTGTGCGTGTGTGTGTTTGTCTGTGTGTGTGTTATGTTGTGATGTTCCTTCGTCTCTGTCATCACTAACGCTGCACGCCGGTCAAACCTGCTCTGCTGTGGCATGTCGTCTCACTGACGTGTGTTTTCCATGTTCATTGTTCATTACAGAGTTTTTCCATCCATCGTTATCGTTCTGCACATTCACTGGAGCCCGTCAGACACGTCATCAGATGTTTCATGTTTTTATTAAAGTGTATTAAAGTTTATGCTCAGGTGACTTCTTTTACAGTTCTTTGTTTAGAAAGTCACAGATGAATCCAACATGTCCGCCTACAGATATACAGTTCCAGGCAGACCCTGGGTCAGATTTAGTTCCAGGCTGACCCGGGCCTGGGTCAGATTTGGTTCTAGGCAGACCCTGGGTCAGATTTAGTTCCAGGCTGACCCGGGCCTGGGTCAGATTTGGTTCTAGGCAGACCCTGGGTCAGATTCAGTTCGAGGCAGACCCTGGGTCAGATTTAGTTCTGGGCAGACCCTGGGTCAGATTTGGTTCTAGGCAGACCGGACCCTGGGTCTGACCCTGGGTCAGATTCAGCTCCAGACAGACCCGACCCTGGGTCAGATTTAGTTCCAGGCTGACCCGGGCCTGGGTCAGATTTAGTTCCAGGCAGACCCTGGGTCAGATTTAGTTCCAGGCAGACCCTGGGTCAGATTCAGTTCGAGGCAGACCCTGGGTCAGATTTAGTTCTGGGCAGACCCTGGGTCAGATTTAGTTCCAGGCAGAACCTGGGGTCAGATTTAGTTCCAGGCAGACCCTGGGTCAGATTTAGTTCCAGGCTGACCCGGGCCTGGGTCACATTTGGTTCTAGGCAGACCCTGGGTCAGATTTAGTTCCAGGCTGACCCGGGCCTGGGTCAGATTTGGTTCTAGGCAGACCCTGGGTCAGATTCAGTTCGAGGCAGACCCTGGGTCAGATTTAGTTCTGGGCAGACCCTGGGTCAGATTTGGTTCTAGGCAGACCGGACCCTGGGTCTGACCCTGGGTCAGATTCAGCTCCAGACAGACCCGACCCTGGGTCAGATTTAGTTCCAGGCTGACCCGGGCCTGGGTCAGATTTGGTTCTAGGCAGACCCTGGGTCAGATTCAGTTCGAGGCAGACCCTGGGTCAGATTTAGTTCTGGGCAGACCCTGGGTCAGATTTGGTTCTAGGCAGACCGGACCCTGGGTCTGACCCTGGGTCAGATTCAGCTCCAGACAGACCCGACCCTGGGTCAGATTTAGTTCCAGGCTGACCCGGGCCTGGGTCAGATTTAGTTCCAGGCAGACCCTGGATCAGATTTAGTTCCAGGCAGACCCTGGGTCAGATTCAGTTCGAGGCAGACCCTGGGTCAGATTTAGTTCTGGGCAGACCCTGGGTCAGATTTAGTTCCAGGCAGAACCTGGGGTCAGATTTAGTTCCAGGCAGACCCTGGGTCAGATTTAGTTCCAGGCTGACCCGGGCCTGGGTCAGATTTGGTTCTAGGCAGACCCTGGGTCAGATTTAGTTCCAGGCTGACCCGGGCCTGGGTCAGATTTGGTTCTAGGCAGACCCTGGGTCAGATTCAGTTCGAGGCAGACCCTGGGTCAGATTTAGTTCTGGGCAGACCCTGGGTCAGATTTGGATCTAGGCAGACCGGACCCTGGGTCTGACCCTGGGTCAGATTCAGCTCCAGACAGACCCGACCCTGGGTCAGATTTAGTTCCAGGCTGACCCGGGCCTGGGTCAGATTTAGTTCCAGGCAGACCCTGGGTCAGATTTAGTTCCAGGCAGACCCTGGGGTCAGATTTAGTTCCAGGCAGACTCTGGGTCAGATCTAGTTCAAGGCAGACCCTGGGTCAGATTTAGTTCCAGGCAGACCCTGGGTCAGATTTAGTTCCAGGCAGACCCTGGGTCAGATTTGGTTCCAACAGACCCTGGGTCAGATTTGGTTCCAGTCTCAACTGAACTCCTGTGTAAGAAAGTGACGGTGTGTTTAATGTCCCCTCCCTGTCTTTGCCCCCCCCCCCCCCCCCCCCCCCCCATCCCCTCCCCCAACAGACGTGGTGCAGAGCCCCGGGTTGACCACCCCCACCCCTCCCTCACCTCCACCCCTGCCACCCGGCTCCACTGTGACCTCCGCGCCCTTCACCCCCTCCACCCCAGCGGGACACCCTCCACCACCCCCACCTCCGCCGCTCCCTCCTACCCTGACTCCGGGCGGGACCCCCCCTCCTCCACCAGGTCCACCTCCTCCTCCAGGAGCCCCCCTCCCTCCCCCGGCACCTCCCCTCCCCGCCGGACTCTTCTCTCCCACGGAGGACCGTCCTTTCTCAGGCCTGGCCGCCGCCCTCTCCGGAGCCAAACTGCGCAAAGTGCCACGGGTGAGCGCCTGACTCGACCGCCCACGTGCACGCTCACACTGCTCGCCATATCTGGACCACACCAGTCCGAGTCCATGAGCACACTATTAGAGATAGATGCATGCACACACACTCTAGAGTTTAATTCTCTTTGTGTCGTTTGTTTTCACTGTAGCACCGTTGACACACACACACACACACAGCCCTCACACAGAATCACTGTCACTGACACATTCATGCACACACGATTACACACACACACACACACACACACCATCTGTCACATCTGATCTCACACTCAGAGCAGGTTCACACGTGACGCTGTAGACCCTGCATGTGTGCTCGTGTGTTTAAGAGGGCCCTCCCACTGTTCCTCCGTCCCGTGCCCCGTGCTTTAGGGTCCTTGTCCCCCCCTCCAGGCCCGTTTGTACTCACACTACCTGGGCCTCGGAGAATGCTTCTTGCTGCCTATACGTCATCACGCCGTAACACGTCACACGCATTGATGACGTCATGGCGATGCGTGGCTTTGTTTCCAGATCTTTCCGTAGACCTCGGAGTTTTTGTGCGTCTTGTCGACTGTTTTTGAATCTTTTCATCGACCAAATCTGCAGTAAACACTCCACCTCCGCATCACACCAACGTGAACCTTTCACCGCCACTGTTTGAAATGTCCGCTCATGGTCCCTCCTTCTTTTTTCTATGTCCCAACAGGCGCACAGGAAATGACCTCAGAACCGCCGTAGGCCTCGTGCTCGTACACGTGCGCACGCTCGTGCTCGTACACGTGCAAACGCGCTTTACAAAAGCCCACCTCTCCCAAGCGTGCCGCTCCTAGACGCGGTACGGTTGCACTCACACTGGTCAAAGGAACCAGACTTTAGCCGTGACACGTGCTGGGGCACGGTACGGAGGCACAGTGGGAGTGCGCCCTAGGATGACAAAACACAGAAGTAGAAATTGGATTAAAAAACACTGCGTTTTTCAACATGTTTGACTTTTCTGATAAAAAAAAAAACACTAATCCTAAGTTCTTTAGTTCTTCCCTCTGATTATAAATAACCTGCACTTGTGCGTTGCTTGTGTCCCTTCAGAGTGACGATGCAGGGGCGGCTCTGGCAGCAGCCATGTTGGGGGCTGGAGGGGCCGCGGGGGCCAAATCTGAAGCCAGAGGCAACGGCCCTCTGACTGCAGGAGGAGGGCTCATGGAGGAGATGAGCGCCCTGTTGGCCCGGAGGTACAATCACATCACGGACTTCTGTTAGCTACTGAAGCGCTTATTTTTACATCAGCTGATTAAAAAGATCTGTAAAAGTGTTCGAATGGAGCAAAAAGAACTAAAACACAGACAAACCTTCAGTTCAGTGAACACAGAAACGTCACATCTGTGCCGTATTTTCCAGAGAGCTAAAAACTGCACAATGAAGAAGAAAAATTTCTATAGTAGGAAATTAATTTCATAAAATCAGAGAACAAGAGCAGACATTTCATCAAAGGAGAAAGTCGTTAATATTCATCGCCTTGGCAACGACCTGGGCGTGGAGACGTGGCGTCCCCGTTGACTCTCTCTCCCTGCAGCTCGTTGTTCAAGCGCCCGTCTGTGAACGTGTTCCTTTGCTGCTCCATCGAGCTTTTAGCCTTTAGCCGTTAGCCGTTAGCCATTAGCCTTTAGCCATTAGCCTTTAGCTTTTAGCCATTAGCCTTTAGCTTTTAGCCGTTAGCCTTTAGCTTTTAGCCGTTAGCTGTTTTTTGTTTTCTTCAGTGCAGTTTGAGAAGTTTCTCTCTCACTCCAAACCTCATGTTATTATTATTGAACAATAAAAATCCCTCGTCTGTGTCTGGGCTTTCTATTTTTCAGGAGGAGAATCGCAGAGAAGGGCTCGTCCCCTGAACCCGACCAGAGATCAGTGAGTATCACCAGAGCCGAGTCTGTCGTACTCAGCAGATCTGTGTTCGATTAAGGTCCCAAACATCAGGAGTGACTCACACAACAGCCCCTGTGTGTGATGACACACACTTCTGTACAGGCTGACCTACAGTCCTGTCTGAAGGCACGCGGTGCTGCTGTGTGTGTGGGGTGGTCTTTAGTGAGACGTTCCCCTGATGTTCACGTCTTAGTCCACGTCACACTTTATGTTTTTGAAGTCTCAGGGAATATGATCATATTTGTTCCATTTGATCTATTTCCTTTATGTTTTCAGTCCGCGTGTCGTGTGTTGGAGGTTCAGTCTTGACTGTAACACATTTATTATCTGTAAGAGATATTTTCTGGCTGTTCCTTCAATAAGAGAGACCTGGAAGACCATCGTTGGCTCCACTGGAATACTTCCACCACATATTTTATGAAGCGTCTCAGAGCGTACTCACACTGTCCTTCCGTACCGCGACCCGGGCTTTAGGGTACTTGTCCCCCCCTCCCTCTCCCCCCCGCGCCCCAGCCCCGTTTGTACTCACACTGCCAGGGCCTCGGCCAATGCTTCTTGCTGTCCATACGACATCACGCCGTAACACGTCACACGCATTGACCGCGTGTGTGTGGCTTTGTTTACAAATCTTTCCACAGACCTCTGAGTTTTTGTGCGTCTTGTCGACTGTTTTTGAATCTTTTCATCGACCAAATCTGCAGTAAACACTCCACCTCCGCATCACACCAACATGAACCTTTCACTGCCATTGTTGTTGTTGTTAAATGTCCGCGCATGGTCCGTCCTTCTATTTACATGTCCGATCAGGCGGACATAACGCTACCGCCGTAGGGCTCGTGCTCGTGCTCGTACATGTGCAAACGGCTCCGCTAAAGCCCACCTCTTTCAAGCGGGCCGTGGACGGTGCGCTGGCCGCAGTTGAGCGCGGAGCGGGTGCACTCACACTGCTTAAAGGTACTAGACTTTAGCTGAAAAACTGGTTTTGGCCCCGGCCAGAAGGACAGTGTGAGCACACTCTCACAGTCTTGTCGACTGTTTTTGAATCTTTTCATCGACCAAATCTGCAGTAAACACTCCACCTCCGCATCACACCAACGTGAACCTTTCGCCGCCATTGTTGTTGTTGTTAAATGTCCGCGCATGGTCCCTCCTTCTATTTACATGTCCGATCAGGCGGACATAACGCTACCGCCGTAGGGCTCGTGCTCGTGCTCGTACACGTGCGCACGCTCGTGCTCGTACACGTGCAAACGTGCTTTACAAAAGCCCACCTCTTTCAAGCGGGCCGTGGACGGTCCGCATGCCGCAGTTGTGCGCGGAGCGGGTGCACTCACACTGCTTAAAGGTACTAGGCTTTAGCTGAAAAAACGGTTTTGGCCCCGGCCAGAAGGACAGTGTGAGTACGCCTCAAACACAGAAGCTTCCAGTTTTGGGCAGAGCCAGTGTCGTGGGTCAGGTTACCAGTGACAGTTCCTCCAGCGTTTATTTGAGTGTGTTGTGCTGAATGTATCTGTGATTTCAGGTGTGAAACGACCTCACGACTTCCTTCCATTTAATTTCTCTCCATGCTTTTGAATGAAAGTCTAGTTTTGAAATGAGTTCATTAGTTCTAGTTTGTCACAAATCCCCTGGGCTGCACAGATGTTCGCTCACCTACATGTCCCCTCACCAGCACAGTTGTAATAATGTTATAATGGACGTTATTTAACCCTTTACATCAGTGTTTGACGCATTTCCAGGGTCGTTTTACCTTTAAGCTTAAATCTGCAGCGGGGTGTGATCCTGTTAGTGGTTAGACACCGACTTTATATTTCATTCATGTATAAAACAGTATCCCGTGTGCAGAGACGCTCCCTCACGTCCCCCTGAGAGAGATCAATGTCTGACCTTTGAACCTTGTCTGTCTGTCCGACAGGAGGAGGGCGACATCAACACGACCCCTAAAGTGTCCGCCTGTAGCACACCAGGTGAGTGACAGAGGGTCCGTACATCCACGACGACAGGAGCTAGAGACCACTTTGTGATCCAACCAGGGGCGTAATGTCGGGGGGCAATGATGGGGCAGATTCACTACTTTCTACCCCCCCCCCCCCACACACACACACACACACACACACACACACACACACTCTCTCTCTGGTATCCTTGTTCGGATCACACCCATTTTTTTAAACCTGGACACAGACAGACGTATAAAATACCTCCTCTGTGGTAGTTCCTGATACAGTACACACACACACACACACACACGTATATGAACTTCCTGTCATGTAGTAAGAGAGCTGTGTTGTGTGTGTTCGTCTCCAGACATGCCCAGGAAGCCATGGGAAAGAACAAACACCATGAACGGTAGCAAGTCTCCAGTTATCGGCAGGTAAAGTTTCTCCTCACTTCTCTGTTCAACACTTTGTTTCTCACCTTTGTTTTTTTGCGTTTCTATTTAAAGAACATTTAAATGACTCAGAGGAATCATTTCCTAAATCCACGTGTTGCGTATCGGAATGGCTAGCAGCAACGCTACTAAACATCCACCACAGGAGCATATTCAAGCATTAGCCTTGGCTAGCGTTAGCATGATGCACTGGCTAACATCACTAAAGCTTACGTCGCCTTCATGCGCGCATCGAACAGTCAGCTAGAGAGACCAACATCTCCTGCGTTCTGAGGTAAAACGACTCTTTTTATCAGTGGAGTCTGGCGGCTTTTATGAGATCGTAGAACCGCGTCAGTTCCCCCCACGCAAACTCAGACAGGACCCTAAATACTGTAAATATAGCACACGGTTAGACTAAGGGCCCGTCCACACAGAGACACGTCAGTCTGGTTTAGTCTGGTTCAGTCTGGTTTAGTCTGGTTCAGTCTGGTTCAGTCTGGTTTAGTGTGGTTCAGTCTGGTTCAGTCTGGTTTAGTCTGGTTCAGTCTGGTTCAGTCTGGTTTAGTGTGGTTCAGTCTGGTTCAGTCTGGTTTAGTCTGGTTCAGTCTGGTTCAGTCTGGTTTAGTGTGGTTCAGTCTGGTTCAGTCTGGTTTAGTCTGGTTCAGTCTGGTTCAGTCTGGTTTAGTGTGGTTCAGTCTGGTTCAGTCTGGTTTAGTCTGGTTCAGTCTGGTTCAGTCTGGTCTAGTCTGGTTCAATCTGGTTCAGTCTGCTTCAGTCTGGTTCAGTCTGGTTTAGTCTGGTTCAATCTGGTTTAGTCTGGTTTAGTCTGGTTCAGTCTGGTTTAGTCTGGTTTAGTCTGGTTCAGTCTGGTTTAGTCTGGTTCAGTCTGGTTCAGTCTGGTTTAGTCTGGTTCAGTCTGGTTCAGTCTGGTTCAGTCTGGTTTAGTCTGGTTTAGTCTGGTTCAGTCTGGTCTAGTCTGGTTCAGTCTGGTTCAGTCTGGTTCAGTCTGGTTTAGTCTGGTTCAGTCTGGTTCAGTCTGGTTTAGTGTGGTTCAGTCTGGTTCAGTCTGGTTTAGTCTGGTTCAGTCTGGTTCAGTCTGGTCTAGTCTGGTTCAGTCTGGTTCAGTCTGCTTCAGTCTGGTTCAGTCTGGTTTAGTCTGGTTCAATCTGGTTTAGTCTGGTTTAGTCTGGTTCAGTCTGGTTTAGTCTGGTTCAGTCTGGTTTAGTCTGGTTCAGTCTGGTTCAGTCTGGTTTAGTCTGGTTCAGTCTGGTTCAGTCTGGTTTAGTCTGGTTTAGTCTGGTTCAATCTGGTTTAGTCTGGTTCAGTCTGGTTTAGTCTGGTTCAGTCTGGTTCATTCTGGTTCAGTCTGGTTTAGTCTGGTTCAGTCTGGTTCAGTCTGGTTTAGTCTGGTTCGTTATCGGAGCCTGAAAACAGGATCTTTAGAAACCGGGTCCCAGAGTGTGCAGATTGTAAACGCCCCCCATGGCGTTGTGGTCTGGACAGTGAAAGCTCAGACTTTGTTAAAGGACAGCGTCATGGCCCCACCTCCGACCTCTGACCCCGCGGCGTCACATAACAACAACAGTGCTGCTGCGTGAGAGGACAGAGACGGACCCAGAGACTGTTTACTGAGCTGGACTCTGAGCCACATGCATGGGACTGAATGAGGCCCAGCACAGATGTCTCCCTTTTCCCTGATGCTCTGAATAAGGAGCTAAACTGCTCTAGGCTCTGTTTCTAAATCCAGTTCTAAGAAGCTGTGAAAAGTCTCTAAATGTAGTGAGAAAGTGGCGCCTGGGAGTGCTTTGGGACGGGGAAGGGGCTCCCAGCAGCCCCCTCTGCTCAGTGAGGACACTAACTGCAGAGTGAAGGGGCTCCCAGCAGCCCCCTCTGCTCAGTGAGGACACTAACTGCAGAGTGAAGGGGCTCCCAGCAGCACCCTCTGCTCAGTGAGGACACTAACTGCAGAGTGATGGGTGCATCAGAGTCCAGAACAGCACCAAAGTCTCCACTAAGACCAGAACCAGGGACACGTTTGTCTCTAGGATGGAGGAGGATCTGGAGAGGAACTCTCCGGTGTTTGGATTCTCCACAGCGTCTCCCCGTCTCTTCTTCTGTTGTTGGTGTATTTCTGTGGCAGTTACAGCGCCACCTCCAGGCCTGGCATGGGTACTACAGCGTTTGGAGTCGCTGCACCTGGTTTCTGTGGACGCACACGTTTAGGATCCAGGACCAGGACCAGGACCAGGACCAGGACCAGGACCAGTGGAAAAGGGAACTTTTTAAGAACGATGGAGTGGTTGTTTTCCATCGTGTGGACGAACCCTGAGTCTGTTTTTTTATAGTTGGCTTAAATGAGTTTAGCTGTTGCCTCCGTCCACAGCAGGACACTTCTTCCCGTCTGCTTCTCTAAACCGATCTACGGAGACGTACCTCAGACAACCGCACTTCCAAAAACCTCAACTGTCTCTTTCACAGACATGAGACGCAGCTTCTCTTCCCGGGCAACAGCTCATGGACATCTGGTAGTAAATCTATGACCTTTAATTCTCTTAGTTCAGATCCACCTGTAGACAAAGATACAGCGCCCTACACTTTTAAAACGATGCATCTTTCACATGAAACGAGTGCAGAGGATGAAGCTGAGTGGGTGTTCTGAGTCATCCCATAGAGACTGAGCTGTGATTAAGTCAGTGTCTCTGCTGCTCACACAGACGAGAGTCTCCGTGGAGAAATGTCGTGGGAGCAGATTCTTCCAACAGGTAGAGAGAAACGCCCCCCGCGCAGCTCCTGTGTGTCCTCCGCGTGGAGCTCCTGTGTGTCCTCCGCGTTGAACTCCTGTGTGTCCTCCGCGCGGAGCTCCTGTTTGTCCTCCGCGCGGAGCTCCTGTTTGTCCTCCGCGCGGAGCTCCTGTTTGTCCTCCGCGCGGAGCTCCTGTTTGTCCTCCGCGCGGAGCTCCTGTTTGTCCTCCGCGCGGAGCTCCTGTTTGTTCTCCGCGCAGCTCCTGTGTGTCCTCCGCGTGGAGCTCCTGTGTGTCCTCCGCGTTGAACTCCTGTGTGTCCTCCGCGCGGAGCTCCTGTTTGTCCTCCGCGCGGAGCTCCTGTGTGTTCTCCGCGGAGCTCCTGTGTGTCCTCCGCGGAGCTCCTGTGTGTCCTCCACGCGGAGCTCCTGTGTGTCCCTGCGTGGAGCTCCTGTGTGTCCTCCGCGTGGAGCTCCTGTGTGTCCTCCCCGCGGAGCTCCTGTGTGTCCTCCGCGTGGAGCTCCTGTTTGTCCTCCGCGGAGCTCCTGTGTGTCCTCCGTGGAGCTCCTGTGTGTCCTCCGCGCGGAGCTCCTGTGTGTCCTCCCCGCGGAACTCCTGTGTGTCCTCCCCGCGGAGCTCCTGTTTGTCCTCCGCGTGGAGCTCCTGTTTGTCCTCCGCGTGGAGCTCCTGTTTGTCCTCCGCGCGGAGCTCCTGTTTGTCCTCCGCGCGGAGCTCCTGTTTGTCCTCCGCGCGGAGGTCCTGTGTGTCCTCCGCGTGGAGCTCCTGTGTGTCCTCCACGCGGAGCTCCTGTGTGTCCTCCGCGTGGAGCTCCTGTGTGTCCCTGCGTGGAGCTCCTGTGTGTCCTCCGCGTGGAGCTCCTGTGTGTCCTCCACGCGGAGCTCCTGTGTGTCCTCCGCTTGGAGCTCCTGTGTGTCCCTGCGTGGAGCTCCTGTGTGTCCTCCGCGTGGAGCTCCTGTCTGTCCTCCGCGTTTGCTGTGACAGAGAGTTTTGTTTGAAACCTCAGGATCGGCCCCTGTGTCTGCGGGGTCAGCTCCGTCTACTGTGTGACGTGTACCGTGTGCTGTAACAAGTCACCGTGTCTGCACGCTGCTCTGCCTGCTGCCCTTTCCTCACACACACACACACACACACACACACACACACACACACACACACACACACAAACACCGAAAACTGTGTGTCCGCCCAACGCAGACGAGGCTTGGCATGGTGTTATCGCTGTGGAGCCGGAGCAGGTCCAGCAGGCACTCACTGATAAGGCCCTGCTGTGTGTGTGTGTGTGTGTGTGTGTGTGTGTGTGTGTGTGTGTGGGCGTTTATGATATGATTAACTCTAATATGCACATGAAGTCGTAACGCTGCACATGTTTTCAGAGTGTTTTAATCTGAACGATGAATAAAAACCAGCTTTCAGGACCATTTTCCAAACTACACCATGAATTTTACATTGTTTTATTATTATTTATGTTTCCCAGATTAAATATTGTAAAAGTTTTGTACGTTGGACAGAAAGTTTTCGTGTAAACTGCAGCTTTGTCCTTGTTTCCGCTCTAAACACACTGGAAACACTGTGACGAGTGAAGCACCTGGGTCTGTGGGAAATGGGCAAAGTCTTCTGTACCGATATCATCTCATATCTGGATAATGCTTTATTTATTGCATTATAACATGTTTTACTTATTGCATTATAACATGTTTTATTTATTGCATTATAACATGTTTTAGTTATTGCATTATAAGGTGTTTTATTTATTGCATTATAACATGTTTTATTTATTGCATTATAAGGTGTTTTAGTTATTGCATTATAAGGTGTTTTCAGCCTTTATGTAATAACCAGGTGGTAAAATTGCTCCTGAGTGACTTTAATCCCTGACAGATGAAAGTAACTGAGTATTTTCTCATATTATTAAGAACAAAATGAACCGTTTCAAGTGAAATCACAGAGAAAAAGATATAAAATGATTCCTGTGTTTACAGTCGTGCACACAAACACAGTGTCACCAGATTTAGACACTGGTGCGATACAGATACGATCTTTAAATATTAAAAGAGAAATCGGACTCAGTGTTCGCTTGTTTTCAGTTTAGCAGATGAACTTTTTTATCACCACATCTCGAGATCTGACGTCACGGACGCCGCGGAGAGATGATAGATGAGATTAAACGATCTCCAGGCCATGAGATCTCCCTCCTCCTTCACCGTGGTTCGTTTGTCCACAGAGCGATAGAAATGTCCTCAGCACATTCGCTCTCTGTGGAAACACACACCAGCGTGGTGCGTTCAGGGGCGGCCCTGAAGTCTCATCGGCCCCCAGATCTATAGGTTATTGGTGAAGTTCATCAATACGTTCGGGACAAACGCGCTGCGGCTGTGGCTCAATCGATTTCATGTTTCCGCTCTAGTTAGGTCACACTGGAAACACTCCGCTCCCGTGGACAGGGTTTCTAACCCACGAGCCGCTGCAGAGCTCATTTCCTGTTCTCTCACTCCTCCTTCCTGTCACGCTTCCTCTCTTAAGAGTGATTGGCCGCTCTGTGTCCGGCGCTGTCTCTCCGGGGGCTGCAGCTCCGCGCTCTCTCCTGAGCCGCTGCCTGAACGCTTTTCTTCAGACGCACGGAAAAAAGGTGGAAAAGTGAGAAACGTTTGACAGAAATGACTCAGGGAAGCTCCCTGACAGAGAGACCGTCCTTATTCAGAGTCCTGTGTGTGTGTGTGTGTGTCTGTGTATGTGTGCAGGTGTGTGTGTGTGTGTGGGTGTGTACCTGCATGTCTCATGCTCAGACCAGGATTTCTTTCCTAACTGCAGGTTTTGCAGGTTCTTTTTTGTGTGCACATGAAATTAAACTACTAAAGAACATCAACAATGAACCAATGAGTTCAACATGTTTTTGCCCCCGACTGTGTGCGTTTCTTTATTCACATTAGACGTGCACAGTCTGAGTCATGTCACAGAGCATCACTCAAGGGTTCATGTTGAATCACCACACGTTCTTTACGTTACACGTTCCAATGATCTCCATCCAAACGGTGTTTATTTGATGTAAATGATACTAACGCAGCAGCCCAGCAGTGTTGTTGTGTAGCGTCCTGTCGTCTGAGTGTCTCTGTCTCTCGTCACAGACCTAAATCCACTCCCACGCCCACTGCATCCTTAAGTGCCAACGGTGTGCCCACAGAAGCCGTGGACTACGACAGGTTGAAACAGGTCAGTGAACGTGTCACACACTTCAGCTGTTATTCTGGACTAAAGTGAAGTCACCACAGGGTCTGTTTCTGCAAACACACTCATCAGATAATCCATGGAGACAGTTTTTAAGGTAGAAATCCAGGAGAGATGCTAACAACCGGACGTGGCTAACAGTGGTTAGCTCGGGGCAGTACGGTGAAGGCATTCAAAGGTCTTTTTTAACCACTAATGCTGCTGAAAATAACAGTGAACCTCTGCAGCAGCAGGAGAAGAGTCCCCTTTAGTTATAGGGCACGTTTTAAAACGACCAAAAACAAATAACAAAGGTTTAAAATCAGTCCTGAAGCTGAGAGGGCGCCTAGTGGAGCGAGGCCACGGCCGGTGTGTGACGTGGTGGAGCGTTCTTTCACCGGTCAGGAGACGAGCGGCTGCGCTTCACACGAGAAGAAGCAGCGACCGCTCGACACCAACACACAGAGAGGTGCAGTGATCCAGGCACGGATCACTCCCTCTGGATCTTTGGGAGGAAGAACGGCTTTAATGTAAAGAGTCGAAGCTGGAGGAAGAAGGAACCTGCTGTCAGATTGAAATGTCTCTCTCAGCTCATAATGCTCGTGTTTGATTAGATCCTAAAGAAGACAGAGACGTCCTCGGTGTCCTCCGCGTGAAATCAATGTCCGTCTGTTGGTGTTTGGGTGGAAACGTGACTGTGTGTTGTGTCGTTGGCAGGACATTCTGGACGAGATGAGGAAGGAGCTGTCCAAGCTAAAAGAAGAGCTCATCGATGGTAAGTCTCTTCACACACACACACACGCACGCATACACACACACACACACACACACTTTCTTTTGTCTGTTCTCTTTCTTTCCTCCTGTTTTCAGGCTTTGAATGTGTTTAAAAGTGAAACAGGAAGTGAAATAACAGTGTTCTGTCAATTTCCATAATTCATAAATAACTATGATAATGAATGAATGAAGTATTTGAAATATAACATTTAAAGCTGCGTTCAAACCAAACGCGATTGACGCAAATACAATCGCTTGATCACGTTTGTCACATTTTTAATCATCGCTTTAATCGCAGGTAGCAGCCGCGGCGGCTTGCTAACTGAAGCTAACTGAAGCTAACCCCCGGCTCAGCCTGCTCTGCTGTTGTGCTAAACAAAGTGATGCTAATGCTAATGCTAACAGGGGTCTGAATGCTTCTAAGAACAGAAACGAGCTCTCAGAGGAAGTGAGTCGTGTCGCAATCAGATCAGGTGCTGCCGCTCTCCTGTAGATCAGACCTTCTTCTTCTTCTTCTTCTTCTTCTTCTTCTTCTTCTTCTTCTTCTTCTTCTTGACTCTTAATTCCCGTCTGTCACGTTTGGTTTGAACGCAGCTTAAGGTTGATGTTAATGAGACACTGATGACACAGCGCTATTGTTCCTCTAGAACAGTGTTTTTTGTGTGCCTGTCTGAAAAGCCTCGTTACTGGGAAGAGAGACTCTGAGAACCACACATCGCTGCACCAGGACCGGCCCGGTGAAGGTGCAGCTGAGCTCTGATCAGAGGACCCGTGGTTCTCACGTGCACGTGTCTCTTTGTCTTTGTGTCCTCAGCGATCAGGGAGGAGCTGGGGAAGTCCAGCACGGCGTAGAGGATCCAACATCCACATCCAACACGAGACAGACGACCGCGGTCAATTTAAGACACGACGATACGACAGGGAAAGAAATCAACCAACACGACGACGAAGACGATGAAGATGAAGACAATAATCATATTAACACTGAGAGAGGACATTATTCGGGGCAGAGCAGCGGCGGGACGGGGCGGCGGCGGGAGGCTTGTAACTCTTGACGGCCGGCGCTTCGTGTTTCTGCCGCCTCCCCAAGCCCCGCCCCCCCCCCCCCTCCTCCCCCTGCCAAGGGCATCGCATCCCGGACGCAGGAGACGCTTTATTCTCTCTCTCTGTCCCATAATAACAAGAAACACACAAAACTGTATTAACCACGGGGACGCTACGAATCACAACTCTTGTGACTTACGATCAAAACGGCGTTTCATTAGGAGACAGGAAGAGGGTGGGGATGGAAATAAAAACTCTTTTTCCCATAATGCCATAGGGGTAGCGTGCGTGTGGGCGTGTGCGTGAGTGTGTGTGTGTGTGAGTGTGTGTGTGGGGGACTCACGGTCTCTGGTGGAGTCCACCGCTGCAGGATACTGTAAAGCTCGTCTTCCTCAAATACTATTTTAACCTGAATCTGTACAAAAGAGACAAAGTTATTTAGAGACCACGCGTCCGTCAGCCATGTTTGTTTCAGCGTCGAGGTCGCGGCCGTATCCAGTAGCTCAATAATCCAGCGTGTGTGCAGGACGCTCCCTCGTCTGTGGACTCATCCCAACCTCCTGAAGTGGCGTTTCACTCTCGTTTTATGTGTCTGTGCTGTTGAGCGGCGGGCGGACGAGACGTGGAGGCTAGCCGCCAATCAGGGGGCGGCCACTGTCGCTCTCTACCAAACCGTTCGATTCGCCGATACCCGTCATCCTCGTCTTGTAGATAGAACCGCCCCCCTCCTCCCCCTCCCCCTCCTGTACGATTGGATCCTAAGAACTCTCCGCGGTGTTTGTCATCTGTAGGTCCTCAGTTTGGTGCATGCGCGGTTGTTTTCTTTATCTGGTGAGGGTCACGGGTCTGCCACGGTAATGACATCACACACGTTTTATTACAAGCAATAAGTGTAGCATCTGACTCCAGTCCCCCCCCCCCCCCCCCCCCCCCATCCCCCGCCCTGGTCCCAACCAGCGACGGGCTGTTGCGTTTTCCCCGTCATTCTTCACAGACGGGCGTCCACAGGAAGCTCCGTTTAAGGTCAATAAACGTTCCTTTTGTTGAAACTGGGACTCGTAACATTTGTTTTCATCATCGTTTCGATTTTATGACGTAAACTGAGGGAGAAAAAGTGGAATCAGCTCAAGAAAATCGGTCCGTATCGGTCATAAGGGTCGATCCCTGGTCCTAACTCCACCCACCGTGTCCCAGCGTCCGTCTGTCCTTCCTTTTTCCCCCCCGTTGGACAAACGTCCGTGTCGACCCCGCGCCACCTCTCGTCTTCAGCGCAGGTATTCTGTGAAACGCGTCAGAGTATCGGAGCAGCGCTGCACGGCAGGATTTACCCGTGTCTGAATCACAATACTCCTTTTTTATTTTCTATGAAGTCCAAGGAAACTGTGTCTTTAGCCACGTTGGAGCTGAGCTGATTTTTTTTATCCTTTATTATCTTTATTATTATATTACTGCGTTTATAAGAGAAATGTCTGAACGGTGCACGGGCGAGTGTGTCGGAGACGGCGTCCACACGAGGACGCGAACGTGCCATTCGACTGTTTCTAGTGTTACTGTTTGTTTCTTTGCCTTTTCCTCCGGCCGCTGTCGAAGCCTCACACCGAGGCTTCACACGAGCAACAGGGCTGTCACCTTATTCTTTATTCAGTCCAGTTTTGAGTTTGTTTCACTAAAAGTACAATCAACCTGAGAGGCACAGTACGCTGGGAGCTGACGCAGACGTGCAGGGGACAGATAGAAGTCTGGGTTTGGATCCTGAGGAGGGACGGAGCCGTACGACGCTGTCCAAAGGTATCCATGGTGACGGGACACGTAATAAAAGGATGCTTTGTGTTTTAGCATCTGACTTGATTGTTGAAGTGTGTGTGCCGTCGCCTCATCTCACCCTTTAGAGTAAACTCCTCCTCCAGGGTCTTTCTCTGCACTTTAATCATCAATAACCATGGAGACAGTTTTTATTAAGGTAGAAATCCAAGAGAGTCGCTAACAGCCGGACGTGGCTAACAGTGGTTAGCTCGGGGCGGCACGGTGAAGGCATTCAAAGGTCTTTTTTAACCACTAATGCTGCTGAAAATAACAGCAAACCTCTGCAGCAGCATGAGAAGAGTCCCTACACACACAACAAAGCATCATCAGCGTAGTTAGTGAAGCCAGAGTTTATTAAAAGAGTTTTTTAAAGACTTAACTACTGGCCCCTGTACCAGCTCCTCTCATAGTAAAGTCCATTACAGTGGATTACCAAAGTCAATACTTGGATTTGTTTCTTATAAAATGTCCCAAAAAAATGTCTTTAAATGTTTAAAATATTCAGTTTAATGTGAAATCAAAGAGAGATTTCAGGTTTCAGACGCTGAAAACAACTTTTTCTGATGAAAAAACTAAAATAAAATGACTTCATGGGTGAATTCATTTGATATTATAGAAACAAAAATCATATTAAATCAGTTAATGGATCCAAATGTGAGCGAAGAACGTGTTTGAATGTTCTGCAGCTTTAACTAAAGTCACTTTCAAGCACTTTCCAAACGTTTCCAGACTTTTCCACATCAAACCAAAGTCCGTCCCAAAGGAAGGAGCCCATTGCTGCTTTGTTGTGTGTGTACGGACTCTTCTCATGCTGCTGCAGAGGTTTGCTGTTATTTTCAGCAGCATTAGTGGTTAAAAAAGACCTTTGAATGCCTTCACCGTGCTGCTCCGAGCTAACCACTGTTAGCCACGTTAGCGGCTGTTAGCATCACTCCTGGATTTCAGTCGTTACAGGAAACAAAACTGTCTCCATGTTAGTTGATGAGTGTATTTGCAGAGATGACCCTGGGGTGCTTTTACGCTGGACTTTCACTTTAAATCAGGAGAAGCAGCCGAGTCGTGGCCACGTCCCGTTTGTTTCCCAGGTTCTGGAGTTTAAAGGTTATTAAACAGCGGGATCTTAAACGACACCACTGTGTTCAAGGGCTGGGACGTTTGAAGATGTTTCTCTCATTTGGATCGGATCAAACTTGTAAAAACAAAAAACTGTGATGAGAAAAGTGAGCGGCTTAAGTGCGGTCGGCTCTGTGTCACGCTCCAAAGGTCCTTTCATCTTTCATCCACTTTGTGAAATGGAAACACGTCCTCCGTCTGTCGCCCAGCGTGGCCACGTCCCTCTCAACAAAGTCGCCTTTCTGATGTTTGCGTCATGTTGTGCAGAGACGGAGCAGAAGAGAACGAACGTGCTCTGATCAGGAAAAGTGTCTCTCTTTGTGGAGCCGTGTGGTTTGTGCCTTGTTCCGAAGTTGCATTTAATACGTCAAAGATTTAAAGATGACTAATAATATCTGGGGACTGTCGTTATGATCACATGCAGTTTGTGTCCTCGGTTCTGTTCCCCGCCCAGAAAACACCCTATTCCTGTTTGTTTCCTCTTTGTTTTTTAACATCGGTGTGGTTTATGTCCGTGTAGCTCCGAAGTACAATCAAGCCTTTGCGACACGTGGCCTGTGAGGGTTCAAAGAGCACCGTCTCTTCTCTGCTGTGGCGCCGTTGAAGCGTCACAGCCTGAGTTCAGATCTGGGGTCGTGCTCCGCGGTGAAGTCGGCTCCGCGTCGATGTCACACGGAAACATTTATCTTTGTCCCTGAACCCGGTTTTCTGCCGAGGGAACTGAGAGGATTGTGAATTTGGTGGAAGCAAGTTTCATAGTTTGATCGTCTGCATCGTCCCATCCTGTTCTCATGCTCCTCAGTCTTTTCTTACGTGCTAACAAAATGTTTTGTTTGAGCAAATTAAATAAAAGTTGCAATACAAGACTACAAGTTGTTTCTTTTAAAGTGACTGCAGTGACTGCTTTGTTCCCAGTATCCGTCCGTTCAGTGACGTAACACCCTTGCAAAATAAGACTTCCGGGTCCAAGCGTTCCGTTGAAACAAAACAGAACCAAGGTCCGAACATGTGAAGAATCAGGATCAGCTCTTTGCTCAGTTTGACTCTTTTTCATCCAGAACAAAGAGGTCAAAGGTCAAAAACTCAGATCTGTTCAAACAACGAGGAACACGAGGCTCGGACAGGAAGTCTTATTTTGAAAGGGTGTTTCTTCATGTCTGAACATACATGCTGGTCACATGGGTTCCATAATACACAACACGCAGCTTTATTGTGTTTATTTATTTGATTAGGACAATGCACATTCATTTAAATATATTAAATATAAATATGTAAATATGCCGGAGTTAGCATAGTGTTAGCATGTGTTAGCATAGTTGCTAAAGTCCTTGCGTCGTCCTCAGGCAGGGATTATAAAAACACACCAAGGCAGAAACAAAGAGGGAGGGAGAAGGAAAACATGTAGAAATTTTACAAAAAAAGTGAATGAAGTCCTTCATTCATTCATTCATCTTCAACCGCTTATCCCGGGGTCGGGGTCGCGGGGGTGCTGGAGCCGATCCCAGCTGACATCGGGCGTAAGGCGGGGTACACCCTGGACAGGACGCCAGTCTATCACAGGACACATAGAGACGAACAGACAGACAACCATTCACACCTACGGGTGATTTAGAGTCATCAATGAACCGAACACCTGCACGTCTTTGGACTGTGGGAGGAAACCGGAGAACCCGGAGAAAACCCACGCAGACACGGGGACAACATGCTAACTCCGCACAGAAAGGCCCAGGTCGGGATGCGAACCTGTGACCCTCTTGCTGTGAGGCGACAGTGCTAACCACTACACCACGATGTGTAGCCCTGAATGAAGTCCTGATTCACATAAAGGTTTCAGTCCCAAGGTGAGAAAGAGGAAGAGGCTCCCGTGAGAGGAGCTGGGGCTTGTTTTCAGACGCACTCCCACTGTGCCTCCGTCCCGTGCCCCAGGATGTTCCACGGCTAAAGTCTGGTTCCTTTGACCAGTGTGAGTGCAACCGTACCACGTCTAGGAGCGGTACGCTTGCCGTCCACGGCCCGTTTGGGAGAGGTGGGCTTTAGTAAAGCACGTTTGCACATGTACGAGCACGAGCGTGCGCACGTGTACAAGCACGAGGCCTACGGCGGTTCTGAGGTCATTTCCTGTGCGCCTGTTGGGACGTAGAAAAAAGAAGGAGGGACCATGCGCGGACATTTCAAACAATGGCGGTGAAAGGTTCACGTTGGTGTGATGCGGAGGTGGAGTGTTTACTGCAGATTTGGTCGATGAAAAGATTCAAAAACAGTCGACAAGACGCACAAAAACTCCGAGGTCTACGGAAAGATCTGGAAACAAAGCCACGCATTGCCATGACGTCATCAATGCGTGTGACGTGTTACGGCGTGATGACGTATAGGCAGCAAGAAGCATTCTCCGAGGCCCAGGTAGTGTGAGTACAAACGGGCCTGGAGGGGGGGACAAGGACCCTAAAGCACGGGGCACGGGACGGAGGCACAGTGGGAGGGCGCCCTAAGGGTCTTTTCATGGGCTCATTGTCCGGGGACCGTGTTCCTCTGCTCGTGATTTCCAAAGCGTTCACAGCCGGCCTCCTGACATCTGCAGTTATGATCCAAAGTCACAGCCAGCACCTTTGTCTCACTCATGTTCAACCAAAACTTCCTTTATGTCTCATTTCCATCAGTTCACGTTGAACTTGGACTTTGTTTTGTCCACATTGAGACGTTGTGACTGTCATGGTGATCTCTAACCCTCCCAGTCTCTCTGCTCTGCAGGATGGAGCCCGTGTTCTTTACTGGCTGTAAAACTGTTTCTCTGCAGCTTCTCTTCCACCCCCACTTCCTGTGGGCGGGCGCACAGAGCGGCCTGGCTGAGCATCTGCAGTTCATTTGAGGTTGTGTTTGAGGGGCCGTGCTGCGGCGACAGCTGTGCTCAGACAGGAAGAGACCCGAGCTGCAGAGAGAAGCTCGAGGACGCTGAGCGAACGCCGACGCTGTCCTCGGATCAGAGTGTTTTCAAAAGCACCTTTGTCCCTCTGGTTGGGTCGACTGTAAGTGCGTCGGGTGTCACTCACTCTTCTCTACTCACCTTTTGGACGGTTTCCTCATAACACCAGAAATATGAGGACACAAGTGTTCACTTTGCAACATCATTATGCAAATATGGGTCTTTTTTAATACGCAATAATTGTGCTACAGTAAATCCCGCCTCACATCTGCAACTGAAGGGCAGTCTCTGAAAATACTGACCTTTCCAAGTGATCTGATTCATTTATAACCTTTATTTAAACTCGGGAATATGTTGAGGAACAACCTCATTTGCATTGTAGCCGAGATAAAAACACAAAACATTTGAAAAACACATCATTAAATCTGAAATATCAGAGAAGGGAAGTGACACAGAAGAATGAAAACAGAGAAATCAAGTTAAAAGCAGTTAAAAGTCAAATCAGACGCAGTTCTGGATTTAAATCGTCTTAATGAGAAGAGTGTGGAAGTTTCAGGTGGTTGTTGCTGTAGGAAAAACCAGATTTTCCCAGTTTGGTGTGAACAGAGGAACCTGCAGACTGATCCCGTCCTGTGAGCGAGTTTGATGAAGACTTAAATTAAAAGAATTGATCTTAAAAAACAGATCAAACCCAGTGTTTATCAGCCTGTTAGAGAGAGAGAGAGGCCCATTCAACTTTAGATTACAGCTCACAGTGATCACAGGGGTGTAATCAGGGGCGGACTCATGTGCTCAGGAGCCCCTGGGCTCCGGTTTGTTCAGCCTTCTTCTTATTATTTTGATTATTATTAAATATGTTTTTGTCACTTCTTCCATATTGTCTATTATTATTATTATTATTATTAAATATGTTTTTGTCACTTCTTCCACATTGTCTATTATTATTATTATTATTATTATTATATGTTTTTGTCACTTCTTCCATTTTGTCTATTATTATTATTATTTTATTATTATCATCCTTATCATTATTATTATTATTATTATTATTATTATATGTTTTTGTCACTTCTTCCATTTTGTCTATTATTATTATTATTTTATTATTATCATCCTTATCATTATTATTATTATTATTATTATTATTATATGTTTTTGTCACTTCTTCCATTTTGTCTATTATTATTATTATTTTATTATTATCATCCTTATCATTATTATTATTATTATTATTATTATTATATGTTTTTGTCACTTCTTCCATTTTGTCTATTATTATTATTATGATTAATAGCAATAGTATTGTTATTAATAGTATTATTATTATTAATATTATTATTATATATGTTTTTGTCACTTCTTCCATTTTGTCTATTATTATTATTATTATTAATAGTATTGTTATTAATAGTATTATTATTATTAATATTATTATTGTATATGTTTTTGTCACTTCTTCCATATTTTCTATCATTATTATTATTTTATTATTATTAATATCATCATTAATATAATTATTATTATTAGTAGTATTATTATTTATGTTTTTGTCACTTCTTCCATATTTTCTATCATTATTATTATTTTATTATTATTAATATCATCATTAATATAATTATTATTATTAGTAGTATTATTATTTATGTTTTTGTCACTTCTTCCATATTTTCTATCATTATTATTTTTTATTATTTATTATTATTAATAATAATATAATATATAATAATAATAATAATATAATAATAATAATAATAATATTTTATATGTTTTTCTCACTTTTTCCATATTTTCTGATGTAAATTCGACAGCAGTAAACAAAGTAGTCGTGACCTCCTCTCAACCAATCACAGCTCAGTTAAAATCCACCGACAACCAATCAGAACGCAGATCTGTTTGAATTGAACGCTGAACGAGCCAATCAGCAGCCTTCGCGCCTTCCTAGTCACTGGTGGGTTTCGCCCAGAGAGGGAGGGAGAAGCAACTACGTCAACGTTAAACTGTTGGTTTTTTAAATATTAATTATTAATTCGTTGCTTTATCGGGGAATATTTTATCGCTTTTAATCACTGGACTTACGCGCGCAATAATGAGGTAAGTGAACCCGCCTAACGCACTCGCTTCTGGGGAACACGGAGGTGTAAGAGTCCCGTTACGGTTGCTTTGTTGGGGGATTGAGCCGCAGCCGGGCTCCGACTACTTCCTGGCGTCTTAACTTGTTTCCACTTGATCGAGTGAAATGGAAACAATGGATGTAACTGTGTATATAACGGCAACCCTTCCTCTTACTGCCGCATTAGTGTTAATTGTTAATGTTTGATAGCTGTGGGCATCGGCGCGGTGACGGGAACTAAAACGTTATCAGATTAAAGACACACACCCCGCCAGGAATTAGACTGCGCCCGGGTAGGACTTTAACGCTACAGTTGGATCGTAACCGTTAACGTTATCCGTGTCGGCGTTTCCACCGCCTGTAACTTAACGTGTGTTTTAAAAATGTTTACCCGGGTGAGTGTTGCCGTCAGTGGGGGAGTTCACCCGGACTTGTCGGTGTGCTCTCGGGGCTGAGTTTGTGTGACAGGCGCGTTTGTTTTTACTCCACCGTGTTTGAATGCGTGACGTTTTCCCTCCTTCGTGTCAGGGTGATGTCGAAGCTAACGGAGCTAACGGCTAACGGAGCTAATAGAGCTAACGGAGCTAACATATCCAACGGAGCTATTAGAGCTAACGGAGCTATGAGAGCTAACGGAGCTAACATAGCCAACTGAGCTAACGGAGCTAACATATCCAACGGAGCTATTAGAGCTAACGGAGCTAATAGAGCTAACGGAGCTATTAGAGCTAACAGAGTTAACGGAAGTAACAGCGCTAACGGGTTTAACAGGGCTAAAATAGCCAACTGAGCTAACAGAGCTAACAGAACTAACAGAACTTACGGAGCTACCGGAGCTAACGGAGCTACCAGAGCTAAAGGAGTTACCAGAGCTAACGGAGCTACCAGAGCTAAAGGAGTTACCAGAGCTAACGGAGCTACCAGAGCTAACGGAACTAATATAACTCACGGAGCTACCAGAGCTAACGGAGCTAACAGGGCTAATGGAGCCAACAGCAACAATTGTGAATTTTGTAAGATTGAAGATGAAACTATTTATAAAAACCAAAACAAAACAGTGGATTAACGTGAGTTCTTCAGAGGAAGCATCAGAACCATAGAGCTACATTTTCCAAATCTCCAACAAACTTTAAGCGATTAAAATCTGAATTTCTTAACTAATTTGAGTCCAGATTATTAATAATAAGAAATATAATCACACCACAGATACGTTTTTTTGAATTTGTAAAACAGTACAGCCGGCGTCTTCATTTAACTTCATACATGGATCTATTTTTACTTTATTTATTGTCTTATTTCCTCTCTGCCTTTTTATCTTATTAATTATTCTTATGTAATGTTATTACAATTTAATGTGTATTGTTTTCTGAAAGGAGAACTGACTCTTTACACACACACACACACACACACACACACACACACACACACACACACACACACACACACACACCTATCTATGATGCCACACTGTTCTGTTTGTACTATATTTGTTCAAATTGCAAATAAAGAATATATAAAATAAAATAACAGAGCGAACGATAAAGAAACAGCTCCCGTAACGTTACAGGACATAAAAGAAATAAAAAAGTACCATTGAAGACGATAGAATGAGCTCAAAATCATGTGTGAACAGAGCTTTAAGTCCTCACCGTGCCCTCACACAGCACTTTTTTAAAGTTAATATATTTAATTCAATAAAATGCACATTCCTCCTCCTGGACTCACCGATCGTTTCTTGCTTTAACCCCAGAGTAAAGCACCTTCTGCTTTACGGGCTGTGGTGTAAAAACAGTTAAAGGAACAAAAGTGCTTCAGATGATTAAAGTGATTAATGTGGCCACGGTTCGTACCGCTGCTTGACATTGAATGTACAGGTGCTTAAAAACGACCTGCAGGTCACGAAGAAAACAAACTGAGAGAAACACCAAACTTTGTTTTAGCTCCTTTGGACGTTTATTCAGTTCAGTTTAGATCAAACTTGATAGTTTAAGTTTCACCATCAGATCAATAATTTGATTGTTTTAAACAGCACTTATGAGTTTGAATGAACTGCATGTTACACTTTATTTCAGTCACCGTGGTGAGCGTTAAATAACACGGCGCTCTAATGTCACGGGTGAGTGTTCACAACTTTAACACATGTGACACGTCAAAGGGGCTTCATGCAAACCAGGTGGGGCTCCTGTAAACAGCACTTTCCACACAAAGGGGGGATGTGTGTGTGTGTGTAAAACTCCACCTCCGCCCCAGCGCGTGTCCTTCATCAGCCCAGCCTGAGACCTGATGGGAAACCCTCATCACTTCCTCCCGTGTGAAACTGAGCAGGGACGAGCTCCGGGTGCGTCGCACTGAGATGGTTTTGGATTGTTGTGTTTGACCAGATTAGATCAGTTACCGGTGGATTAAGGGTTGACTGCACGCTTGACTCGCTCTGCCTGTTTGTAGTTCTCCTGGTGAGCCGACTCCTCAGATCACTGTGTTACTTTGTGCTTCTAAAGAGATTAATGAGGTAATTATTCATGATTGTTCAGCAGAGTGGTTTAAAGTCTTTAATCAGCTCTTATTGTGAAAGGGCTTCTTTGATCTGCATGTGATGCTTCATTTCTCCTCAGATGGACTTAATGTAGAGTCAAAGGCACGCCCTGAAAACTAACCTTAACCTCAGAGCACTTTCTATTTGCCACTTGGCATAAACTGAAGCACGGCGCCGCGTTAACCACCGGAATCTAAATCAGCGAGACGGGAGGCTGTCATTACGGCGTGGGGGGGGGGGCCTCCAGTAGAGAGCTGGAGGTAACGACCGGCTCTCCTCAAACCAAAGCCTGTCGCCTGGACTCAGTTTCAGTCTTTTTCCTGCCTGTTCTTGTTAAGAGGCTGTTAATCAAACAGTTACTACAGAGACACGCGTGTGCTTCGACTTATCGCAGTTATAGAGCTTTTTGTGTGTCTGCTTGGTTTGCCTTTACATTTAAATGTTTTACAGCTAATCAAGTTATTCCAGTTCTCCCCCTTTTCATCAGCCGCAGCCGCTGACCGACGGAGACTTTTCTTGAGCCGATATGATGAAAACAAACGTTAAGGGACGTTGATTTAACTTAAAAAGGCGTCTCCAGGAACACTGAGCTTCCTGTGGACGCCTGTCTGTGAATAATGCTGGGGCAAAACGCAAATACCGTCCGTCAGGTATCGGTCTGTCACTAGTACCTTTTTGAGCTTCCTGGCTGTCCTCTGCAGCTGCTAGACTGCTTACTCCGGTGTAGTTCCCTGTGCTTTTGTACGGTGGCCGGGGTAAAACCGTTGCCTGTCACTTGAAAGCACAACTGTCAGACAGACAGTGTTTGGGTAAAGCACGCAGGGACGGACCTGTCAGCAGTTTTGCAGTAGTGTGCTGGTTTCCTACACACTGAGCGTCCCTGCTCACTAATGTTCATAGTGCTGACCTGGCCCGGCCGGCCTCATTGTGTCCAGCGGTGCTCACTACAGTCGGAGTTTAGTGTGTGAGCAGAGGCGCTCAACATGTTCTGAAATTATAAACGAAGGATGCAAACAACAGAGACTCACTTTAAACCTGGAGGTGAACAGAACAGACAACGCGCTCGATGCATTTAGTGATTTAAATAACGTGACCCTAACCCTCCTATGATCACGACGCTGACGCAGGTGCAGGGAAGAATCTTTATGGCAGTAACGAGCAGAGCCACCGGGCGCCTGACCACGGTTTCACTTGTTGTTTCCCACTGAACGGACGACCTCACCTCGCTGCACCACCTTAGTCTCACACATGAGCACCCTGTTTGGTTGAGGGGTGCCCCCGGGGTTTCTTTTAAATGTTGGCCTAGGGTTAAGCACATTTCCTGTTATAATATCTGAAGAGTAAATTCAGGGGGAGACCAGAACAAGCCCCTCATCTCTGATCCTGTCGTAGCAACGGAGGCGTGATTTTCTCGTCTGCATCCAACAGCTCAAAGCTTTCGTCCTTTGCCGTCTCAGCTAAACACACGATAAACTGCATATTTGCTGTTCTGTGCATTACTTTACATGATATATCTGTACGTAAGATCATTCTAGTTTGTGATTTTAATTAGGATAATCTGGAATGAGCGTGATGACTCCTCCAGCCATGGTCGTCTCCATGTTTCCTGTGTTTTCCTGGTGTCCCTCTGTCACAGAGGTTCCACTGCGGTGCGTCTGTCTCCACTGAGTCTCTCTCTTCCTCCTGTAATGAGGAGTTCACCCTCGTCTGGTGTCGTGTCCGACTGTGTGTGTGTGTGGGGGGGGGGGGGACCCCTGGAGTTACCCAGAGTGCATCAGGAAAGCCCTGTGAGGAGCAGCTTAGAGGACACGCTCGCTGAGATCTGGAGGAATAAAAACAAAGATGGAGTTGGTTTCAAAGTGAACGCCACAGCTGCCGTGTGGGAGCTTCAGGTTCAAACCCAACGACCGCGGTGAACCACTTCACCTGAGCCGCTGTGACGCTTTGGTTTCAATCAGCAGCAACTAAACACCAACGAGTTCAAACAGACTGAGAGTCCATTTGATTTAGTGTTTTCTTTCTTTATTTTGGATTTTTCAAACGTCTTCAGTTCTAGTGTGAAATATTCTTTAGAAATAAACATTTATTGATCTCTGAAAGGGTCGACTTTCATCATATCAGTTGAAAACGGTCTCAAACCGGCAAAATTATCACTTCTCGTAATGAAATCTGTGACGATTTATCGCCAAGTAAATGTTGTTATTGTGACAGACCCACATTTCATACTGTAGGACTCTTTGGAAGGATAGTAGTGAATTAATCTCCAGCCACTGGATGTAAATGGAGACAACAGCGTGAGTGACAATGAGCCCATTGAGAGTTTGAAGTCGTCCGTCATTGGAGCAGATTGTTGAAGTTTGAGCTCACGCTGTGCTGCAGTGCATGGAAACAGAGAAGGAGCAATGATGCCTCTCATTGCATCAAACTCTCCTTCACTGATAAATTAGCACAGTTTTCTAAATGAATAAGTCAATAATTCCAAATATGCTTGGCTTCTATACTATTGTTTTTTACCCTCCTGTATTTGTTGTCCTCCCTCCTCTCTCTCTCTCTCACTCCCTTCTGCTCTCACGCTGTCACTTGTCGTTCCTCTCTCAGGTCAATGAAGATGCTGACTGTGAAGTATCAGACGGGGGACATGGTGATGGGCCGCTGGCCTGGCAGCAACCTGTACTACGAGGTCAAGGTCCTGGACTTCGATGTGAAAAATCAGCTTTACACCGTCATCTACAAGGACGGCACTGAGCTGGAGCTGAAGGAGCAAGACATCAAGGTAGCCCCGCTGTCACGAAGACGCTGAAAAACTCACCTTTCACTGTTATGGAGCATTCTCTTGTACTATAGGCTGTCAGCTATAAAGGCAGCAGACATATTAATTAAACGATTAATACCGTTTGTTTGGGGAAAACTTAAACTGTCGGCTCACTCTACGTCTTTAGGGCTGGGGCTCCCCAACCCTGCTCCTGGAGCCACTGTCCTGCATGTTTTAGGTTTCTCCCTGCTGAAACACCTGAAGCTAATGCTCTGCTCGTTATCAAGCAGCTGAAGCTCGTCACAGGTTTGAAAATCTTTAGACACAGGTGTGTTAGAGCAGGAGAAACCTAACACATGCAGGACAGTGGCCCTCCAGGAGCAGGGTTGGGCAGCCCTGCTCTACAGTATTGACAGTCGTTGAGCCAAAGTGTGCTCATAATAAATGTTGCATAAACTCTCTACTCAGGCAGTTGAAGGGGGTTCTCACTCAGCGTGTTTCCCATCAGTTCCCTAAAACGCTCTTCCCCCGGTTAAAGCCACTGCAGTGGAGTGGGGAGGGGGGTTCGAACCCACGGAGCATGTGAAGACGCCAAACCAGGGCACTGAAGGAGTTCTCTAGGTCTGTTAACCAGGGATGAGAACTCTGGTTTGACCCGGGGATGGTGTTGCCATGGTGACCTGAACCTGAATATAATCAGGTTTTTAAACTGCAGGGAAACAAACTGATTTTGAATTCAATTCAATTTTATTTATAGTGCCAAATCATAACAGAAGTTATCTCAGGACACAAACTAGGTAAAGACCACACTCTGTGATAAACAGAGACCGTAGAGTACGGTGGCATTGAAAACCTTCCCTATAACAGACAGGAACGTCAGACAGACCCAGCTCTGTGGAGGACGCACATCTGTCTGCACCGGAGAGAGGAAGAGAAGGAGAGAGAGAGAGAAAAGACGGACAGAGACACTTCCAGTAACTATAATAATATCTATAGTAATGTGAATATGACTTATTCATACAGCAGAACAGTAGAAACAAGCACAGCTGAGGTGATAGATTATAACAGAAGCAGGAAGCGTCACGCAGGCACCACCACCACCATCAGCAGAGACCTGAGAGACGACAAAACACAAACAACTCCGTCATTTCAGCTTAAAAAAAAGGTTTCTTTTAAAATAATTAGAAAATCTAGTTTTTTGTTGATGTCCATGCGTACGGCACAAATCCAGCTTATCTGTAGGAACACTGCTGGAAGAGCAGCATATAAAAGTAAAGTGTTTAGTGCGTTAGAAGCCTTGTAGTCATCTCCTCTGCTGTGTTAAGTTTATATGTTACACTCAAGATGTGGCTTTTTAAAATGCATGTTCTCTCTCACCTCTAAAAACAAGCTGCCATTGTTAATAATGTTTTTTCCACTCGCTGTTTTCCCTCAGAGCTTCGGCGGTTTCCAGACCCGCGCTCGCTCCCGCTCCCGCTCTCGATCACCCAGCCGTCGCCGCAGCCGGTCGCGCTCTCCGGCGAGGACCACCCGGCGTTCGTCCTCCCGCACAGCTGCAAGTGTGGCCGCGGCAGCAATAACGGAGAGTGCCTCGTCCTCCCGCAGGGATGCAAAGCTGAAGGACGGGCTCGAAGTCCGGCTCAGTCCCCTGGTAAGTGCCACGGCCGCCTCCTGGTGTCTTTGCACCGGTGATGTTGGAGAAGCTGATGTACAGAAAGAGCTCAAAGGAAAGGTCAGAAAAAGAGCGTTTTAAATCCATGAATATAAAGTGATACTGTCACTACGGCTCTCATTTTCAGCACTATTACCCAACCATCATGAACGCAGCACAGGACATACTTTCATCACGAACACACCACTACATAAAACCCCTTAAGGGAAAATTTGTGATATTGGTCTTTATAAATGTTGATTTATTGACCCATATATTGATTTTAAAAAGGGACACCAGTACCTTGTCGTTGTAGGGAATTGTGTGAGTCTCTGTAATTCTGGATTTTGAACCCTAACTCGTCACGTTCCCTCCGCCCGTTCCTCGCGTTACTTATTTTGCCCTCTTTGTCTCTCTTCATCTCCATCTCCATCTCCATCCATCGCCCTCCACTGTTTGACGGGCAGCAACAGACAATGGCAGCTGAGAACAATAGCAACAATAAGCATGAAAATAAAGAGGAGAATAACGCGGCTAACAAAGCAAATGAGGTGAGTTTTCTTTTGTAATGACACAAAATGTTCCTCTGTGGGAAAAAGTTCATATTTATTCAAATGGAAAGTTTAGAAACTGATGACGAGTGTCCAGCTCAGCACAACGTCAACACGGACCATTTCATGTAAAAACACACAATCTAAACGCATCATGTCTGTGGACTTTTCACACGTTACTGCGTCTCTCTGGAGTTTAAACGACAACAAAAACACAACAACTGTTGTTCCAGGCGCCACTCGTTGTCTGAAAGTGAATAGGCTTTGAGGAAAGTTAGAGCTAAAGGAATGTCATGATGCATGCACGTTGGGGGGTCGTGTGTGTGTGTGTCAGTCGAGAGAGGCTCCCCTCACAAGACCGTGCTTCATTGAGCCGGTCACATGGCGTCCAACATGTGCCTCTTCTTTACTTTCCCTGACAGCTCCACACGGACAGCCTGCGCGTAGACAGCTGCCGCTCTTCCATACGTGTTGTTTCAGTCCTGTTTTGTTACGGTTGTTGTTTTTGTCTAAATCAGATCCCTGAGTAGGATTACAGACCTGAGACCAGCTAACTTCTAAAGTCAGTGTATGCTTTATGGTTTATGACCTTTGTAAGAAGCTTTGAGAGGAAAAACAGGAGCTCAGTCGTTGCTTTGTGAAAGTGTTTTTGAGTTAACAGAGAAAGTAAAGCTTCACTTCAGGATCACATTCATCAGACTTCATGAAGACAATGCTGAATAATGAGGATTTGATTTAAAAGCCTTAACCATTTTAATCTTTGCATTTTCATTTGTTAATAAATAAATATTTAGTCTCAGGGCGGATCGTTGCTGAAGATCAGTAAAACCTACGGTGCATGTTCCACCTATTTCACAAATGCTGACTTTCGCAGACTTTCTCTGCTTTGTGTGTCATTGTTTCAGTCATCCAGTGAAGAGCACTTATCTTAACTACCACTTATGTTTCATATCATTTTGAGCTTTACACAGTGAAGCCAGACTGGAATTAGTCCCTCCTGTCCTGTAAAAATAAACACAAACATTCTTAAAGTGACTGATTTTAATTCCTGTTCCAGTGTATGTGAACGACATCAGCTGACAGGAAGTTAACAAGGACCAAGGCTGTTGCCTAGCAATGGAGTTCCATTAAAAAGCGCTATAGTTGCTGCAGTTGCTAATGTTGCAGCTGTAAAACCGTAGATAAATTCGGTCTGTTAACGTTTTGGAAAGCGCAGATGGTCAACGTCAGACTGAAGATGGACAGGGAGCGTAAGTTCTGTCTGATTTCAGTTCAAAGAACAGAAAAGGTAAAGCTTAACTCTGATGATGTGATGATGTTTCCTGTTCCTCTGTGCCGTAAAGCGAGCCTTCGTTTTCCCAGTAGTGAAAAACACCAGTGGTGTCGTTCTTCTGTCCTCCACACCTGTCGCCAAGACTCTATGGTGTGCAAAAGCTTTGTTGAAATTGCATCTTGTGGATTTCATTTATATGTTTTAATCTAAAACCTTTGTTCAGAAGTCTGAGACTACGGCAGAACCTGAGAAGAACCAAGGCCGTTACAATCTGCGCCGCAGGAAGGACGACGGGGACGCCAAAGCAGCTGAGGCCAAACCAGAGCAGCTGCAGGAGAAGGATCCCAAAGCGGCTGAAGCTCCTGCGGCTTCCCCCTCCACTCCACTGGACTTTGGAGGGAAGATAGGTACGTGACGGGATGATGGGACACACAGCTGTATGCCAACGAGCCCGGGGAGCATCTTTAAAGCAAAGGCTTCTGTTCTCCAGCTCAGTTCAGGGACCAGAGCTGTGTTTTGTGTTCAACACTGTGAACAATTAAAAATCACCTTTCTGATAAATGTAGCACTTATTACAGGACAGTTGTGTTGTGTTACAGATGCTTCTACCTTTCTAGTCACTCAGTGGGCTGTATGATAGTTTAGTTTGTTAGTGTTATTCATCACTGGATGAAGTAGTCGGCCACAGTCTATCCAGCTGTTAAGAAGCGACGTAACGCCCTTTCAAAATAAGATTTCCGGGTCCAAGCCTCGTATTTCTCCAACGCCGCAGTGCTGTGTTTTCAAAAAACAAAGTAACTGTCATTTTTCCCTCTTTCCTGTCGATGTAAAAGACGTCTAACTGACAAAAGAGGTGATCCTGATTGTTCACAGGTTCAGCCGTTGTTTCTGTTTAATCGTATTTTGAAAGGGTGTTACGTCAGACTTAACAGCTGGATAGGGAGGTGAAGACAGAAACTGTGCACAACTTTATAATCTCCACATTTGACGGTTTCCAAAGTACCATAATATAAGAAATTGAGATCAGCTGCAAAGATGAAACAACGGGGAAGAACATCAGCTGTGTGTTGGTTTGGGTTTCTTTTCTTGTTGCCGTGGTATCAACATGCCGAGTCGTGGTTAAATAAAGCCCATCTTCTCCGTCCTCAGGAGCGTACTTCTGGCTGCTCTTCCTGCCAGCCTGGGTCCTCTTTGTGGTGCTCCACGGCAACCTGGAGGACCCCAGCCTGACCAACTTCCCCCCTCCTCTGCCCCCGCTTGAAGCCTTCTGGGACGCCCAGGCTCTTGGCTTTGTCGTCCTCTGGATCTTGTTCCAGGCCCTGCTCTACATCCTGCCTGTTGGGAAGGTGAGTGAGATGCTTTCATGAGTGATGACAAGCAGTGAGGTCAGTGTTTCCCCTGCTCCTCAGCCTCATCAGCACAGCACAGCACAGCGTAGGTCAGCTGATAACAGCCTCGCTCTCTTTACACTCCGGCGCAGGAGAGACACGTGAACAAGCACATGACCTTTTCTGTCTGATGGCTCTGGCAGGAGGCAGGAATTGGATTAACGGTCAGGAGTAACAGTTAATGAGATGCTCCACAGGGACACGGAGGTTCTGCTTCATCACTGCCCTGTTCTGTCTTTCATCGTCTTCAAATGTCCCCACAGTGAATCAGGACCGATGATGTTTACACTTAAATCTTATTAACCAGCTAAACATGCCATTATCCAGTGGGGCCCTGGGTTTAAGCACAGTACCTACCCCCCCCCCCCCCCCACCACACACACACACACGCACACGCACGCACACACACCCACACCCACAGGTACTTAAATGTGCCCCAGGTCAGCTGTTAATCCCAGTTTCTTCTGTCTCTCTCTCTAGCTGAGCGAGGGCATGCCACTGCGGTCTGGGGAGAGGCTGAAGTACAGAACCAATGGTGAGTGATGGATTAAACACACACACACACACACACACACACACACACACACACACACACACACACACACACACACACATACACACACGTAGCCCTTTGCTGAAATAGAGACAGTAGGGATGTCCTACTTCAATTATTGTAAATAAATTAGTTAATAATCATAATTCATTTTATTTATAAAGTGCTTTTTAATGACCCAAACACACTTACAATGAGATGAAAACAAGAATAAAAAAAGCTTTAATGACAGTGAGGGCGGGACAAGTAAAGACAGCCGATTCAGATCTTGTCAATGCAGCGAAGGTGGAAGTAGGAGGTCTTGACAGTGGAGTTGATATGGGATCAAAGGAGAGGGGGGGTCCAGGATAACGCCATGGTTGCGTGCCGGGGGGAGGGAGTGATGGTTGAGGTGGGTCCGATTTTGGTGATAGTGAGGAGGAGCTCTGTTTCGTCGCTGTTGAGTTGTGAGTCAGCCATGATTTTACTGTAGAGATGCAGGTTTCGATGTGGGTGAGGGGGGGTTTGGGTGGGTTTGGTGCTGCGGTTTAACTTTTGGCCTCCACACTCCATCTTTCTTCTGTCCGTCTGTGTCTTCACCTCTCTTTGTCGCTCCAGGTTTCTTTGCCGTGGCGGTGAGTTCTGTGGCGGTAGCAGCAGCGGTGCATCAGGGCGTCGACCTCACCTACATCCACAGCCACTTCCTGCAGCTGACCGCGGCCTCTTTCCTCATCTCCGTCCTGCTCAGCGTCTACCTGTACATCCGCTCTCATTACGCTCCTGCAGAGCAGCTGGCTCTGGGGGGGAGCTCCGGTGAGGGGACCTGCTCTCTGATCACATCCACTGTGTTGTTCTTTTGAACTGTCGTCTGATTCCTTTCCTCTCCCTCTGTTTCAACAGGTAACGTGGTTTATGACTTCTTCAAAGGGCGTGAGCTCAATCCCCGCATCAAAGACTTTGATCTGAAGTTCTTCTGTGAGATGCGCCCTGGTCTGATTGGCTGGGTGAGTTACCATGGGACACCAGAGCAAACATGTGACCACTCACACATGCACCTGTACACCTCACCCACTTATAGAGTTGATGTATGTTCTGATGGGACCTGTCATGTTCTACACCATTGCGCTCTCTGCTGGCCATATGTGGAACTTCCCTTCCACCTCACACATGTGGTATGAACTGCATCAATGCTTTGTGTTTGCTTACACGACGCAATACAAGCCTTTAAGAACTTCAGCTTGTGACGTGGGTCCTTTTGATAAGAGATTTTTAGTCGTCAACGATTTTACCAGGCTTCATCCCAGGGTCTTTTTCGGTAAATCCACTCATCTAATGAGCCGTCGAGACAATGATTTTGTGTCACAACTATTAAGGTAGAAATCCAGGAGAGATGCTAACAGCCGGACGTGGCATCGGGGCAGCACGGTGAAGGCATTCAAAGGTGTCGTCTAAACGCAGAATAAAAAGTCAGAACACAACGCCACTTTTATGTTTCCTTTCTAAATCGTCTGCGTCTGAACAGGCCCAAACCTTCTCCACCCACATTTGTCGTCATTGTGGTACCAACGTGCAGAATAAACACATTGCAAAAGACGTCCATGTTTCTTTTGAGTTAGTTGAAGTAGAAGTGATGCTCAGTGGTTAAACTGTTGTATTTTAGCAGAATACTGAAAGCAGAAAGTCAGGACCGACTAAACATTATCAGTTTTATTTATCGCAAATAATATTGTTTATTGCATATTTTCCATATCCTGAAACGTTTGATGCCTGCATCTGCAACTTTAGTTTTTTCTAAAGTTTGAATGAGACTTGGCGAGTATCTTCACAGATGACAAACAGCATTCTGGATGATTAAGAAACCTTCATAATGAGCTTTGATCCCATTTGTTTCTGGTTCAGTGTTTGATCAACTTTGCGATGGCGCTGGCTGAGATGCAGCTGCAGGGTCTGGACGCTCCGTCGTACTCCATGATCCTTGTGAACCTCTTCCAGCTGCTCTACGTGGTGGACGGCCTCTGGAACGAGGTACGCTCAGCAGATCACGAGTCAACGATTGAAACACGATGATGAATACAGAATAAAACACATATGTGGTCTGTTGTTCGGACCAAACAAGTGATGGCTGTGTGTGTGTGTTCTCAGGAGGCCATCTTGACCACCATGGACCTGATGCACGATGGCTTTGGCTTCATGTTGGCGTTTGGTGATCTGGTGTGGGTTCCCTTCACTTACACCCTGCAGGCGTATTACCTGGTCAGCCACCCGCACCCCCTGAGCCTCCCGGCCGTCGCAGCCATCCTCACACTCAAACGTAAGTAGCAGGCTGTTCGTTAAAAGACTGATCGTTAGGGTTTGAACGAGGCACCGTGACCCGTTTAGGAATCGGTACAA
>NC_139844.1:23933164-23945664 GCF_963691815.1 Echiichthys vipera
ACGTTAATATCACACGATTGTGACGTTAATATCGCACGATTGTGACGTTAATATCGCACGATTGTGACGTTAATATCGCACGATTGTGACGTTAATATCGCACGATTGTGACGTTAACATCGCACGATTGTGACGTTAATATCGCACGATTGTGACGTTAATATCGCACGATTGTGACGTTAATATCGCACGATTGTGACGTTAACATCGCACGATTGTGACGTTAACATCGCACGATTATGACGTTAATATCGCACGATTATGACGTTATTATCGCACGATTGTGACGTTAATATCGCACGATTGTGACGTTAATATCGCACGATTGTGACGTTAACATCGCACGATTATGACGTTAATATCGCACGATTGTGATGTTAATATCGCACGATTGTGACATTAATATCGCACGATTGTGACATTAATATCGCACGATTGTGACATTAATATCGCACGATTGTGACATTAATATTGCGCGATTTTGACGTTAATATTGCGCGATTATGGCGTTAAAATCTCAAGATTATGACGTTAAAATCGCACGATTATGACGTTAATATCGCACGATTGTGACGTTAATATCGCACGATTGTGACGTTAATATCGCACGATTATGGCGTTAAAATCTCAAGATTATGACGTTAAAATCGCACGATTATGACGTTAATATCGCACGATTATGACGTTATTATCGCACGATTGTGACGTTAATATCGCACGTTTGTGACATTAATATCGCGCGATTGTGACGTTAATATCGCACGATTGTGACATTAATATCGCACGATTGTGACGTTAATATCGCACGATTGTGACGTTAATATCGCACGATTGTGACATTAATATCGCACGATTGTGACATTAATATCGCGCGATTGTGACATTAATATCGCGCGATTGTGACATTAATATCGCACGATTGTGACATTAATATCGCGCGATTGTGACATTAATATCGTGCGATTGTGACGGTAATATCGCGCGATTATGGCGTTAAAATCTCAAGATTATGACGTTAATATCGCGCGATTGTCACGTTAATATCGCGCGATTGTGACGTTAATATCGCACGATTATGGCGTTAAAATCTCAAGATTATGACGTTAAAATCGCACGATTATGACGTTAATATCGCACGATTGTGACGTTAATATCGCACGATTATGACGTTATTATCACATGATTGTGAAGTTAATATCGCGCGATTGTGACGTTAATATCGCGCGATTATGGCGTTAAAATCTCAAGATTATGACGTTAAAATCGCACGATTATGACGTTAATATCGCACGATTGTGACGTTAATATCGCACGATTATGACGTTATTATCACACGATTGTGACGTTAATATCGCACGATTGTGACATTAATATCGCGCGATTGTGACGTTAATATCGCACGATTGTGACATTAATATCGCACGATTGTGACATTAATATCGCACGATTGTGACGTTAATATCGCACGATTGTGACATTAATATCGCACGATTGTGACGTTAATATCGCACGATTGTGACGTTAATATCGCACGATTGTGACATTAATATCGCACGATTGTGACATTAATATCGCACGATTGTGACATTAATATCGCACGATTGTGACATTAATATCGCACGATTGTGACATTAATATCGCACGATTGTGACATTAATATTGCGCGATTTTGACGTTAATATTGCGCGATTATGGCGTTAAAATCTCAAGATTATGACGTTAAAATCGCACGATTATGACGTTAATATCGCACGATTGTGACGTTAATATCGCACGATTGTGACGTTAATATCGCACGATTATGGCGTTAAAATCTCAAGATTATGACGTTAAAATCGCACGATTATGACGTTAATATCGCACGATTATGACGTTATTATCACATGATTGTGACGTTAATATCGCACGTTTGTGACATTAATATCGCGCGATTGTGACGTTAATATCGCACGATTGTGACATTAATATCGCACGATTGTGACGTTAATATCGCACGATTGTGACATTAATATCGCACGATTGTGACATTAATATCGCGCGATTGTGACATTAATATCGCGCGATTGTGACATTAATATCGCACGATTGTGACATTAATATCGCACGATTGTGACATTAATATCGCGCGATTGTGACATTAATATCGTGCGATTGTGACGGTAATATCGCGCGATTATGGCGTTAAAATCTCAAGATTATGACGTTAATATCGCGCGATTGTCACGTTAATATCGCGCGATTGTGACGTTAATATCGCACGATTATGGCGTTAAAATCTCAAGATTATGACGTTAAAATCGCACGATTATGACGTTAATATCGCACGATTGTGACGTTAATATCGCACGATTATGACGTTATTATCACATGATTGTGAAGTTAATATCGCGCGATTGTGACGTTAATATCGTGCGATTATGGCGTTAAAATCTCAAGATTATGACGTTAAAATCGCACGATTATGACGTTAATATCGCACGATTGTGACGTTAATATCGCACGATTATGACGTTATTATCACACGATTGTGACGTTAATATCGCACGATTGTGACATTAATATCGCGCGATTGTGACGTTAATATCGCACGATTGTGACATTAATATCGCACGATTGTGACATTAATATCGCACGATTGTGACGTTAATATCGCACGATTGTGACATTAATATCGCACGATTGTGACGTTAATATCGCACGATTGTGACGTTAATATCGCACGATTGTGACATTAATATCGCACGATTGTGACATTAATATCGCACGATTGTGACATTAATATCGCACGATTGTGACGTTAATATCGCACGATTGTGACGTTAATATCGCACGATTGTGACATTAATATCGCACGATTGTGACATTAATATCGCGCGATTGTGACATCAATATCGCACGATTGTGACATTAATATCGCACGATTGTGACATTAATATCGCACGATTGTGACATTAATATCGTGCGATTGTGACGGTAATATCGCGCGATTATGGCGTTAAAATCTCAAGATAATGACGTTAATATCGCGCGATTGTCACGTTAATATCGCGCGATTGTGACGTTAATATCGCGCGATTGTGACGTTAATATCGCACGATTATGACGTTAATATCGCGCGATTGTGACGTTAATATCGCACGATTATGAAGTTAATATCGCACGATTATGAAGTTAATATCGCACGATTATGACGTTAAAATCGCACGATTGTGACGTTAACATTGCACGCTTGTGACGTTTATATCGCACGATTATGACGTTAACATCGCACGATAATGACGTTAATATCATGATAATGACGTTAATATCGCACGATAATGACGTTAATATCGCACGATTATGATGTTAATATCGCACGATGATGTTAAAATTGCACGATTATGACGTTAACATCGCACGTTTGACGTTAACATTGCACGATTTTGACGCTAATATATGACGATATCGCGATATCGTAACGTTAATATCGCAATATTGCAACGTTAATTTCGCGATATCGCAACGTTAATATCGCGATATCGCGACGTTAATATCGCGATATCGCGACGTTAATATCGCGATATCGCGACGTTAATATCGCGACGTTAATATCGCGCGACCGCAACGTTAATATCGCGATATTGCAACATTAATATCGCAACGTTAATATCGCGCGACCGCGACTTTAATCCTGGAACATCTTCTCTATGATTCGATATTTAACTTCCTGTTCCGTGAATTTGTTTTTTTCCTATTTAAGCTTTAACTTCCTTTAATGGTGTGAGCAGCGTTTACGAACAAATCCAAAGTATTATTAACGCGTGCAGCTGCAGGTGAAAACTATGTAAATACGTTGTTTTGTTTTTTAAATCATGTATTTTCAGTAAAAGATCAAATAGAGATGATAGAAATGTTTCTCAGTAGATATTTAATTTAGCTTTGAGTTTGTTTTTTAAGTGAGCGGCGTAACTTTGACCACTGTAGTTGTTTACACCCGGATCACGTCTGTGGCGCTCTGTACGGAGGGTGAACGTAGAGATGTTCGACCACAGGAGAGCAGTGAGCTGGTCGGACAGGAAGTATCTGTACAAATCCTGCAGCTTCAAATAAAGATTTACAGTATTTTCTGTGGACTTTGTTCATTTTTAGACTTTAAGAAGTTTGTCGTTCTTCTCTCCATTTAGGCAGTTTTTGGACATTAAATTTAGATTTTTTTTTTTGACACTTCCTGCTTATTACGGCGTCATTTGATGATAAAAAACAAGAAAGAAACTTGATGTCCAAAAAATTAATCTAAAGCAGTGATGATAAAATTGATACAAAATGAGTAAAAACTGATGCAAAATGAGTAAAAATTGATACAAAATGAGTAAAAACTGATACAAAATGAGTAAAAACGGATACAAAATGAGTCAAAATGGATACAAAATGAGTCAAAATTGGTAAAAAAATGCATCAAAATCGATTAAAAAATGAGTCAAAATTTATGCAAAATGAGTAAAAACTGATAAAAAAAAGTCAAAATTGGTAAAAAAAAATTAGACGTTAATATCGCGATATTGCGACGATAATATCGCGATAGCGCGACGTTTATATCGCGATATTAACGGCGCGATATGAGTTAAAATTGATTAAAAAATGAGTCAAAATTGGTTAAAAAAAGAGTCAAAATTGGTGCAAAATGAGTCAAAATTGATACAAAATTAGTAAAAACTGATTCAAAATTAGTAAAACTGATACAAAATGAGTCAAAATTGATACAAAATGAGTAAAAACTGATACAAAATGAGTAAAAATTGATGAAAAATGAGTAAAAATTTCATCCAAAATGAGTAAAAATTGATACAAAATGAGTAAAAACTGATTCAAAATGAGTAAAACTGATACAAAATGAGTCAAAATTGATTAAAAAATGAGTCAAAATTGGTTAAAAAATGAGACGTTAATATCGCGATATCACGACGTTAATATCGCGATAGCGCGACGTTTATATCGCGATATTAACGTCGCGATATAATAAGTTAAAATTGATTTTAAAAAATGAGTCAAAATTGGTTAAAAAAATGAGTCAAAATTGGTGCAAAATGAGTCAAAATTGATACAAAATGAGTAAAATTGATATAAAATGAGTAAAAACTGATACAAAATGAGTCACAATTGATGCAAAATGAGTAAAAATTGATACAAAATGAGTAAAAACTGATACAAAATTAGTAAAAACTGATGCAAAATGAGTCAAAATTGGTAAAAAAAATGAGTCAAGATTTGTAAAAAAAGAGTCAAAATTGGTAAAAAAAAAAAATTAGACGTTAATATCGCGATATCGCGACGTTAATATCGCGATATTAACGTCGCGATATAATGAGTTAAAATTGATACAAAATGAGTCAAAATTGATGCAAAATGAGTAAAAACTGATGCAAAATTAGTAAAAATTGATACAAAAGGAGTAAAAATTGATACAAAATGAGTAAAAATTGATACAAAATGAGTAAAACTGATACAAAATGAGTAAAATTGATACAAAATGAGTAAAAATTGATACAAAATGAGTAAAAACTGATACAAAATGAGTAAAAACTGATGCAAAATGACTCAAAATTGATTAAAAAATTAGTCAAAATTGATTAAAAATGAGTCAAAACTGATACAAAATGAGTAAAATCGATACAAAACTGATATAAAATGAGTAAAAACTGATTCAAAATGAGTCAAAATTGATACAAATTGAGTAAAAATTGATACAAAATGACTTAAATTGATACAAAATGAGTCAAAATTGATACAAAATGAGTAAAAACTGATACAAAATGAGTAAAATTGATACAAAATGAGTAAAATTGATTAAAAATGAGTCAAAATTGGTTTAAAAAATGAGACGTTAATATCGCGATATCGTGACGTTAATATCGCGATAGCGCGACGTTTATATCGCGATATTAACGTCGCGATATACTGAGTTAAAATTGATTAAAAAAATGAGTCAAAATTGGTTAAAAAAATGAGTCAAAATTGATACAAAATTAGTAAAAACTGATTCAAAATGAGAAAAACTGATACAAAATGAGTCAAAATTGGTGCAAAATGAGTCAAAATTGATACAAAATTAGTAAAAACTGATTCAAAATGAGTAAAAATTGTATCCAAAATGAGTAAAAATTGATACAAAATGAGTAAAAACTGATACAAAATGAGTAAAAACTGATGCAAAATGAGTCAAAATTTGTAAAAAAATGAGTCAAAATTGATTAAAAAATGAGTCAAAATTGGTTAAAAAAATGAGATGTTAATATCGCGATATCGCGACGTTAATATCGCGATAGCGCGACGTTTATATCGCGATATTAACGTCGCAATATAGAGTTAAAATTGATTTTAAAAAATGAGTCAAAATTGGTGCAAAATTGATACAAAATTAGTAAAAACTGAATCAAAATGAGTAAAACTGATACAAAATGAGTCAAAATTGATACAAAACTGATATAAAATGAGTCAAAATTGATACAAAATGAGTGAATACTGATATAAAATGAGTCTAAACTGATACAAAATGAGTAAAATTGATACAAAATGAGTAAAAATTGATACAAAATGAGTAAAAACTGATGCAAAATTAGTAAAAATTGATACAAAAGGAGTAAAAATTGATACAAAATGAGTAAAAATTGATACAAAATGAGTAAAACTGATACAAAATGAGTAAAATTGATACAAAATGAGTAAAAATTGATTAAAAATGAGTCAAAACTGATACAAAATGAGTAAAATCGATACAAAACTGATATAAAATGAGTCAAAATTGATACAAAATGAGTGAATACTGATATAAAATGAGTCTAAACTGATACAAAATGAGTAAAATTGATACAAAATGAGTAAAACTGATACAAAATGAGTAAAATTGATACAAAATGAGTAAAAATTGATTAAAAATGAGTCAAAACTGATACAAAATGAGTAAAATCGATACAAAACTGATATAAAATGAGTCAAAATTGATACAAAATGAGTGAATACTGATATAAAATGAGTCTAAACTGATACAAAATGAGTAAAATTGATACAAAATGAGTCAAAATGGATGCAAAATGAGTAAAACTGATACAAAATGAGTCAAAATTGATACAAAATGAGTAAAAACTGATACAAAATGAGTAAAATTTGTAAAAAAATGAGTCAAAATTGATTAAAAAATGAGTCAAAATTGGTTAAAAAAATGAGATGTTAATATCGCGACGTTAATATCGCGATAGCGCGACGTTTATATCGCGATATTAACGTCGCGATATATTGAGTTAAAATCGATAAAAAAATGAGTCAAAATTGGTGCAAAATTGATACAAAATTCGTAAAAACTGATTCAAAATGAGTAAAACTGATACAAAATGAGTCAAAATTGATACAAAATGAGTAAAAACTGATACAAAATGAGTCAAAACTGATGACAAATTGGTAAAAAATGAGTCAAAATTTGTTAAAAAATGAGATGTTAGTATCGCGATATCACGACGTTAATATCGCGATAGCGCGACGTTTATATCGCGATATTAACGTCGCGATATAATAAGTTAAAATTGATTTTAAAAAATTAGTCAAAATTGGTATTAAAAAATTAGTCAAAATTGGTGCAAAATGAGTCAAAATTGATACAAAATTAGTAAAAACTTATACAAAATGAGTCAAAACTGATACAAAATGAGTAAAATTGATACAAATTGAGTAAAAATTGATTCAAAATGACTTGACAATGAGTCAAAATTGATACTAAATGAGTAAAAACTGATACAAAATGAGTAAAATTGATACAAAATGAGTAAAACTGATACAAAATGAGTAAAATTGATATAAAATGAGTCAAAATTGATGCAAAATGAGTCAAAATTGTATCCAAAATGAGTAAAAATTGATACAAAATGAGTAAAAACTGATACAAAATGAGTAAAAACTGATTCAAAATGAGTCAAAATTTGTAAAAAAAAATGAGTCAAAATTGATTAAAAAATGAGTCAAAATTGGTTAAAAAATTAGATGTTAATATCGCGATATCGCGACGTTAATATCGCGATAGCGCGACGTTTATATCGCGATATTAACGTCGCGACATAATGAGTTAAAATTGATAAAAAAAATGAGTCAAAATTGGTAAAAAAAATGAGTCAAAATTGGTGCAAAATTAGTAAAAACTGATTCAAAATGAGTAAAATTGATATAAAATGAGTAAAAACTGATACAAAATGAGTCAAAATTGATACAAAATGAGTAAAAATTGATGCAAAATGACTTAAATTGATACAAAATGAGTCAAAATTGATACAAAATGAGTAAAAACTGATACAAAATGAGTAAAATTGATACAAAATGAGTAAAACTGATACAAAATGAGTAAAAACTGATACAAAATGAGGCAAAACTGATACAAAATGAGTAAAAATTGATGCAAAATGAGTAAAAATTGATACAAAATGAGTAAAATTGATATAAAATGAGTAAAAACTGATACAAAATGAGTCACAATTGATCAAAATGAGTAAAAACTGATACAAAATGAGTAAAAACTGATGCAAAATGAGTCAAAATTTGTAAAAAAATGAGTCAAAATTGATTAAAAAATGAGTCAAAATTGGTTAAAAAAATGAGACGTTAATATCGCGATATTACGACGTTAATATCGCGATAGTGCGACGTTTATATCGCGATATTAACGTCGCGATATAATGAGTTAAAATTGATTAAAAAAATGAGTCAAAATTGGTTAAAAAAAATGAGTCAAAATTGGTGCAAAATGAGTCAAAAGTGATACAAAATTAGTAAAAACTGATTCAAAATGAGTAAAACTGATACAAAATGAGTCAAAATTGATACAAAATGAGTAAAATTGATATAAAATGAGTCAAAACTGATACAAAATGAGTAAAATTGATACAAAATGAGTCAAAATTGATGCAAAATGACTTAAATTGATACAAAATGAGTCAAAATTGATACAAAATGAGTAAAAACCGATACAAAATGAGTAAAATTGATACAAAATGAGTAAAACTGATACAAAATGAGTAAAAACTGATACAAAATAAGTCAAAACTGATACAAAATGAGTAAAAATTGATGCAAAATGAGTCAAAACTGATACAAAATGAGTCAAAACTGATGCAAAATGACTTAAACTGATACAAAATGAGTCAAAACTGATACAAAATGAGTCAAAACTGATGCAAAATGAGTCAAAACTGATACAAAATGAGTAAAAATTGATGCAAAATGAGTCAAAACTGATACAAAATGAGTCAAAGAGTAAAAACTGATACAAAATGAGTCAAAACTGATACAAAATGAGTAAAATTGATACAAAATGAGTAAAATTGATACAAAATGAGTAAAAATTGATGCAAAATGACTTAAATTGATGCAAAATGACTTAAATTGATACAAAATGAGACAAAACTGATACAAAATGACTTAAACTGATACAAAATGAGTAAAACTGATACAAAATGAGTAAAAATTGATACAAAATGAGTGAAAACTGATATAAAATGAGTCAAAACTGATACAAAATGAGTAAAATTGATACAAAATGAGTCAAAATTGATCCAAAATGAGTAAAAACTGATGCAAAATGAGTAAAAATTGACATAAAATGAGTCAAAACTGATACAAAATGAGTAAAAATTGATACAAAATGAGTAAAAACTGATACAAAATGAGTAAAAATGTATACAAAATGAGTAAAAACTGATACAAAATGAGTAAAAATTGATACAAAATGAGTAAAATTGATACAAAATGAATAAAAACTGATACAAAATGAGTCAAAACTGATACAAAATGAGTCAGAATTGATACAAAATGAGTAAAATTGATACAAAATGAGTCAAAACTGATACAAAATGAGTCAGAATTGATACAAAATTAGTAAAATTGATACAAAATGAGTAAAAATTGATGCAAAATGAGTCATAACTGATGCAAAATAACTTAAACTGATACAAAATGAATAAAAATTGATACAAAATGAGTCAAAACTGATACAAAGAGTAAAAACTGATACAAAATGAGTAAAAACTGATACAAAATGACTTAAATTAATACAAAATGAGTAAAATTGATACAAAAAGAGTAAAATTGATACAAAATGAGTAAAAACTGATGCAAAATGAGTCAAAATTGATGCAAAATTAGTCAAAATTGATGCGAAATGAGTCAAAATTGATACAAAATGAGTGAAAACTGATATAAAATGAGTGAAAACTGATATAAAATGAGTCAAAACTGATACAAAATGAGTAAAAATTGATATAAAATGAGTGAAAACTGATATAAAATGAGTCAAAACTGATACAAAATGAGTAAAAATTGATGCAAAATGAGTAAAAATTGATATAAAATGAGTCAAAACTGATACAAAATGAGTAAAAATTGATACAAAATGAGTAAAAATTGATACAAAATGAGTAAAAACTGATACAAAATGAGTAAAAACTGATACAAAATGAGTCAAAACTGATGCAAAATGAGTAAAAATTGATACAAAATGAGTCAAAACTGATACAAAATGAGTAAAAATTGATACAAAATGAGTAAAAATTGATACAAAATGAGTAAAAACTGATACAAAATGAGTAAAAACTGATACAAAATGAGTCAAAACTGATGCAAAATGAGTAAAAATTGATACAAAATGAGTAAAAACTGATACAAAATGATTCAAAACTGATGCAAAATGACTTAAATTGATACAAAATGAGTAAAATTGATACAAAATGAGTAAAATTGATCCAAAATGAATTAAAACTGATACAAAATGAGTCAAAACTGATACAAAATGAGTCAGAATTGATACAAAATGAGTAAAATTGATACAAAATGAGTCAAAACTGATACAAAATGAGTAAAAATTGATGCAAAATGAGTCAAAACTGATACAAAATGAGTCAAAACTGATGCAAAATGAGTAAAAATTGATACAAAATGAGTAAAAATTGATACAAAATGAGTAAAAATTGATACAAAATGAGTAAAACTGATACAAAATGAGTAAAAATTGATGCAAAATTAGTAAAAATTGATGCAAAATGAGTAAAAATTGATACAAAATGAGTAAAAACTGATACAAAATGAGTAAAAATTGATACAAAATGACTTAAATTGATACAAAATGAGTAAAAATTGATGCAAAATAACTTAAACTGATACAAAATGAGTAAATATTGATACATAATGAGTAAAAATTGATGCAAAATGAGTCAAAACTGATGCAAAATGAGTAAAAATTGATACAAAATGAGTAAAAATTGATACAAAATGAGTAAAAATTGATGCAAAATGAGTAAAAATTGATACAAAATGAGTAAAAATTGATGCAAAATAACTTAAATTGATACAAAATGAGTAAAATTGATACAAAATGAGTAAAAATTGATGCAAAATGAGTCAAAACTGATGCAAAATGAGTAAAAATTGATACAAAATGAGTAAAACTGATACAAAATGAGTAAAATTGATACAAAATGAATAAAAACTGATATGAAATGAGTCAAAACTGATACAAAATGAGTAAAAATTGATGCAAAATTAGTAAAAATTGATGCAAAATGAGTCAAAACTGATGCAAAATGAGTAAAAATTGATACAAAATGAGTAAAAATTTATACAAAATGAGTAAAAATTGATGCAAAATGAGTAAAAATTGATACAAAATGAGTAAAAATTGATGCAAAATAACTTAAATTGATACAAAATGAGTAAAATTGATACAAAATGAGTAAAAACTGATACAAAATGAGTAAAAATTGATACAAAATGAGTAAAAATTGATACAAAATGAGTAAAAATTGATGCAAAATAACTTAAATTGATACAAAATGAGTAAAAATTGATGCAAAATGAGTCAAAACTGATGCAAAATGACTTAAACTGATACAAAATGAGTAAAAATTGATACAAAATGAGTAAAAATTGATGCAAAATGAGTAAAAATTGATACAAAATGAGTAAAAATTGATGCAAAATAACTTAAATTGATACAAAATGAGTAAAATTGATACAAAATGAGTAAAAATTGATGCAAAATGACTTAAACTGATACAAAATGAGTAAAAATTGATACAAAATGAGTAAAAATTGATACAAAATGAGTAAAACTGATGCAAAATGAGTAAAAATTGATACAAAATGAGTAAAAATTGATGCAAAATAACTTAAATTGATACAAAATAACTTAAATTGATACAAAATGAGTAAAAATTGATGCAAAATGAGTCAAAACTGATGCAAAATGACTTAAATTGATACAAAATGAGTAAAACTGATACAAAATGAGTCAAAACATGAAAACTCAAACAAAATGAATTCATATGAAATGATAGAAACAATAATAATAATAATAAATGATATTATTATATATAATATATATATTCATACAAATGTGAGCAAAGAAAGTGTTTGAATGTGACTTTTACGCAGCTTTAAAGTCACATTTGTGTGTGTGTGTCTCTCTGTGTGTGTGTCTGTGTGTGTGTGTC
>NC_139844.1:23950664-23995664 GCF_963691815.1 Echiichthys vipera
TCCTGGTCCTGGGCACTGCGGTGGAATCGGCCTGGGGAGACGAGCAGTCGGCCTTCAAATGTAACACGCAGCAGCCCGGTTGTGAGAACGTCTGCTATGACAAATCTTTCCCCATCTCCCACGTCCGCTTCTGGGTCCTCCAGATCATCTTCGTGTCCACGCCTACGCTCCTGTACCTGGCTCACGTCTTCTACCTGAACAGGAAGGAGCAGAAGTTCAACAGGAAGGAGGAGGTGCTGAAAGCCGTGCAGAACGACGGCGGCGATGTCGACATCCCACTGAAGAAAATCGAGATGAAAAAGCTCAAGTACGGCATCGAGGAGCACGGCAAGGTGAAGATGAAAGGCGCCCTGCTCAGAACCTACATATTCAGCATTTTCTTCAAGTCTATGTTTGAGGTGGGCTTCCTGGTGATCCAGTGGTACATCTACGGCTTCAGCCTCTCCGCGGTCTACACCTGCGAGAGGGACCCGTGCCCCCACAGGGTGGACTGTTTCCTGTCCCGCCCCACAGAGAAGACCGTCTTCATCATCTTCATGCTGGTGGTCTCGCTGGTGTCCCTGCTGCTCAACGTCATCGAGCTTTTCTACGTGTTTTTTAAGAGGATCAAAGACCGCGTGAAGGGCAAACAGCCGCCCATTCTCTACCCCAGCGGAGGCACCCTGAGCCCCACCCCTAAAGAACTGTCCACCACCAAGTACGCCTACTACAACGGCTGCTCCTCCCCGACCGCCCCGCTCTCACCCATGTCCCCCCCGGGCTACAAGCTGGCCACGGGGGAGCGGGGCACCGGCTCGTGCCGTAATTATAATAAGCAGGCCAACGAGCAGAACTGGGCCAACTATTCCACGGAGCAGAACCGGCTGGGCCAGAACGGTGCAGGAAGCACCATTTCAAACTCCCACGCTCAAGCCTTTGACTTCCCCGACGACACCCAGGAGCATAAGAAACTGTCGTCGACAGCGGGACACGAGCTGCAGCCACTGGCGCTGATGGACGCCAGGCCCTGCAGCCGGGCCAGCAGCCGGATGAGCAGCCGACCCAGGCCGGACGACCTGGACGTGTAATCCCCCCCCCCCCCCCCCCCCCCTCCTCCCACCTCTGCCTGGCTGACGGGAGAATCAGGAAATCACAGAGAGAGGTGGGGCTAACCTCAATCACTGTCTGCAGCGTAGAGACTCTTAGTCACTCAAAGAGACATTAAATGTGTTCTGTAACACTGTCAGAGGTACACAGTTGCAAATGCTTTTTCCAATGACTTCTACCGTAACCTGTTAGTGGAGCTAACCCCGCGTTAAGAGAACAGCCACCGAGGACCACGTGTGTTTGATCTGTTACATTAAAGCTTTGCGTAGTTGCTCAGATTCCTCCTGTTGGTGACAGCTTGTTGCTTCCCGCTGTCACAGCCGGGGTATGAAGGGGTGGGGACAGCTTTACCACAGGGCGCCTTCGCATCCCGATAAAAATTAGCCTTCTTAGCTTACTGTGGTTTTTCCTGTTGCTCAATTAGCATCATCCCGATCAATTAACTAAGAATAAACACATTTCCAGACCCACCAGTGGCGTTTCCAGGGGGAGACCCAGGGAGTGCTGGTGTTTAACTAGAAGATCTAATCATATCATGCTAGCTCGCCATAGCCTCTTGAGCTCATCCTGATCTCTGAGCTCCGTCGTGTTTCACTCTCAGATCAGTCTGGTGACGTTTGAGCAGTTTGAACCAATCAGCGTTGGTTTCTTTGGTGGATTGAAGTGAAACAGAAGAGACTGTTGAGTGTAAACAACATGGAGGCTTCCACGGATGAGATGAGCAGCTATGGAGCGAGCCGCTCACTAACTCTTTGTTCTCTGGATCCTTCTGTTGAATATGGACCGGGCTCCTGAAATTGGGCCTTTGATCCGTAAATTCACGTTAAACACAAAGGGAAAATATCCTTTACCCACATGTTGTTTCCTTTCTGAGCTTTGCCTCCACGCTGTTAGCACGTCACACGCTTCACTCATCTGATTGGTTGGTTTGGCCCGTATGTTGGTGACGGACAGATGGTTTATCCAATCAGAAACCAGGATTTTCACCCCTTCACAAAGATCTTTAAACCAGAGTTCAGATGGATCTGCTGAGACCAGGAGACTCTGGAGGAGTCCGGTTAAGTTGGGAGCTAAATAACAGAGTTAGCTTAAATTTTGACGAGGGAAAAACTGGCGTGGCCATTTTCAAAGGGGTCTCTTGACCTCTGACCTCAAGATATGAGTGAAAATAGTTCCTATGGGTAACCACGAGTGTCCCCTTTAGAGATAAGCCCCCAAAAGAAACATGACCTTTGGTTCCTCAAGGTCTCGCTGTTGTTTAAACATGTTTAATTAATTCCCTAGTGTTAGAAAATGGGTACATTGGGTCTCTTTCATTGGTCTCTAAGGGTTAAAGTCGATATGGAGACAGAAATGGGATACACATGCATGCACACACACACACACACACACACACACACACACACACACACACACACACACACACACACACACACACACACACACACACACACACACACACACTCTAAGTCACGTGTCCTAGAGCCCTAATTTAGCCGAATGATCGACGTCACACAATTTGGAAATGAAAGAGTCAAACCGTGAGTTTAAAGTTACTAAAACTATTTAGTTTCCCTCCTTTATGGTTAAAACACCAACACTGAATTTAGGTAGAGATAGGATGTAAACCCTCCTTCTTAGCCTCCAAGAAGAGCTATATCACACCGTATTCACCTTTCATCCTGAGAGACGAAAGTCGCAAACGTAGGAGATGTTGAGTTGAACAGATGGACGGTCCTGTGAGATCATTGGTGCGCTGTTATAAAGCTGTGTCGCTCCTCGATTAAGCATTAAAGCGTAATTCAGACGTAAAATCATCCACGAGACCATTTTTTCGTGTATGAACGATAAACAGAGGAATCCCGGAGTCGCTAACAACACTGGCCGGCTGTTAGCTAACAGTGGTTAGCTCGGGGCAGCAGGGTGAAGGCATTCAAAGGTCTTTTTTAACCACTAATGCTGCTGAAAATAACAGCAAACCTCTGCAGCAGCATGAGAAGAGTCCCTACACACACAACAAAGCAGCAACAGCGTAGTTAGTGAAGCGCCAGAGTTTATTAAAAGAGTGTTTTAAAGACTTACCTACTGGCCCCTGTACCAGCTCCTCTCATAGTAAAGTCCATTACAGTGGAAGGAGCCCATTGGTGCTTTGTTGTGTGTGTAGGGACTCTTCTCATGCTGCTGCAGAGGTTTGTGTTATTTCCAGCAGCATTAGTGGTTAAAAAAGACCTTTGAATGCCTTCACCGTGCTGTTAGCAGTTGTTACGCGGAAATAAACGGTCTCAGTGGATTATTAAATGAGTGTATTTGCAGGAAAATACCCTTTTTTACGCAGGAATTTTACTTTAAGCAGAAATATAACCAACAGGGATGACGGCCAAAAGCATGAAATACTAGCGCACACACACACACACACACACACACACACACACACACACCTTTGATGGCCCAACATGCACGGAGCTGCTCTTAAGTTTGCTGAATCAACATTATTAACACACACTTTCTTATATTTCCACCTCACGATCTTATTCCAGCTTCAGTCACAGCAAAGACACGAGTTCCCGTCCAGACGCAGGCGACGTAACGTGTTAACCACTCGGCACAGAGCGCTCGACGTCAGGTCTAGTGAATATTTATTGCTTGGACACCGACCACTAAGAGGCAAAATTGACTACTATCCAGAAAACATCGTATACACAAACTCCCCGCAAACTGTATATTTATTGACAGTAACAGCATTTTTCTCTCTTTAGTAACTTTGTCAGTCAGCACGGGCTGTTGTTTCCTGATAAACTTTGAATTTATGTGGTTTTACGTTTTCATTTTGTGGTTTTATGTCTTTTTTCCGGGGTGTGTGTGTGTGTGTGTGTGTGTGTGAGAGCGGGGCGGGGGCGGGGGCGGGGCTGAGGGTTCAAAGAAAGGCTTTATATCTGTGTTACGCTTCTTTCATCTTCCACGGGCTGTAGAGTGATTTCCTGTGTCTTGCATCTTTGCGTGAATGATGTGATTGTGGTGTTTTCGGACTCAGTGTAACCGTTGCTGCTTGACAAATAGATATTTAGTACTGTAAATCAAGCTAACTGTGTCCTAAACGTGTGAGTTTGTAGAAGACTGCTTATAGATCTGGACTAATATTTAGTCAGTTATATTAAAACGTATGCCACCGTAGCTCCAACACTACCAAACACTAGGATCGATCTCAATTTGGGTTGTTTTATTTTGGTTTTTACTGTCGTTTTATTCTGAAATTGTCATCTGTGCATCGTTCTGTCGGTACTTACGTGTGTCATGGATCTTTCAGCTACGACGGCATTTGCACTGAGATCTTGGTGATAGAGATGTAATAGGATGCACACAGTTAGTGGTGAGAGTTTTCTGATACACATGTTACTAATTTATTTTATAACAAAAGAAATCACTACAGTGCGTGAGACCACACACCTGACCCCGGGTTCATTGGCTGAGTCACGGTCGTAATTCAGACCATGCTAATCCACGGGATCCACTGTTGTACAGTGTCAGTGCATGATAGCGAGAGAACAACTCCTTAATTGTATCTGTGAAAAGCTTTTTAACCAATAAATATGTTTCTGTCTTAATCCCTGACTGCTTATTATTATTACATCAATATTTTCCTGTTTTATGTCTTTGAATCACTCACAACTTACACCTTTATGCTCCTAGAGGACACTTTAACACACCTTTATGCTCCTAGAGGACACTTTAGCACACGTTTATGCTCCTAGAGGACACTTTAGCACACGTTTATGCTCCTAGAGGACACTTTAACACACGTTTATGCTCCTAGAGGACACTTTAGCACACGTTCATGCTCCTAGAGGACACTTTAACACGCGTTTATACTCCTAGAGGACACTTTGGCACACGTTTATGCTCCTAGAGGACACTTTAACACACGTTTATGCTCCTAGAGGACACTTTAGCACACGTTTATGCTCCTAGAGGACACTTTAACACACGTTTATGCTCCTAGAGAACACTTTAACACACGTTTGGCTCCTAGAGGACACTTTAACACACGTTTATGCTCCTAGAGGACACTTTAGCACACGTTTATGCTCCTAGAGGACACTTTAGCACACGTTTATGCTCCTAGAGGACACTTTAACACACGTTTATGCTCCTAGAGGACACTTTAACACACGTTTGGCTCCTAGAGGACACTTTAACACACGTTTATGCTCCTAGAGGACACTTTAGCACACGTTTATACTCCTAGAGGACACTTTAACACACGTTTATGCTCCTAGAGGACACTTTAGCACACGTTTATGCTCCTAGAGGACACTTTAGCACACGTTTATGCTCCTAGAGGACACTTTAGCACACGTTTATGCTCCTAGAGGACACTTTAACACACGTTTATGCTCCTAGAGGACACTTTAGCACACGTTTATGCTCCTAGAGGACACTTTTGCACACGTTTATGCTCCTAGAGGACACTTTAACACACGTTTATGCTCCTAGAGGACACTTTAGCACACGTTTATGCTCCTAGAGGACACTTTAACACACGTTTTAGCTAAGTTTAACTCCAAATCTAAATGTTGGTGTAATGTTTAGAGTTCATTTAATGTTTTTAAACTAAAGTCTAACTTCTTCTCTTTGGAACAAAATCTGGTTTGAACGTCCTGATTTATCTTTGTGTGAACCAGAGCGCTCAAAAGGACGCTAATACGCTAACACGCTGAATTAGCCATGTGCTAACCCTTTAGATCTCCTCTCATTAAACACTGGAGCTGCTGGTCCTTCACAATAAAAGTCCATCAATGTTGTCCAAACATCCAGGACACGCAGACACGGGGAGAACATGCAAACTCCACACAGAAGGGCCCGAGCTGGGATTCAAACCTGGAACCCTCTCGCTGTGATGCGACAGAATGAACCACCACAGCACCATGTCACCCTATCACAAATGTCACAAGTCTAAATTTAAAAAAAAGGAACAATTATTAATTTCAAAAAGGCGTCTCCGGTGGAACAGTGGTTGGAGCAGTCGCCCCGTGTAAAGAGGTTGAAGGTCCTCGAGGCAGGGGCGCAGGTTCGACTCCGACCTGCGGCCCTTTGCTGCATGCCCCCCCCCCCCATCTCTCTCACCCCATTTCCTGTCTGTCCTAAATATAATAAAATAAATAAAAGTCTTGAAAAACTGCCAAAAAATAATGTTAAAAACAAAAGTGTCGGCGAACGCAGCAGCTAAAGAAACGCAAACATTGCTCATGTATCAGTCACTAAACATAACAATGATTTAATACCTAATATTTTATCTTTGTGATGAGAGTTTTGTTGTAACGTTTATGCAGGATTGCGTCATCTGTCCCGTTAATGCTGCGTTGATGCTGCGAGGCCTCGTGAACGCCACCCTGAACACGGTCCTGGTGAAGGAGAGAGAGCGTCACAAAGGACAGTGTAGCTTTGATAAAAGCTTCCGACAGACGCAGTCACATTTCCTAATGTGAAAGGACGCTGCTCTTTTTTGCTTCTCCAAGTTTCCACTTTAATCTTTCCACAGTTTAAATGAAAGCACATGTGCAGAGAGCAGAGCTGCAGCACGGAGACCACGTGGGTCAGGGTTACAGAGGGAGAGGAGCTCCTTCGTTTGGAAAAGGCCAGATCTTCCTGATGCTCCGTTTATTTGACTCTACATATGTGAGCGAACATGACTGACTGATGATCTGACTGTCACCTCCCTGATGTACTTCAGGGCGCACTCCCACTGTGCCTCCGTCCGTTTACGGTTTACGGCTAAAGTCTGGTTCCTTTGACCAGTGTGAGTGCAACCGTACCGCGTCTAGGAGCGGCACGCTTGCCGTCCACGGCCCGTTTGGGAGAGGTGGGCTTTTGTAAAGCGTGTTTGCACGTGTACGAGCACGAGCGTGCGCACGTGTACGAGCACGAGGCCTACGGCGGTTCTGAGGTCATTTCCTGTGCGCCTGTTGGGACATAGAAAAAAGAAGGAGGGACCATGCGCGGACATTTAAAACAATGGCGGTGAAAGGTTCACGTTGGTGTGATGTGGAGGTGGAGTGTTTACTGCAGATTTGGTCGATGAAAAGATTCAAAAACAGTCGACAAGACGCACAAAAACTCCGAGGTCTACGGAAAGATCTGGAAACAAAGCCACGCATCGCCATGATGTGATCAATGCGTGTGACGTGTTACGGCGTGATGACGTATAGGCAGCAAGAAGCATTCGATAAAATCTAACACTGAAGTCTTAAAACTCTCAATCAGATGAAATAAGTCTCTTCAATTCAAATGTCAGCCACGTCTGACACGTGCACGATATAAAGAGACAGTCAGATACACCTTCATGTGGCTGATCCCCTCTGACCTCTGACCTCTGACCTCTGACGGCTGTTAACAGACCGCCCCTTTCTTCTAGAGTTCCCATTCATATTCACTAGACCTGCAGTTATGTTGTGATGGAAAACATAACGGCTCCTCGGGTTAAGCTCCAGGGTGGAACATGGCTGTATACTTCACTTGATGCCCAAACTGTCGAGCTGTATATGGAAAGAAAAAGCTTAAAAACAGTCAGATGAGTGAGACTATAAATGTTATTTTACGGCCTAGACACTGTGCATGCACGTTATTCTGAGTGTGTGCATGAACAGTGAGGGTGGCAGCTGTTGCGCTGCAGCTGGTTTGATCCAAAGACGTCACTGACTGACTTACAGCCACACGCCGCAGAGCTGGGGTGGAACTCTGGCTTACTTGGCAGAAATGCGTGGATAGTTTGTGTGTTTTGTGAGTGTGCTTTTCTAAAAATGGCCCCTTCAACGAGCTCTGGGAGCCGTGACGTCGTGTTCGGACAGAACCGTTTTGTAATCACAGGCGACCGGAGCCTGATGTAGGCAGAGTGTTCCTTTAAAAAACACCTTCCTGCTCCTGATTTACTGTGTTAACCAGAGGCAAAGATCGGACTGACAGGGTCAAGGGTTTTCAGTGTGTGTGTGTGTGTGTGTGTGTGTGTGTGTGTGTGTGTGTGTGTGTGTGTGTGTGTGTGTGTGTGTGTGTCTGTGTGACCATAGCTTGTGAGAATGTATGGGGGCTGTTTACCTTGCTGTCAAACCTAAGCTTCTTATCACGACCACCTATTGAAAGGTTGCATTTCCACCACATGCACCATTTGAATCTTTGAATCTTGGAACAAAGGCTACTTTGTGTCTGCAGTTGTGAAAGACCACATAAACAGTCAACACTGCCATGTTAGCATTGCCCATGAGCAACCGTCATTAACCCTGCTAACTACAGTCAACATGAGTCATTACTGAAGGCATGTATGTCTCCATCCACATGCTCCACATGCTCATGATGCTCATTTCCATAAAGAAACAAGGAGAAGGAAATGAGGTAGTCTCTCTATCACTCATCTTCAGCCTCTTGTCCCTGTCGGGGTCGTGGGGGGGCTGGAGCCGATCCCAGCTGACATCGGGCGTGAGGCGGGGTCCACCCTGGACAGGACGCCAGTCTATCACAGGACACATAGAGACGCACAGAGACAGACAACCATTCACACCTACGGGTGATTTAGAGTCATCAATGAACCGAACACCTGCACGTCTTTGGACTGTGGGAGGAAACCGGAGAACCCGGAGAAAACCCACGCAGACACGGGGACAACATGCAAACTCCACAAGTGAGCATAACAAATGCACATCCATCACACATCGCACGTTAAAAAAGTGCCATTAACTGTAACATACATTATAGATTCCCACCTATCAGGAACAATGTACTGTGTTGGTCAGTTCATACTTTTTTTGTATCAGTGACTGTGAAACTATTTTCTCTGTTTCCGGGTTTTTGATGGATACTCGAACGATTCTCTACCCTCCTGAGTCCGTCCTGATCTCTGAGCTGCGTCGTGTTTCACTCTCAGATCAGTCTGGTGATGTTTGAGCAGTTTGAACCGATCAGCGTTGGTTTCTTTGGTGGATTGAAGTGAAACAGAAGAGACTGTTGAGTGTGAACAACATGGAGGCTTCCACGGATGAGATGAGCAGCTATGGAGCGAGCCGCTCACTAACTCTTTGTTCTCTGGATCCTTCTGTTGAATATGGACCGGGCTCCTGAAATTGGGCCTTTGATCCGTAAATTCACGTTAAACACAAAGGGAAAATCTCCTTTACCCACATGTTGTTTCCTTTCTGAGCTTTGCCTCCACGCTGTTAGCACGTCACATGCTTCAGTCATCTGATTGGTTGGTTTGGCCCGTGTGTTGGTGACAGACAGATGGTTTATCCAATCAGAAACCAGGATTTTCACCCCTTCACAAAGATCTTTAAACCAGAGTTCAGATGGATCTGCTGAGACCAGGAGACTCAACCATCTGGAGGAGTCAGGTTAGGAGAGAACAGCACTGAAGGCTTCGTATCCTGATGGAAAATGTGTTTCCTCTCTTTCCTGATTGACTTCAGTGAGAGTTGATATCAGACGCTCAGAGTAAGTTCTGCAGCATTAATGGGACCAAACCGTGTGTGAGCAGGTGGTGAATGGCTCAAAAACAGTTTCAGTCAGAAAACAGCGGCTCGTATCCTGTTCATGTCCCTGTGTCACTGCACTTAGGTTACAAACAACCCCGATAACCCCACCCACGATCTCTCCTCACCCTAATCAAGTGGTTTTGTTGCCTGAACCTAACCGCACTGTTTTATGTGAGTTCATAAACACGTGTTTAAAACACGCTTTTGACGTGCAGTGCCACCCAGTGCGGTGACCTCGCATGGAAGCGTCTCTGCGTGTGAATGTTGGCATGTGTTGTTGAGTATAAATGCATTTTATAAACGCAGTCCATTTGAACTTTATCATTTGAAACATTTAAAGCCTCAGGGCTGGCCCACCTCCTGCTGGGGAAGGCATTGGCAAGGGTGGGGAGGGAGAAGGAGCTGGTGTGGGAGGTGGAGTACAGATGCAGTCGGGTTCACCTCCGTGCAGAGCAACTAAACTCCTGGAGAGGGGCTTGACTCTTGGCTTTTCTGGCGTTGCCCAGGGTGAGAGGCGCCCGGCGGGTATGCCGCTGAGCGCTGCTGCCTTGGAGTTCCCCCTCTTGTTCTCTCCATGACAACAGTTCCCTGGCGGCCTTCATCGCTCACCCTGCCTCCTCATACATCTGTCCCTGCTCCCAGTCTGCCTCGCCTCATGCAGTCCCAATCAGCCGGCCTCAGACACCATCACAAGCCTCTTTTTAATCACGGCAGGAATGTAAACCCAGGACATGTGAGATTAGTTTTCTGTTCTTTTGAATATGAATTCTGAACTCTTTGGGCCAGATTGACGAAGAAAGTGGTGTTGCAGAGAGAGAGGAGAACCTACTGATCCTGCTCCCACATGAGAAAAATCTAAATGACTCATGAAAGTGTGACGGAATAATATTTCACGTAATTATTAATACACCAGGAAGCATTAAGCTGCCAGAATTTGAAGAAGAGTGAGAACTCTCCCTGCGGTTCTCTCCCTCTCTCCCTCTCTGTCCTGAGACCCTCCCATCACAGGTTTTAGAGCAGCCTTTCCATGAAGAGTCCCTTCCTGTTTGGTTTGAAAACTTGTGGGCCTGTGAAGTGCTCTAGCTACAAACAGGGACTTGAGTTAGACATAGCTGTGAGCCTTTAGCTACGGTTAGCAGACGGTTCAACTACTTGCAACATTTATCCATCTCTGAAAGCTTCGCTGATGTTGAAACTCTGTGGTTTCATTGCATTTGTCAGACTCTTTTAGACTCTGACCATAAGCGTGTCTATCGGTGAAGCGTTTCAGAGATGGAGCGAAAATGTGGCTAACAGTTTAGCCTGCTATCCTCAGGAGCACGGAGCAGCCTGCATGTGTGCAAAGGCCACTCCAGGTCTGACAAACACAGCGCTAAATAACAAGTCTGGCAGATGGAGTTCACTCGGGCAAATTTGTTTCCAACTCTCACGCCCCTCCCCCTCTCCCACTGAGCTCCTCCCTTCCTCCCTCTCATCGAGTGCTCGTCAGTGCACGTGCCCCAGATTCCTGTGAACGCGTCCGTGTCTTCTCTCATCAATAAACAGCATGGAGTACACGCTACATGGAGGTAGAGTGGCTAACTTACTCAAAGATAGCAGCTGCTAACGTCATTTAGCGTATGCTAGCTTGAGGCGTGTGTCTGGGATATTGTAACATGATGGAGGGGCGGGGTATCTGTGGTGTGTGCACGAACTGTGAACTGCGCTGAGTGGACAGGATGATACAGGCGAAACATACAACAGGCTCTACGTGCACAAAGAGGCGCATTTCTTTTCTAAAACCTATGATTCATGTTGTTCTGTCGGAGCAGAGCGTCGACTTCAGTGAATACGATCAAACAAATGTCGCCGACTGGGACTTTAATCGAAATGATAGCAGCCATCAGACATAATATGAATTTAGTAACCGGCTTCTGCACAATCTTGAAGCTGCTCTCCAGTAGAAGCTCCACAGCTGGAGTTAGCCTTTAGCATACTTTAGCATACCGTAGATACCAGCCCAGTGTCTCTTCGTTTAGAATGGTAGCAGCATCCATGGCTTTGACTTTGCTCTTAGAACGCTTGAACTACAATATGATGAAAGATTATTATGGATATCTTTTTTGCATTACAGTAGTTCCTACCCTCACATGTGGTCATGAAAGCTGGGTCAGGACCCAAAGAACCAGGTCCAAGTCCAAGCGTCTGAAATGTGTTTCCTCAGGAGGGGGGCTGGAGTCTCCCTTAGAGAGAGGGGGAGAAGTTCAGCATCCGTGAGGAACTCGGAGTAGAGCCGCTGCTCCTTTGCGTTGAAAGGAGCCAGTTGAGGTGGTTCAGGATCATCTGGTAAGGATGAACCCTGGGCGCCTCCCTAGGGAGGTGTTCCAGACACGTCCAGCTGGGAGGAGGCCTCGGGGAAGACCCAGGACCAGGTGGAGAGATTAGATCTCCACACTGGCCTGGGAACGCCTTAGGATCCCCCAGTTAGAGCTGGTTAATGTGGCCCGGGAAAGGGAAGTTTGGGGTCCCCTGCTGGAGCTGCTGCCCCTGAGACCTGACCCCGGATAAGAGGCTGAAGATGAGATTGGGATGAGATGAGATAGTCAGATGTTGTGGTTATTAATAAAAGCCTCTACAGTTGCGGAGAACAACAACAACAGTCGTAAATCCAGTGGAAAACAGAATCAGTTTATATATTGAACGATGCCGCCATAAATGCATAGTGAGTTGGCACTTTAATTATTTGGGAAAAATCATTCAAATGCCATAAATACTTTCCTGGTTTTCAGTGGTTTTCATTCTGATTCGTGTTCTTTCCATCCGCTGTAATTCCCCTCAGGTGAGTTTCCATCCTGACGAGCTGCATCAGGGAATCAATCAGCCCTCATCGCCTGCACCTTAAGGCCGTCCAATGGACAGTCACTGGTCCTACAGCCTTAATGAAACACACGCTGTTTGTTAGTACAGTGTGTGTATGTGTGTGTGTGTGTCAATGTACTGTGTCGGAAAATGGCTTAAAGTGCATTAAGAGGCTAAACCGCACGATTATGACATTTAAGTCCAAACACAAGACCGTTTGTATAGGAGGAGAAAATGGAAACAGGCAGATGGAAACGGGCACGAGTGGAGTTGGATGGGTTCAACCTGAGGTTTCAGGGTCACCACAGCTGCTCACACACACACACACACAACTGTCTCATAGTGACTCAGTTTCTGTACTATTATACCTTTATCTTCTTTGTTGCTTGCTTCTCTAATGGCTGCTGATATTTAAACCTTCTCCAGTTCGGTTTTCCTGTTGAATGTTCCAATCTCCCAGGTTTCCTGAACTACCCATGGAAATTCATACTATGCATGCAGCCTTTCCACAACGAAGTGTTAGCGTAGCATCTGGACGACATGTGGAGGCAGACTTTCAACAGAAACAAATACAGATGCCCGTATCATGCCTGCATTATGTTGGACAGGTAAGTCGTCTATGATGAACCTACGGAAGCCCGGAGGGAGCAGCGCCTCCTTCATTGTGCGTTTACTTTGAGCTCTTTTTAGCTGGAGATGTGGCTCCAGGGATGTTGGTCGCGCACTGGACCACTGGGGTTCAAAGTCAACAACTGTTGGTTCCAAAAGCGTCAGTTCTCAGAGTGTCCACTAGGGGCAGGTTTCATAACAGAGCAGTTTCTCATTGAGCCCCATGTTAAACAGGCCGTTTACACAGCATCATTAAACCTGGTTAAGGACAAAAGAACATTCTAGTCTGTGTGTTTAGCTCAGGTCTCCATGACAACACTGAGGGGGAGGGGCTAGTTTTTATTTTATTTGAGGTTAATGTTTATGAATAATTGGGGGCGTGGCCTCTTGAGTGACAGCTAGCCTCTGGCCCTCAGATCTCCTCGGAGGTAAACGTCAGCCAGATGGACGTACGCCCCTCCCCCCAACGTCACATACATGCCCTTTTTTGGTCAGAGGAAACGAGGCGGAGTCAAAGTCTGACAAGATGGAGACTCCAGTAGGCGAGGACGACTGGATCAAGTTAGAGAACGGACCTGACGGAGACGTTACGTCTGTTTTTATACAGTCTGTGGTTGTTTCCATGGAGACGTGTGGAGCGCTAAAACAGACACGGAAAGGAACCACCCCCTGAAACAAGTCCAACAACCCGACTGATAAACAATACCTCTGACTCAACAGAAAAGCACCATGCAAACAAAGCAAAAACAGCCAAATGAACCAAAAGTAAACCAAACTAAAGCAGAACAGCAGCAGGGGGTCCGCCCTGGAAGGGAACCACCAAGAGACTGGGTTGAGCCATCTGAGGCCTTTTAAACTGCACCTGGGTGAAGAGGGCGGAGCTACGGTAGGCTGCGTTCACAACCCCTACTGAGGTCCACTACATGAGCAATGTTCAGCAAACCCCTGGTGACATGACGTTTCTATCAGGTGTAGAAAACGTGGATTTCTTCTTCTCATGTGAGGCTTCTCCTCCACATCAAGGTACATTTCCACTCCTCACACACCAAGACTTTCCTCCTCCTGTCTTCCTCCCAAACCCCCCCTCCCTTTGGCCTCCGTGTTTGAAGCAACAAAGACTTTGACACGTACTTAAAGTGCACGCCAACCTCTGGATGCTTTTTTATGGAGGCTCTAAAACAAACACCCTCCCGGCCCAGAAGTACATATTCCATTTGCTTTGTTGTTTTCGTATTAATGCAGCAATTACAGTTCATTATTAATGTTCCTCATTATAACGCAGCCTGTTTGTGTGCACACGAGAAGCCAATGAGCTCACGCTGTTAAACGCGGTGATATAATTCATGAGCTGCTCGTGGCTCCATGATTTCCACATTTCCACATGTGTGCGACTGTCTTTGCCTTTAGTATCCAGATCCTGTGCTTTTCTGTCTTTTCTGACCTTTGAATGTTGTTATAATGTTTTATAGTCATGCTAAATAACCAAAGCATTCCGACTTGAACCCTGTCGACCGTCTGGGTTGGCTGTGCTCAGCTCTGAACGTTAGCGTGTCGCGCGCTATCAGAGATTTCTCCAAATTTGTCTCCGTAGAAGAACCCTGACTGCCTGTTGGTCACGCTGCTGCACACAGGCTCAAACTGTGAGCTGTGAGTTCAGACACTTTTATGCTTTTTGGTGTTTATTTTGGAAGTTAACCTGTTGAAGCTAACGTTAGCATGTTGACGGCAGCTAACGTGGCTATCTTTAGCTGTTTTGGAGCTTCTAGCATCTGAAGATGTCCGACGTCACTGTTGGAAAACATGCTGCAAACCCTGAACCCCTCTACGGGTGTAAAGAACAGAGAGAGAGAGAGAAAGAAACGTAGAAATGTAAAAGTCACACAGACCTCCAACCTTGTCTCGTGTTTTGAAGCGGAGCTTTATTAAGTCTCTGGTGAAACATTTATGTGGCTTTAAATCAGCGAGTGCTGCTGTTTCAATAAAGCCGACTTCCCCGCTCCTCATGAAATACAGGGCTGCACTCAGCGAGTGGCTCCGACATCTATCAGAGACAGAGCGCTGGGCAGTAGGAGGCCTGAGGCTTCTGCATACTGCCTCCTCAGTTACCGTTTCCAAACATTCAGTGGCATCGCAGCCTCGATGCCGTATTAGTCGGTTCCATTCAGTGGCATGCACGGGGGGGGGGGGGGGGGGGGGGGCATTGTTGAAAAAACACGTGCTGAAGTGCCCTCTAGGAGCCAAAACGTGTGTTAAAGTGGCGAGGATGCACTGTATGAGCCGGTGGCACAGTGGTAAGGGCGGTCGCCCCATGTAAAGAGGCTCCTCCCTTTGCTGCATGTCTCCCCCTCTCTCTCTCTCTCACCCCATTTCCTGTCTGTCCTTTATAATAAAGACTTGACCATCCATCCATCTTCATCCTCTTGTCTCTGTCGGGGTCGTGGGGGGCTGGAGTCGATCCCAGCTGACATCGGGCGTGAGGTGGGGTCCACCCTGGACAGGACGCCAGTCTATCACAGGACACATAGAGACGAACAGAGACAGACAACCATTCACACCTACGGGTGATTTAGAGTCATCAATGAACCCAACACCTGCATGTCTTTGGACTGTGGGAGGAAACCGGAGAACCCGGAGAAAACCCACGCAGACACGGGGAGAACATGCAAACTCCACAAAAAAGGGCTCTTGCTGTGAGGTGACAGCGCTAACCACCACACCACCGTGCCGACTGGTTCCATTTTGTGTGCGTGATTGGTAATTTCCAAGCAAACACCCATTTGTTCCGAGCTGGGTGGTGCGGTGGTGCTGAGGTTGTCTTTATGCAGATCGATGTAATTTTGGTACGACATTATGCTCAGGCCGACACGTCACACGAGCACAGACACATTTTTGTCCTTTCAGTTGCGGCTGCACACACACACGGGCCGTTACACGATCACATAAACCCTTTTTAAGAATGTGGGAGGTGGAAGTTAAATGCCACCCGTAGTCTGGCGAACAATGCATCATATCAATTACAATTAAAAGTAAAGGAGACGTTTTTGTAACCAAGAACGGAGTTTGCACGATTTCTGATTCCTTTTTGATTTAAAGCCACTTAAAGGAATTAATGCACTAAGTTTGAAGTCATTCTGCAGCAAATTCAACGCTGAAGGTGCAAAGAAAACACACTTTCCCCCTGTTCTGTGCGGACACGGAAAGCATCAGTGCAGCCTGGGAACGTAGAGAGGACTGAGCTGCACTTTTTTGCTTAATGGAGAAACATAAATAAGTGGGAAGCAAACCATGAATTGCCTTAAATAGGTGAAGGTAAACCAATGACAGAGCCTACGTGAGGCCAGAGCAAATGAACTGAACAACTGTGACCGACAGCGGATTCTCAGCTTTAATGCACAGCGGCATTTATGCGTTTCAGACATTAAGAATCGCTGACTCACATTAATATGAACAAAACAGCCCATGAAAGCAGCACATGAGCCATGGTAATTAAAAAACAAAAACACCCTGCATGCATTGTCCATGGCAGAGTCATACGCACATGTATAATTTATCAGTTTTTGGAGACAGCCAAACTTAATTTTGTTGCTTAAAGGTGCGTTTCCCCTATGGTCGGGTCTATCTCCCCAAAACGCCCCTAATTTGCATGTGCGTCACTCAAGTGGACGTTTGAGCGTCCGGTTGTTTCCCTGTGGGAGAGCAGGGCCTCTTTTGTCCCCTGAGAGAAGCCCGGCTGCTGATTGGACGGAGCTCTCAGCAGGATGTGACGTGTGGTCGAACAGACGCCACAACAACACGGAGAAGAAGAGGAGACGCTTTTATCCAGAGGAGAAGAAGAAGAACACAGGAAATGATCTGTGCACGAGCATCTGTGCACGAGCATCTGTGCACGAGCATCTGTGCACGGGCATCTGTGCACAAGCATCTGTGCACGGGAATCTGTGCACGAGCATCTGTGCACGAGCATCTGTGCACGAGCATCTGTGAACGAGCATCTGTGCACGGGCATCTGTACACGAGCATCTGTGCACGGGCATCTGTGCACAAGCATCTGTGCACGGGAATCTGTGCACGGGCATCTGTGCACGAGCATCTGTGCACGAGCATCTGTGCACGGGCATCTGTGCACAAGCATCTGTGCACGGGAATCTGTGCACGGGCATCTGTGCACGAGCATCTGTGCACGGGCATCTGTGCACGGGCTTGTTAAATGAATCTTTAAGGTGGACTGTTTTCTCTCCTGGTCCTTGTTCATAAGGTGACGTTGTGAATCACACGTCCACCTTAAATCAAATTGACACTATTCTGTGTTTCTCACTTTGAGGAAGAACAGAGCTCCGCTGGGTCACTGATCAGCTGATCACCGCAGATCCAAACCCATTCACAGTGATCCGTCACCTCCAGAGTCTCTAGTGACGGCCATTTGAGAGGGCGTGGACTGGAACTTTCCGAGCGGACACCTTTTTACCCTGATGGCAATGCACCTTAGGTCTGGCGGAGCTAAGCTAAGTGTAAGGGCCAGTACTTGCAGCCTGAGTTGTTTCTGCAGAGGAAATGATCAGCAGAGGTGAACTGCCAGCTGAACACTTTACATGAGAGAGGACAAAAGCTCTTAGTGAGGAATACTTTCCCAGCCCTCCATAAGTGCTGTTATCCCTCGAGTAAGTGAGAACATTTGTGTCCTGAGACACAAACTAAGCTTGAATGTTGATGGAAAGCTACCCAGGCTAATGTGTGTTTAATCTTTCTCAAAGATGTGTTCCAGTCACTTCAGGAACAAAGGAGTCCTTCCTCCCTCCTGTCCTACAGATCCATGTTAAAGGTGGACAGGAGTCGCCTGCGTATGCCCGTGCTGAGTTTGAGTTGCTACAGAGAGTAGCGACGCGAGTTAACGTTGCGTTAGCTAACGTTACTTGCGGCTGTTTCACGAGAATGAAATGACATAACGTGAATAACTTTGACCAAACATAATGTCAATGAAACTTCAATACATTAAAGTCCCAGTCGGCACCATTTGTTTGATCACATTCACTGAAGCCGACACTCGTGCACGTAGAGCCTGTTGTTTGTTTCCGTATCATCCTGTCCACTCAGCACAGTTCACAGTTCGTGCACACGCCAAATCCCCCCCCCCCCCATCATGTTTCAATATCACAGACACACGCCTCAAGCTAGCATACGCTAAATGATGTTAGAAGTTTCTATCTATGAGTAAGTTAGCCACTCTACCTCCGTGTAGCGTGTACTCCATGCTGTTCATTGATGAGAGAAGACACGGGCGCGTTCACAGGAATCTGGTGCACGTGCACTGACGAGCACTCGATGGGAGGGAGGGAGGGGCGTGAGAGTTGGAAACATTCAAAATGTGACCGAGTCAACTCCATCTGCCAGACTTGTTATTTAGCGCTGTGTTTGTCAGACCTGGAGTGGCCTTTGCACACATGCAGGCTGCTCTGTGCTCCTGAGGATAGCAGGCTAAGCTATTAGCAACATTTTTGCTCCATCTCTGAAACGCTTCACCGATACAGTGCACGTGCGCTGACGAGCACTCGATGGGAGGGAGGGAGGAGCTTGGGGGGAGAGGGGGAGGGGCGTGAGAGTTGCAAACGTGACAGAGTCAACTTCATCTGCCAAACTCGCCGACTGCAGCTTTAACTCGTCCGTGTACCCAGAGTCAGATAGAATTTCATCACCAATGGTGCTTGTTTCACAACCAAGGCAACTATTCCCATGCTAGCTCACGACATCATTAAAGTGCGTCCATTGTTGAAACGAGGACCTTTAAATCCTGAATTAACCGTAGATATAAACAGCAGCACCCTGCGTAAAGAAACACGCAGAGGATAATAATAAAGATGAAATTCATTAAAGAAAATGTGTGCTGGGAAAAGGTGGAGAGGTGAAGTCATTAGAAACAGTCTGGAGGTCTTGGAAAGCCATTGTTTGGAGCTGAGGCAATTTATTTGGTTTTGCAGTTATCATGTTCCGAGGTCTTAAATGCCCGCTGAAGTATTTGGGGTTTCCAGGCAGTGCAGTCAGCATGAAGCAGAAACAAAGAAATGATCCCTTTTATAGCTAAGTGCTTTTGGCTGTTGACTGTGTCCCTCCCCCAGAAACACACACACACACACACACACACACACACACACACACACACACACACACACACACACACATAAAGACACATACACAAACACACGCACACACACTGCAAAGGAGCCTTCAGAAGAGTTTTAAACGTCTAGGTCTCGACCCTTCACGCAGAGTGTGCAAACCTTCAGGTTTCTTTAATATCGCCACAACTGTCAGACACCGGAGTCATTCAGGACACACCATCATGTCCCACGCACACACACAGACACAGACACACAGACACACACACACACACACACACACACACACACACACACACACACACACACACACACACACACACACACACACACACAGTTCCCACAGTGTGTGTTTGCCGTATGCCCGTATGCTGTCCTGGCGCGCAGACACAGCGTGACTGTACACAATAAACACATAATGATATACTCATACTCCGTATACTGTGCGCTATATAAATGATTACTACAGTCACTATAAAGTGTTCATGTGAGAAAGTGTTTATTCTAAATGATGTGGAACCGTTTCATACTGTAAATAACACATTTAAACATAGGTCCAATCATATACAAGGTTATGATGTTTTAAACATATAGAAACATACGTAAATTAAAGTACCTGTTTATCAACAAGGTATAACTACAGAGTAGAGTATCTGGAGAGTATCTGGCAACCCTGGAGAGTATCTGGCAACCCTGGAGAGTATCTGGCAACCCTGTAAGTAGAAGAAGAAGAAGAACTCGTTGGAGGTTTCTAGCTTCCGGTTCAGCGTTCGGACTACAGAGGACAGAGATGGATGGATCTACCGGTCAGTCCTGGTTCCTACCCTCACCTGTGGTCATGAAAGCTGGGTCAGGACCCAAAGAACCAGGTCCAGGTCCAAGCGTCTGAAATGTGTTTCCTCAGGAGGGGGATCGGAGTCTCCCTTAGAGAGAGGGGGAGAAGTTCAGCATCCGTGAGGAACTTGGAGTAGAGCCGCTGCTCCTTTGCGTTGAAAGGAGCCAGTTGAGGTGGTTCAGGATCATCTGGTAAGGATGAACCCTGGGCGCCTCCCTAGGGAGGTGTTCCAGGCACGTCCAGCTGGGAGGAGGCCTCGGGGAAGACCCAGGACCAGGTGGAGAGATTAAATCTCCACACTGGCCTGGGAACGCCTCAGGATCCCCCAGTTAGAGCTGGTTAATGTGGCCCAGGAAAGGGAAGTTTGGGGTCCCCTGCTGGAGCTGCTGCGCCCGTGACCTGATCCAGGATCAGAGGCTGAAGATGATGAAGTAGTGTTTGACTTTCCTTACCAAAAGAACACAACAGGCCCAGACCATGTTCAAGTTGCCCCAAGACCAGTGAGAGCGTGGACTGGAGAGGGGTCAAAGGTCATTGATGAGGACTCACCCAGGAGACTTGAGAGTATTTAAAGGACAATAGCAACACTTTATACTGGCGTGTGGGACCACAACAGGTATATTTCCTTTACTCACTCAGCCCTTTGACAAACAAGAAAACAGATATTTATATCATTATATCATGAATGCGTTTCAACCTTTGTGTGGAAAATGGAACCACACCCTAAACACCAGGCAGCTCCCCTGGTTCTCTCCACGGTGGACGCGCTGTGAGGCTGAGAGAGGAGAGAAGGCACCTCGCTCCAAGCCTCAGCCTGTGATTACAGTGTCTGAAGATTATAGTTTTCAATAGAGTTAGCGGCGCAGGCTTGATTTCAGCCGCCTCGCCGCACTGTGACTGCAGGGGCGTTGTCCAAAGAGCAGCCACCATTTGTCCTGCGCTGGAGTCCGGGGAGGGGCGGTGGGGGGGGGCATCACCTCTGTTCTGACGGGCAAAAACTCAAATTGCTTTCTGCTGAGACTGCACTTATCTTCAGCACGACAGACTCAATCGAGAACAACAACAAAAAGACGTCAGTCAACCTCTGCATTATATAACTCAGGCGGATTTGGAGCCTGCTGCAGCGTTTCCTGGCCTTCAGTACTTTAATAAAAGGGCAGTTTTGAAACAAATTAGGACAAAGACAGAAAAAAAGAAAGTATTCATGCTTGTTTAGCCTTTTTATACCGGAGAGAAAAAAGACATGGGACCACATCAGACAAGAAAACAATGCCCACAGCTTGTAATTATGTTTGAAATGTGGTAACTCGAATATCGAGATTTCCAATTATTTTCAAAGAAGACAAGGAAGAAAACAGCCTTCAGGAGATATAAGTCTCTGCTTCACATGGTTCCACTTTGTAGGCTTGAAGAGAAACAAACAAATTGCACCTCATTTGGTTGGGCTGGGTATTTTTAACTGCTTTTGGCTGGCAAAGCCGCAGCACAATCAATTGCATGCTCGAGAACAGAACTGACTCGGCAGAAAAAGCTATGCCATGTGTACAACCTTAGACACACACACACACAGACACACACAGACACACACACACACACACACACACACACACACACACACACACACACAGAGCGTGTACAGTATCCAGTGGTTTTACATGAGAAAGTTGCAGCTCTTTCTGTTTGTGGCCTGGCTTGACTCTCCCTAACAAGACTGAGTCAGCGAGTCGCTGTAGCTGTAAACTGACTGGACTGGATGGATGCTGCGCTGGGGACTACTGACCACCACCACTCAGGGTTCGTCCACACGATTGAAAACGGCCTCGACTCCTAAATCTAAAAAACCAGGTGCAGCGACTCCAAACGCTGTAGTACCCATGCCAGGCCTGGAGGTGGCGCTGTAACTGCCACAGAAACACACCAACAACGGAGAAGAAGAGACGGGGAGACGCTGTGGAGAATCCAAACACCGGAGAGTTTCTCTCCAAATCCTCCTCCATCCTAGAGACAAACGTGTCCCTGGTTCTGGTCTTAGTGGAGACTTTGGTGCTGTTCTGGACTCTGATGCACCCATCACTCTGCAGTTAGTGTCCTCACTGAGCAGAGGGTGCTGCTGGGAGCCCCTTCACTCTGCAGTTAGTGTCCTCACTGAGCAGAGAGTGCTGCTGGGAGCCCCTTCACTCTGCAGTTAGTGTCCTCACTGAGCAGAGGGTGCTGCTGGGAGCCCCTTCACTCTGCAGTTAGTGTCCTCACTGAGCAGAGGGGGCTGCTGGGAGCCCCTTCACTCTGCAGTTAGTGTCCTCACTGAGCAGAGGGGGCTGCTGGGAGCCCCTTCCCTGTCCCAAAGCCCTCCCAGGCGCCACTTTCTCACTACATTTAGAGACTTTTCACAGCTTCTTAGAACTGGATTTAGAAACAGAGCCTAGAGCAGTTTAGCTCCTTATTCAGAGCATCAGGGAAAAGGGAGACATCTGTGCTGGGCCTCATTCAGTCCCATGCATGTGGCTCAGAGTCCAGTTCAGTAAACAGTCTCTGGGTCCGTCTCTGTCCTCTCACGCAGCAGCACTGTTGTTGTTCTGTGACGCCGGGGGGTCAGAGGTCGGAGGTGGGGCCATGACGCTGTCCTTACCAAGAACGCCGGCTGTGTGTGGATGGTCGGCTAAAGTTGCGTGGTTACAGGAAAATGCGTCTCCGTGTGGACGGAACCTCAAACTCACGCTGCTTCAATTTACATGTCAGTCTGATGTAAAGATGATGAGCCTGTCTTCAGAGCAGAGAGTGTAGCCCACAACCCTGAAAGTGTTTTCCAGTCTGTGAAACATCTGAAGTCTTCCTCCTTTTGATTCCTCTTGTGTGTGTGTGGGCTTTCAGGGAGGTGCGTTTTCCCTGTGGACTGTTGAGATAGACGTCTTTGAAAGGACAGAATATAGAGTGGCATTTGTTCTGTTTGCCAAGACTCTCTGACTGATCTCTGAGCGTAGAAAGGACCATTTGGCGTTTTGGGACCAAACAGTCCCTGACAGGACCTGCCCACACCTGTTCAGCTAGACGTCTGCTAGTGTAGCTCCTCTTTCAGGTGTTCTGTCGGACGCATGATCATCTGAAGTGAACTCCACATAGACACCACTGTATTAGAACCCTATAAAAACGCCCTGTTCTTGTATTCTGCGCTCCATAACCTGACATTTGCCTGTGCACGTGTTAGCGGGTGACGTCCTGCAGTATACCCAGTAAATAAAGTCTTGTGTTTGCATCAAGGTCTCAAGAAGTTCTGTTCCAAAGAAGAAGATTTCTCATTGAGCAGCAGAAGAACCAGTGGAAACATTGATCCTGGCCAGGCAAGAAGAGTTTCCACTACAGTTGAGTGAAACTACCAAATGAACCAAAAGAGTATTTTTAACATTCAGTGACTTGAAGAACGCCGTGGAGCTCAGATGTGCGTCGGTCTGGCTGCTGGGCCCCAGACCCGTCCCTGAGCCGAGCTAATCCTCTGTTATTTTATCACAACGCTTCGACATCGTCATCATCGTCATTCCAGAGCGCCAGTTTTTCTAGTGATTTTTTACACCTTATGGTTCTTATGCAACCAATGGCTCAGTCATGCATGCAGCCCGGCCTCTCTCTCTCTCTTCTGCTTCTCTGATGGTTTCCTTTTTAGACAATCACACACACACACACACACTTATATATGTTAGTCAACCCGTTATCATTCCAACTCGTCACATATGAACGCTTTGTCAGGACCCCTTGGCGTCTTCACTACGGGCAGAACATGTGGTTCAGGCTGTGAATACAAAACCACTTGTTTAGGGGAAGATCGTGGGTGGATGTATGTCTGTCACATAGCTACAGTGATGCATGGGACACACAGGCACAGCAAAGCCACAAATAAACCTGCCTTAAAGGGAAATTCCGGCGTAAAATCATCCCAGGGTCTTTTTGGGCAAATACACTCAATTTTTTTCATGTAAGAACTTTTAAAGGAGAAATCCCAGACACACAATCCCATGAGAAGGAGCATGAGAAGAGTCCCTACACACACAAAACAAAGCAGCAACAGCGTAGTTAGTGAAGCCAGAGTTCATTAAAGAGTGTTTTAAAGACTTACCTACTGGCCCCTGTACCAGCTCCTCTCATAGTAAAGTCCAGTACAGTGGAAGGAGCCCGTTGGTGCTTTGTTGTGTGTGTAGGGACTCTTCTCATGCTGCTGCAGAGGTTTGTTGTTATTTTCAGCAGCATTAGTGGTTAAAAAAGACCTTTGAATGCCTTCACCGTACTGCCCCGAGCTAATCACTGTTAGCAACGTCCGGCTGTTAGCATCTCTCCAGGATTTCTACCTTGATAGTTGTTACAGGAGAAACTGTCTCAACGGATTATTTGATGAGTGCATTTGCTGAAAAAACACCCTGGGATGATTTTACGCTGGAACTTTCCTTTAAATGTGGCCTGTCCACAGTTCACGCTCCTGAAGTGACCGAGCTAATCACTGTTAGCCACGTCCGGCAGTTAGCATCTCTCCTGGATTTCTCCGTTAATTGTCTCCATGGCTTACTTGATGAGTGTATTTGCCAAAAAAGACCCTGAGATGATTTTACGAATTTCACTTTATGTGTCCTGTGATAGACTGGCGTCCTGTCCAGGGTGGACCCCGCCTCACGCCCGATGTCAGCTGGGATCGGCTCCAGCCCCCCGCGACCCCGACAGGGACAAGACGTTGAAGAAGAATGAATGAATGAAGTTTAATTTTCAAACTTTCCGCTCTGTGTTGTTTCACGTGGTACAAGATTTTCTAGAAATGTCAGGATCTCAAAACAAGACAGAACAAATCGGATCTATAGACGGGCTTTGCAAGACTAATTCGCAAAAGCGTATTAGTTTAGAACCTCTCTGTTCATTTTTGATTTCCAAGGGACGCTATCAATGATGCTGACAATCGCTGGATGCATTCATACAGTCTGTGGTCCCGTCTCAGGACTTCAGTGCGCGCGACATATGCATCCGATAGAACACTAACAATGAAAGCTTAACCCAAATCAAAGACAACCACAATGTAGCACGGTTTTTAAAGAGCAGGGCACACTTGGTCTCGCTAAATGCTAAAATGCTAACATGCTAACGTGCTCAGGGTGGATCCTCTTTTACCGTCCGTGAGGTGTGTGTTCTGTTCTTCAGTCTGTCACGCAGAGTTAAAAACCAACACACTGGTCACAGACACATCAAACAGCAGAGAGCTCCAAAACTTCACCAACCGCCGACGATGAAAGGGAAATATCGGGTTTCTTCGGTGGTCACAGCTGCTCGGTTTGGAAATGTTTGGAGACGTCGGTCAGATTCAATATGTTCAAGCTGTGTTTGATGGTGTTTGAAGTTCGCCATGGTTGAAAATGGAAAATCACCAACATGTTTTGTGTGCCGTGGACATTGTTGGGTTTATTTGCCGTGGCATCGAACGAGGTTCTTCTTTGAATGCTAATATCAACGTTTAAAATTCAGGTATCATGACGACGTCAGTGTGGACATAAAGGTGATTATGTAACCGTGTTAATGCATATTTCTTTTTTTGTGTGTTCTATAATAAATAGATCATGTGACGTCATTGTTTTTTACATTTTTCTTATAATAATAATAATAATCAAAGTCTTTATGGTCCACAAATCTTCACACAATACATGCCATAAATAGCATAGTACAAACAATAACGATATATATATATATATTGGCACCAGAAGCCTTCATCAACGAAACAATCAGGCATGTACAGTACTTCCATTATAGTTGTTTGCACCCTGTGGATGGATGAGGTGCATCGTTCGAGAACACTACGAGGGTCTGGGAACGTCTGAGGGATAAATGAGAAAAGCGCCAGAACAGGAACACTCAAGTGCAGCAGAGGTCTACCACATCACCCCCACAGCAGGAGGACGCTCTGAGGAATGTGGACTGTGGTCATTCTGGTCTGGATCCTCCCAAACCCGGCCAAAGACAGATCCTGTGAGACCAGATCCAGACGGATACACAGGCCACCAACAGAGGTCCAGAGTCCAGTAAAGTCCCAAAGAAGACAAGCTGGAGAAACACTCGAGAGGCTTCATTTTATCCCAAGAGCAGAACTAAGTGATCGCAGGATGCGTCCTCATGAAAACAGCTCTCGGGGCGCACTCACACTGTCCCACCGTCCCGTGCCCCAGCACGTTTCACGGCTAAAGTCTGGTTCCTTTGACCAGTGTGAGTGCAACCGTACCACGTCTAGGAGCGGCACGCTTGCCGTCCACGGCCCGTTTGGGAGAGGTGGGCTTTAGTAAAGCACGTTTGTGTACGAGCACGAGCGTGCGCACGTGTACGAGCACGAAGCCTACGGCGGTTCTGAGGTCATTTCCTGTGCGCCTGTTGGGACATAGAAAAAAGAAGGAGGGACCATGCGCGGACATTTCAAACAATGAAGTGTCAGTTTCACTCTTTAGCCTTTAGCCGTTAGCCGTTAGCTTAGCGCAGGGCCATTGAAACAGCAGTGGAGCTCATTCGTGTGCTTGTTGTTGTGCTCTTACTCGTTCGTTCACAGGGTCGCAGCTCAGTCATGTCTTTGGTATTCTGTTTGTGAAACAACGTTCAGCAATAAAAGCTGTTTTTCAGGAGTTTTGTTGACTCAATGTTTTTAAATTTGACCACTTTTGGACCAACAAAGGACTCGTCTCCAGAATTCACATTTTTGAACCATGTGTTGTTCCCGGTGGTGTGGATGACCGGTCTGCATCGAGTGTTGCTGTTCACAGGCACCGCGTTGTTGTTGTTGGTGGAGCTTTAAGAGCGGACGGCGATGTCAGTAAAATATTTGTTCTGGAGCCTGAGGAGGAAATGAAAGTGACCGATGTTTTTTCACAACAGCTTTTTCTCATCATAAAGTTTACGAGTCACGACTAACTGCTCGTTCTGTGCTTCTGGGAACACAAATAGAGCGGCTGCTACTGTGTGTGTGTGCGTGTGTCTGTGTGTGTGTGTGTGTGTGTGTGTGCGTGTGTGTCTGTGTGTGTGTGTGTGTGGGGGTTTGCTGTGATCCTGGCGTCGTCCTTGTGTGTATTGTTCTCCACCTGTCCACTGTTCTTTGTGGCTAATCCCAAAGTGTGTGTGTGGTGTTGTGCACCCGCGTTTTTGCGTGCGCCACCTTTATAAACAAGGCCCCGGGTAAGAGAGAGATCCGACGGGTCTGAGACAGGAGCCGTGAGTTTAGGAAGATGTCCTCGTCCCCGTCTTTAAACATAAGACGAGCAGAGATGAATTTCATTTATTCATTTATTTCAGGCAGCTTTCATTAAAACAGCATTTGCACAGAAAACAGCAACATTTGATGCAGTTTGTGCCTGAAAAGGACAAGAAGAAGAAAGAATCTTATGTACCCCCCCCCCCCCACACCATTTGTCTCATCAAGTCGCAACTGTGGCTCAGTGGGTCGTCCTCCATTTGAGAGATCAGCGATTCGATCCCCACCTCCCCCAGTCCACATGTCGAAGTGTCCTTGGGCAAGACACTGAACCCTGAATTGCTCCCCGTGCTGCCTTCTTTTGTTGTCTTTATGTTGTCTTTATGTTGTTGTCTTTATGTTGTTGTTTTTATGTTGTCGTCGTTGTTGTCGTTGTTGTAAGTAACTAACAGTAAAGGTCGGATGTTTACGATGACTCCTGGTTCTGCTCTGTTTGTTGGCTGTGTATCCCGATGACCCGTCACCTCTGCGTGGCCGCTTCATTCCTGTAACAGGAATGGTTCATGTCTACATGTTAGTGTGACATGGTTATGATATCCTCTTACACTCCGATGACGAAATGCCTGCAATGATCATTCCAACGACACTCCTCACTTACATTCAGCCTGATGCAGTCTGCTCACACGGATCCTTAAAGAGGCCCCGTTAAATTTCAGTTCAACTACAACAGGTTTACATGCTTTTACTGCTCCGTGTGTGAACACAGACGTGCGTTCTCCTGGTTCCTGCTCCGTGTGTGAACACAGACGTGCGTTCTCCTGGTTCCTGCTCCGTGTGTGAACACAGACGTGCGTTCTCCTGGTTCCTGCTCCGTGTGTGAACACAGACGTGCGTTCTCCTGGTTCCTGCTCCGTGTGTGAACACAGACGTGCGTTCTCCTGGTTCCTGCTCCGTGTGTGAACACAGACGTGTGTTCTCCTGGTTCCTGCTCTGTGTGTGAACACAGACGTGCGTTCTTCTGGATCCTGCTCCGTGTGTGAACACAGACGTGCGTTCTCCTGGTTCCTGCTCCGTGTGTGAACACAGACGTGTGTTCTCCTGGTTCCTGCTCCGTGTGTGAACACCGACGTGCGTTCTCCTGGTTCCTGCTCCGTATGTGAACACAGACGTGTGTTCTCCTGGTTCCTGCGGTTCCACAGCGTGCCGCAGTTATGCGCGGAGCGGTTGCACTCACACTGGTCAAACGCACTAGGTTTGACCCGAAAAACCTGTTTTGGCCCGGTGCGGAAGGACAGTGTGAGTGCGCCCTTACAGATGCTTTTAAATCCAAACATTATGAACACAATAAGAAAGTCCTGAGCAGAGTTTTCCAGTGTAATATCAGTATAACAGGATTCAGTTTCTACAACCTGCTGGCAGGAAAACAAGGTCTGCGCTCTGACCGGGCCGGATCGTTTCTCCTCACAGTGTGCCGTCATCACCCCTCACCTCCTTCTGATGAGTCAGCAGATGGAACATGTATTTGCATTGAAGCTTTTTGAATGAGGGTGGGGAACGTGGATGTGATGACGTGACAGAGGAAACGTACACATGCACTCAAAGACCTCAGCGTCGCTCTGCTGGAGCGTGTCCAGTGAACAACAGGGAGGATGCAGCACGAGCTGGCTGCTCATGGCTGCTTAAGTCCTGCCATAGGTTTAATGTTTGACGTCTGATGAATACAGAGAAACATTAGACATTAGTGCAGCTGAAATATCCTCAAAGCAATTTCAGTCCAAAGCAACTGGACCTGGTTATTTGAGACGTTTCACCTCTCATCCAAGAGGCTTCATCAGTTCATGTACGCATCTGACCAGGACCAGGACCAGGACCAGGACCAGGACCAGGCTGGGACTGGTCCAACTAACTACTGTGAGATCCAGGTATTTAACCTCTCACAAGGCCGATGATGTCACTGGAACGTAAAAGAAGCCATCTTTGTGAAAATAGAGAAACCATCTCTAACCAGAGGAGGAGGTCTAAGACTCCACTTCTCTCCCGTTTCCAATGCTGCCCTTTCATCCCTTCATTCAATAATCCAACCTCAATGAACAACTGTTCACTCATGACCTCCTGTGACTCCAACCACTGTGGTTCAGACTCAATAGAGCACTAACCAAGTCCAAACTAACATCCCACCAACGACTGTCACTATAACGACGGTCGTTGGCACTTGGAGCACAAAGGGTTCTAGTGACATCATCGGCCTTGTGAGAGGTTAAATACCTGGATCTCCACACCAGTTAGTTGGACCAGTCCCAGCCTGATCCTGGTCCTGGTCCTGGTCCTGGTCAGATGCGTACATGAACTGATGAAGCCTCTTGGATGAGAGGTGAAACGTCTTCCTGACAAATAACCAAGTCCAGTTGCCTTTGACTGAAGTTGCTTTGAGGAGAACGACGACCTGGACACATGAGAACCTTCACAGGCTCATGGAGGCGGTAGATCATAAAACGTTGAGTGGACTTAAAGGTTTGTTTTGGAAGGGATGACAATGACGTTGCTTTCATGTAGGTACGAGGACGTGTTGGTCCGTCCTGACTGGAGATATGAAGTGTTTGTTTTGACACAAATCAGAAGGACGTGTGTTTGACGTTCAAACCACCACATGAAAAATGTAAAGACACGAGAAAAGAGCTGGCTCTGCTTTCTAGGAACGGATGCATCGAACAGTCTTGATGTGCATCTTCTCATCCATGTTTATCTGTAACATGAGTTCTGGAGACTGAGGCCTCGGTCTCACAGTAAGGACCTCACGGTGTCGCTGCATAAGCCCCGTTAACGCGTCCAGAGCACTGAGGGAGCCTCGCAGCCTGAGCACACGTTACTGTCCTCCCAGCAATTAACTCACAAAGTAAACAGCACTTAGTGTGTCCTCCTCCGCTCATTAGACAGGATGATAGCATCAGGGTGTGGGGCGCTGCTCAGACGGCAGCTCAACCCACTGCTGTTTAACCCGTTCCTCGAGGAACGAGTATGGCCCACTTTAGCTTGAGTGGAGGTAATAATTCCATATAAAACGTAGGGCACCCTCCCACTGTGCCTCCGTCCCGTGCCCCGTGCTTTAGGGTCCTTGTCCCCCCCTCCAGGCCCGTTTGTACTCACACTACCTGGGCCTCGGAGAATACTTCTTGCTGCCTATACGTCATCACGCCGTAACACGTCACACGCATTGATAACGTCAGAACCGCCGTAGGCCTCGTGCTCGTACACGTGCAAACGTGCTTTACTAAATCCCACCTCTCCCAAACGGGCCGTGGACGGCAAGCGTGCCGCTCCTAGACGTGGTACAGTTGCACTCACACTGGTCAAAGGAACCAGACTTTAGCCGTGAAACGAGCTGGGGCACGGGACGGAGGAACAGTGGGAGTGCGCCCTTAAAGTCCTTGATGCAGCGGCCCGAGTTTGATCTCCGACCCAAGGTCCTTTACTGCATGTCACCCCCCACCCCCCTCCCTTTTCATTTCCTGTCAACCTCCAGCTGTCCAATCATAACAAAGGCCCAAACAAACAAACACACGTACACATACTGTATGTTCACAGGGTTGAGCCCAGCTGTTATTCACATACTCGTATGGATCATGTTTGCGCTCCAACTCTGGAAACACTGTCACTCAAACGTGAATATGATCTAAATATGCTAATTTAAAAAAAACAGTAGCTTCATATGAGCATTATGTGTGTTTACAGTTTGTAATCTATGTTTTCTTTATTGCATCTGGTGACCACTGCTGTTCATCAGGCCTTACACACACACACGCACACACACACACACGCACACACACACACACACGTAATCGTGTCCCCAGAGCACAAACACAGGTCATCATGTCAGCTATCAGCGTTGAGCCTGGAGGCAGGAAGTGGAAAAAATGACCGCCGGTCCATTTCTGCTGTGTGTTTACACTGATGTTACAGCTACACACACACACACACACACACACACACACACACACACACACACACACACACACACACACACACACACACACACACACACACACACACACACACACACACACACACACACACACACACACACACACACACACACACACACACACACACACACACACACACACACTCTGCGTCCATCTGTCCCACACTACCCTAAAGATACGGTTACTGTGAGAAACATGCATGGCTGAGAGACACTTTCATGTACTGTAGTGAAGACGGCATCTACAGCATCTACATCACACACACACACATCATGTGGAGCAGCAGCTGAGCCGGCCGGACTCTTGTTTCATATGATCACACTGAGCGTGCTCATGGGCTGTGCGATCAAACAGCTCTTACAGCTTGAGGATATATGCAATTAAACACTATGTCACCCACTGCAACAACGCTTCTCTCTTGTGCGCTGCAGTGATGTCATAGACGTCTGTGGCTGAACTTGAGCATTGGCGAATCACATGAAACGGCCTGAATGAGCCTTTTAGCGTTTGTGATTAGAGTGAAATAAACACGGGTGTGCTAACAGCACTCAGAGCCCTGCAGAGGGATCAGTGTCTGTGCACCGAACACACCATTACACACACACACACACACACACACACACACACACACACACACACACACACACACACACACACACACACACACACACACACACACACACACACACACACACACACACACACACACACACACACACACACACACACACACACACACACACACACACACAGGGAGGTTTAAAGTGGTTCACAGTGTAACTACAGTCACGTTTAACCCTCACACTCATCTGCCTCACCTAACGCTGCGTTCACACTGCACTTACAGGTGACCTGAATATGATTTAGTGTTTTCGGGACGATGGTACATGATGCTCAGGGTCTCTGCAATCTAAACTCTAAACACACAGACTAGAATGTTCTTTTGTCCTTAAACAGGTTTAATGATGCTGTGTAAACGGCCTGTTTAACATGGGGCTCAATGAGAAACTGCTCTGTTATGAAACCTGCCCCTAGTGGACACTCAGAGAACTGACGCTGACCGAGCTTCCTGATTGGATCAAACAGGAAGGAAGCTGTGGCTTGGGTTGACTTTTGATTGGTACTGAATATGATAAAGAACATGCAACAGACAAATATGATGTTATCACACATGTTTACATTGATCCTTTTCACACAATATCCACAAATATCCCAGAACATGAAAGAGAAAGAACGAAAAACATAACAAATGTGTTTGTTTGATACTGAACGACACAAACTAAGATGATAGTTTGACTCCTAAACTGAAACACAGACCTTCTTAAATTAAACTTTTCGTCTCTTCATTTAAAAACAACGTTCAACACAAACAGGAAACTTTTATTTCCTCTGTTTTTAAAAACACAGCGTCTAAAAATAAAAATATCTTTCACAGTTTCGTGGTGACAAAATCTGGCTGCAGACGTATAAACACATATAAACCTCCTCTGTGAACACACACGCATGCACGCACACACGCACACACACACACACACACACACACACACACACACACACACACACACACACACACACACACACACACACACACACACACACACACACACACACACACACACACACACACACACACACACACACACACACACACACACACACACACACACACACACACACACACACACACACACACACACACACACACAGGACCTATATACATGCAGTTAATGGAGAGATGTCAGAGTGAGGGAGCTGCCAATGGATCGGCGCCCCGAGCAGTTGGGGGTTCGGTGCCTTGCTCAACAGCACCTCTGCAGCCCAGGAGATGTTCCCAGCCGAGTCACCTCTGGACTGACAGAGACACGTTCATGTGTGGTCAGGACTGGAAAAAAGGCCGTGAAGGAGAATTCATCTCTGTACTGTAAACAATGCCCCCCCCCCCCCCCAAAGGGCAATGGCCGCCCCCCCAAGGCCTAATTGTGATTAAGATCTTACAGAAACACACGTACGCCACATTTCCACTTATGACCCTTATCAAACTTGACCATGGCAGAGTTGAACATGCAGTTTACCCAACACCTGATGATAATCTCATTGTGTCTGAATGATATTTCTTCTTCTCCAGTGATTCGTTTGTTTGTTCAGCTGCTTTTTTCTGACACTCGTAATGTTTTATAAAAGCAAAAGAAGCAAAAACAAATGTCCTGTTATCCCGTCCCAGGGACACACGGACCAAACACATGAAGTCAGAGCAGATAGGATCAGTCCTGGCAGCCTGAGACGTGACCTGATGTCCAGGCAGTAATTAAATATCATCTTCAGAATGACAAAAACAACGTGTCATTTATTATGTTAGTGTTTTAACGTGTTAGCAGCTCGGAGACACGCTGTAACCTTTCAGAGAGATGATTGGGATTTGAACCCTGTAGCTGCGTGTTTGTTTGTGCTTCGATGAACTGTGGACACAGAAGTGGACACTCAGTAAGAGTGGGTCGTCCTCCATTTGAGAGATCGGCAGTTCGATCCCCAGCTCCCCTGGTCCACATGTAGAAGTGTTCTTGGGCAAGACACTCACCCCCCCCCCCCTATCAGTGTGAATGGGTGAATGTGACAAGTAGTGTGAAAGCGAAGAAGACTAGAAAGGCGCTATAGAAGTACCAGTGCATTACCATTTATCATTTATTCTTCCTTAGCATTCATAAGGGCGCACTCACACTGTCCTTCCGCACCGCGCCAAAACAGGTTCGATGGGTAAAGTCTGGTTCCTTTGACCAGTGTGAGTGCAACCGCTCCGCGCCTAGCTGCGGCCAGCTGGCCGTCCACGGCCCGTTTGGGAGAGGTGGGCTTTTGTAAAGCACGTTTGCACATGTACGAGCACGAGCGTGCGCACGTGTACGAGCACGAGGCCTACAGTGGTTCTGAGGTCATTTCCTGTGCGCCTGTTGGGACGTAGATAAAAGAAGGAGGGACCATGCGCGGACATTTCAAACAATGGCGGTGAAAGGTTCACGTTGGTGTGATGCGGAGGTGGAGTGTTTACTGCAGATTTGGTCGATGAAAAGATTCAAAAACAGTCGACAAGACGCACAAAAACTCAGAGGTCTACGGAAAGATCTGGAAACAAAGCCACGCATCGCCATGACGTCATCAATGCGTGTGACGTGTTACGGCGTGATGACGTATAGGCAGCAAGAAGCATTCTCCGAGGCCCAGGTAGTGTGAGTACAAACGGGCCTGGAGGGGGGGACTAGGACCCTAAAGCACGGGGCGCGGGACGGAAGCACAGTGGGAGGGCGCCCTCAGAGTTGGTTTGATGCCCGACTCTCACCGTAACCTTTTGTTAGCTTAATGGTAGTTTTGATGCCTAAACCTAAATTACACCCAAAAACAACCGTTGCGATACTTCTGGTCTGTGAACTTGGTCGGTCGTCGCCTCCTGAACCTCATTAACAAGCTGCGATGCCATTTTCACCATTGAAGACTAAGGGCGCACTCCCACTGTGCCTCCGTCCCGTGCCCCAGCACGTTTCACGGCTAAAGTCTGGTTCCTTTGACCAGTGTGAGTGCAACCGTACCGCGTCTGGAGTGATTACAAGATGGTCTCCAAATAATTCCAATAGATTAAAACTTGGATCTTATTTCTGTAGATTCTTTGTGTTTTTAATAATGTTTATTATAAGTTTAATAAAAACACAATCCCGTTCCACAGACCCACTCCCTGACACTTATAGGTGGCTCAGAGCGCTGCCCCCGTCCTCAGACGTTCACTGCTCGCCGTCCGTGTCTTCTTTTCCAAACTGGGGGCCGTTTAATGTCGTCTGCTGTCGGTTACACGCTGACGATGGATAACCACCTCGTACAACCCCACGTAAAAAAGCAGAACTGAAAAACTGGGTTGCAGAAACCTCCTGGAGGGGTCCCGCCCCCTGGATTGGCGAGCGCTGGATGAAACAGCGTGCTCATAGACATGGAGCTCACAGCAGAGCGGCAGGAAACCCAGCCCGTCTCTTCCCACCACAACACTCACCGTGAGAGTGTGAGCGGGTGCATTAACAACCGAGCTGACACCCAGAGAGCCGCTCTTTATGATCTGAAGAAACAAACATTTAAAGTGAACCCTCTGCACCCTCATCCACAGCCACACCTAAAGGTCAGGACCCCACTCAAAAAGCCAGAGACTGGGCTCCGCGTTCAGGCCCGACCCCCCCAGAACCTCCCAATACAACAATAATAGGAGGTGTTCACTGCAAACACATGGAACAATGATCCGACACTGGCAGATATTTTCATGCTCCACAGTCACCTGGCCTGGAATAACACCGAGGAGCCTCACACAAACACACGTTCACCACGTTTACATGTGTTTTTGGAGAAAATAGACGATCCTGCTCCTCTGCACGAAGACTATTAATCCGCCCCTGAGCGCAGAACCAGCTCAGGCGTCTGAGGGCCCAATGAATTTTCCTGCCCCAGATAGTAAAAATGAAAGTGATCCAGAGCTTATGGTGTTGAGAGTAGATGTCGGATACTGCTATAATTGAACCAGTTGTAGTTCTCAGTGAATAACATGCAACACTGGAGACTCAGAGGGAACTGTGTCCTCCAGATAAGGGCCAAACAGAGCACTGGGACGTATTAAGATGCACGTATCAGTAAATGGTTGTCAGCTGTGAACGGCTACGGGTCGACTCTGGTTTGGTGTTCGTTGATCCATGTGATCAGAGCTCTCTGTCCTTGGTTTCCAGTCCCATCAGTTCCCTAAAGCGTTCTTCCCCCGGTTCAGGGAACAACCAGCTGACTGAGGTTCCCTGGTGTCCATGTGCGGGGGTTGAATGGTGAAATGAGGGAGTAACTCTTCCTCCGGTACAGTAGGTGGAGCTCCACCAACATCCAGCTGCTCTGAACACACCTTTATTTCCACCTTCACCTTTGTCACAATCACAGCGTGGGGAAAATGGCCGACTTTTGGACACAACCAGGACACAAACGCCTCTTCTTGGTAGTGATGCTGGTTGCCATGGTGACGTCTCCCTGGGTTTAAAGGGAACATTTGGCGTTTGAGAAACCAGAGTATGACCCTGACCCAAATATAATCCACAGACCGTATAGATAAAGGACGTAGCGTCTCCGTCTGGTCCGTTCTCTCATCTTGATCCAGTCGTCCTCGCCTACAGGAGTCTCCATCTTGTCAGACTTTGACTCCGCCCTCATTTCCTCTGACAAAAAAAGGGCATGTATGTGACGTTGGGGGGAGGGGCGTACGTCCATCTGGCTGACGTTTACCTCCGAGGAGAAGTGAGGGCCAGAGGCTAGCTGTCACTCAAGAGGCCACGCCCCTAATTATTCATAAACTTTAACCTCCAATAAAATAAAAACTAGCCCATCCCCCTCAGTGTTGTCATGGAGATATGACCTAAACACACAGACTAGAATGTTCTTTTGTCCTTAAACAGGTTTAATGATGCTGTGTAAACGGCCTGTTTAACATGGGGCTCAATGAGAAACTGCTCTGTTATGAAACCTGCCCCTAGTGGACACTCAGAGAACTGACGCTGACCGAGCTTCCTGATTGGACCAGGAAGTCTCTGTGGGCGGGGCTTAGTGTGATGTTTTTTTTTAAACTGCATGTAAACGCACTGACTGACTATTAAGTGACTTAATTTGCCATATAACTGTCAATAAAATGATGAAATCATGACTAAACGTCCGTGTGTGGTTCTTTCCGACCCCCGACTGCGTTAATTCTGTTCGAGGCTTGACGTGAAAAACAGAACCTCAGCGTTGCTACACACCGCCATTGTTGTCCCAGCTCTTAAGTACAGCGCTGCACAAGATGATAGTAATTACCTCAATGATTTAAGTGCCACTTAGGACTGAAGAATAGAGATTTGGCCACAACGCAAGCGGGTGGAGGTATGGAATTAGAGAAATATCATTGTTTACGGTGTGATCTCAGCAGCCAGCCAGGCACTAAGAGAGGGTTTGATCTGAGGTAATCACTGCTCCCAGGCTGCATGATGATAGAGAGAGACGAGAAAGAAGAGCGTCAAGCCCTGTGTGTGTGTGTGTGTGTGTGTGGTGTGTGTTCACAAAGCCTGTGTGTGTGTTGACATTCTTTGGGCTGCCCGGTCACACTCAGTACTCCTCTACGCCTTGCTTATGAGAACTGTAAATGCCGTCATGGGTTGCTTCTTCGTGTAATTGCCTTCTCAACTCCCTTTACGCGCACAGACACACACACACACCCACGCACACATGCATTGTATCGTATCGTGCCCTCCTTGCTCCATCAGTGTACAAACAACAGTGTAGACAGGGACCATTAGCAGGGAACGTAGAGCAGAGGAAACCACACTGAGGACAGATGTTTCAAACCAGCGCCGGTCGTAATTTGAACTCTCAACTCCACGGGGGAGCCTATTGTTTAGGAGTCTGCTCACTCAGGAAAAGTATCTACGCTCTAATAAAACTCTTTGTTTCAGATGAGTCGACCTCTGCAGGGTCTATAAGTGACAGATTTGACCAACCTTGAACGTGTCTGTGGGTTATTGTTGGTTTTTCAATCAAATCATCTCCAATACTCTCCGATACTTAGCTTGGGATTTCCATGGTTTACCTGAGTGAACTCCTAGAGGACACTTTAGCACACATTTTGGCTCCTAGAGGGGCACTAATGTGTCTTACAGGAGCCAAAACATGTGTCAAAGTGTCCTCTAGGAGCCAAAACGTGTGCTAAAGTGTCCTCTAGGAGCATAAACGTGTGCTAAAGTGTCCTCTAGGAGCCTAAACGTGTGTTAAAGTGTCCTCTAGGAGCCTAAACGTGTGCTAAACATAAACGTGTGTTAAAGTTTCCTCTAGGAGCATAAACGTGTGCTAAAGTGTCCTCTAGGAGCATAAACGTGTGTTAAAGTGTCCTCTAGGATACTAAACGTGTGTTAAAGTGTCCTCTAGGAGCATAAACGTGTGTTAAACATAAACGTGTGCTAAAGTGTCCTCTAGGAGCATAAACGTGTGTTAAAGTGTCCTCTAGGATACTAAACGTGTGTTAAAGTGTCCTCTAGGAGCATAAACGTGTTTTAAAGTGTCCTCTAGCAGCATAAACGTGTGCTAAAGTGTCCTCTAGGAGCCAAAACATGTGTTAAAGTGTCCTCAAGGAGCCAAAACATGTGTTAAAGTGCCCTCTAGGAGCCTAAACGTGTGTTAAAGCGTCCTCTAGGAGCCTAAACGTGTGTTAAAGCGTCCTCCAGGAGGTGTCATGTCATGGTGAAGTGGTGAAAACTCTTACGACAAGCTCTAGAGAGCGACCGGAGGAAGCGCGGACTCAAGCAGCCGTTAGGAGCTTTCTGTGCAGGGCGCAAACGTCCGATTATTTAAAGCCGATGTAAAGCATCACTTATTGTACATTATTTTGAATCTGCCGATGCAAATCACATATTTTAGAAAAAGCAAACAGTAACTAACGCTTATCTGAAAGTAAATACTGTCAATAAATAAAGCAACACTTCTTAGAAAGGCACACACGCACACACACACACGCACACACACAAGGACAAATGTACATGAACAGTTTGTATCCCGGTGTTTTGTTGTTGCTCTCAGGGACATCAGAGGAGCTGGGCCCTGCTGGCTTCCCTCCAGACAGTAATATAGAGCTGTTCCTCTGACCTCCTGTGTAACATTCCTGAAGGACATCCTGAAGACAAACAATGGCAGAGAACAAAGCTCGTCAACGGTTCCCAAGCTCCCCTCCGTCCCCACGCTCAACACTGACAATAACGCCAGGATGGACATGACACTGTGCTAACACTGGACCCCCTCGGACAACGTTCTGCCTCAGACACATCAGAAACATCAGTCACAGCTGGTTCGATCCGACTACACACATCAAGTTGTTAACAAGCATTTTAGGCTTCTTAACTCTGCTTTACTGCATCTTGGGTCACATTTGATACTTAGTTATATGTTAGTTAAACGTGTGTTAAAGTGTCCTCTAGGAGCATAAACGTGTGTTAAAGTGTCCTCTAGGAGCATAAACGTGTGCTAAAGTGTCCTCTAGGAGCATAAACGTGTGTTAAAGTGCCCTCTAGGAGCATAAACGTGTGTTAAAGTGTCCTCTAGGAGCATAAACATGTGCTAAAGTGTCCTCTAGGAGCATAAACGTGTGTTAAAGTGTCCTCTAGGAGCATAAACGTGTGTTAAAGTGTCCTCTAGGAGCATAAACATGTGCTAAAGTGTGAGCATAAACGTGTGTAAAAGTGTCCTCTAGGAGCATAAACGTGTGTTAAAGTGTCCTCTAGGAGCATAAACGTCTGTAAAAGTGTCCTCTAGGAGCATAAACGTGTGTTAAAGTGTCCTCTAGGAGCATAAACATGTGCTAAAGTGTCCTCTAGGAGCCTAAACGTGTGTTAAAGTGTCCTCTAGGAGCATAAACGTGTGTAAAAGTGTCCTCTAGGAGCATAAACGTGTGCTAAAGTGTCCTCTAGGAGCATAAACGTGTGTAAAAGTGTCCTCTAGGAGCATAAACGTGTGTTAAAGTGTCCTCTAGGAGCATAAACGTGTGCTAAAGTCTCCTCTAGGAGCTTAAACGTGTGCTAAAGTCTCCTCTAGGAGCATAAACGTGTGCTAAAGTCTCCTCTAGGAGCATACACGTGTGCTAAAGTGTCCTCTAGGAGCATAAACGTGTGCTAAAGTGTCCTCTAGGAGCATAAACGTGTGCTAAAGTGTCCTCTAGGAGCATAAACGTGTGTTAGAGTGTCCTCTAGGAGCATAAACGTGTGCTAAAGTGTCCTCTAGGAGCCTAAACGTGTGTTAAAGTGTCCTCTAGGAGCATAAACGTGTGCTAAAGTGTCCTCTAGGAGCCTAAACGTGTGTTAAAGTGTCCTCTAGGAGCATAAACGTGTGCTAAAGTGTCCTCTAGGAGCCTAAACGTGTGTTAAAGTGTCCTCTAGGAGCCTAAACGTGTGTTAAAGTGTCCTCTAGGAGCATAAACCTGTGTTAAAGTGTCCTCCTCAATGGTAAGGATGCTCTATATGTGCCCTTTTACTTCCTTTTTCGCCCCTGCCCTTCAAAAAGTCTATGCACGCCTCTGTTCCTGATCTATAATTCCCCTTCCCTCTGTCAGCCTCTTTCATGTTTGCTCGGTTCCCCTCTTCGTTTTTCTGAAGGCTGCGTGATGATGACTCCACTTGGACAGACAGTGAAACACAGGAAATCTACCAGGGTAATGATTTAACTCAAACACCACCCCCACTGGATACAGACATGACATGGTTCCCTTCATGCACAGATCATTGAACAGGCTTCACACACACACACACACACACACACACACACACACACACACACACACACACACACACACACACACACACACACACACACACACACACACACACACACACACACACACACACACACACACACACACACACACACACACACACACACACACACACACACACACACACACACACACACACACTCTTTGGGATGTGTGAGTAAGTATCAGGACTCCAAACTAAAAGTAGACAGTCCCGAGAGATGTGGTCTGCGTTGGCATGCGTTTGCGTGCTACATGCGTGACCGCGCGGCTCCTCCTGTGAGATCCAGGAACATTGAGGAAACTTGATTAGGGACGTCTGCACACAACAGGTCACCGCAAGAACACAGCGCCGCCATCTGCTTCCGTTTGTCAGACGCACGACACAGATCTTATCTCCGCTTTCTCATCACTGCGGAGGAAGATTAGCCTTTGATTGATACGCAATCAAACCTAAAGGATTGATCTTTGAGCGAGGATGGTTGTGTTTGTCCGTGCATCTGTCCGCTCATCAACCACTTTGGTCCAGACTGTGAAATCTCAACATCTTCTTTTCGGATTAAGGTGGAATTCTGAGGATGTATCCTACCGACTTGTTCCCTGGCGTTTGTCCAGACAGCTGAAACTATTCCAGTAAGAACCAGCATCCATTGCGGCGCTGTTGCAGGTGTTCCTTCCTGCCGCTCAGTGGACAGCGGTGGGAGGAGTCTGATGGCGAGATGCTTGTGACCAATTTGGGACGATTGAGTCCGTTGCTGAAAGGCAAAACCTCGTTTGTAATGCTTTATATTAATGTACTCGTAATAAGAGGGCGACACGGTGATGTGGTGGTTAGCACTGTCGCCTCACAGCGAGAGGGTTCCTGGTTTGAATCCCGGCTGGGGCCCTTCTGTGTGGAGTTTGCATGTTGTCCCCGTGTCTGCGTGGGTTTTCTCCGGGTTCTCCGGTTTCCTCCCACAGTCCAAAGACGTGCAGGTGTTCGGTTCATTGATGACTCTAAATCACCCGTAGGTGTGAATGGTTGTCTGTCTCTGTTCGTCTCTATGTGTCCTGTGATAGACTGGCGTCCTGTCCAGGGTGGACCCCGCCTCACGCCCGATGTCAGCTGGGATTGGCTCCAGCCCCCCGAGACCCCGACAGGGACAAGAGGTTGGAGATGAATGAATGAATAGGAATGAGTTAATAGGTAACAAGGCCTCAGAAGATGCTTATTGAAATGATTATGTGTTAAAGAGACCATATGAATGTTAGTAATAGCATCATAAACATGTTTATTGTTAGATTATAAACATTTATAAGCCTTTATGAAGAACATATTATTATGAAATACTGGTGCAAACTCATCCCAGGGTCTTTTTCTGCAAATACACTCATCAAAGAAACCATGGAGTAACAACTATTAAGGTAGAAATCCAGGAGAGATGCTAACAGCCGGACGTGGCTAACAGTGGTTAGCTTGGGGCAGTACGGTGAAGGCATTCAAAGGTCTTTTTTAACCACTAATGCTGCTGAAAATAACAGCAAACCTCTGAAGCAGCATGAGAAGAGTCCCTACACACACAACAAAGCAGCAACAGCGTCGAGCGTTTAGTTTTGCTGCTCCCAACACATCGAACGTCTCCAACATGACTTGAAAATGGTGGATCTCACTGTCTGAAGCCTTTGGATCGAAGCTTAAAGACAAAATGCGTGAGACACTCGGTCAGAGCCTGTGTTTCTGATTTGTGCTCCACAGTCAAGATTCTGCACTTTACCTGTAAATCAATTTGCACGTTTTGAATCCTTGTTCTCTTTTAAACTGATACTTTATCAGGTAACGCTGCTGCAACGTCCTTACACACAAAACAAAGCAGCAAGGTTCAACAATCCAACCTCAAAGAACAACTGTTCACAAACGTCCTCCTGTGACTCCAACGACTGTGGTTCAGACTCAATAGAGCACTAACAAAGTCCAGACCTACTTCTACCAACGACTGGACCAGGACCAGGACCAGGCTGGGACTGGACCAGCACTAACAAAGTCCAGACCTACTTCCACCAACGACTGTCACTCTAACGACAGTCGTTGGCACTTGGAGCACAAAGGGTTCCAGTGACATCATCGGCCTTGTGAGAGGTTAAAGACCTGGATCTCCACACCAGATAGTTGGACCAGTCCCAGCCTGGTCCTGGTCCTGGTCCTGGTCCAGTCCCGTCCTGGTCCTGGTCCTGGACCAGTCCCAGCCTGGTCCTGATCCTGGTCCTGGTCCTGGTCAGATGTGTACATGAACTGATGAAGCCTCTTGGATGAGAGGTGAAACGTCTTCCTGACAAAGAACCAAGTCCAGTTGCTTTGGACTGAAATTGCTTTGAGGAGAACGACGACCTGGACACACGAGAACATTCACAGACTTAAAGCAGCATCAGCGTAGTTAGTGAAGCCAGAGTTTATTAAAAGAGTGTTTTAAAGACTTACCTACTGGCCCCTGTACCAGCTCCTCTCATAGTAAAGTCCATTACAGTGGATTACTTGAGTTTAGTTAATGACTTCACTGTCAGCTACTGAATTAACATTTAAAACATATAAAGTGGAACAGTTCCCTCTGAAACAGTGCTGCAAAAACACCAGGCTGCTTCAAAGGTGCACGTTGGTTTAGCACTTGAGTTACGGACTTTGATGCGAACACCTGACACAAAAACATGTCGGCTGTTTTGTCAGGTTGGCGTGTTGCTGCTCTCGCTCACAGAGAAGATCTGGATTTAATGGACTCTCCCTTCTATTTATTTGACTTGACACATCTGCTCCCACAGCCGCGTCCGAAGATGAGAGGCTGTTTATTGACGCAGGGAGCCATCTGCCCCGCCGGAGAGCTCCGGTATCCCCTCCCCAGCAGCTTTCAGAGGGGCCTCTGACAGGACGACAACAACAGTAAGGTGAATCCTTTCCCTTCGACTCGGATAACAGCGCAGCCACCGCTGAGCTCTGGCTCCACGCTGCTGCGCCCCGCTGAAGCAGCAGGTGCCGGGGTGCAGAGAACAACAGCAGAGACTGTTATTCACGGCTGAAACGAAGCTCTCCCCCTCCTCGCCTCTACCTGCTGCAGCCGCCCGAGGAAGGACGCACGGGAGGAGGTGCACAGTGCGAGCCGCGTAAGGCTAAAGGCCGACCCCGGCGGACCGACCGCAGGCTTCATTCTACCCTCGGATATCTGATCTCTGGAAGACAAACGGGACGGGACTACCTACAGTGTGTTTGCACGGAGAAATGAGAGACTGCTCCGCTTTTATTCTCACAGATTCACGACAACATCCCGGAGCATCCCGCTGGACGAGGCTTTTGTATTTTGTATTTGTATTTATTTGTTCCTTTTGTGAAAACGCCCGTTCATTACATTGATTAACATGAATTAAAAGAGCAGAGAAGAAGAAAACACTACTTATATTTGTTTCCGACAGAACACAAACACGTCATGACGTCCCCTGATCTCCCCGACTCTCGCACAGTTCTCACCACACTAAATATTATGTTTTTGTGCGTCTTGTCGACTGTTTTTGAATCTTTTCATCGACCAAATCTGCAGTAAACACTCCACCTCCGCATCACACCAACGTGAACCTTTCGCCGCCATTGTTTGAAATGTCCGCGCATGGTCCCTCCTTCTTTTTTCTACGTCCCAACAGGCGCACAGGAAGTGACCTCAGAACCGCCGTAGGCCTCGTGCTCGAACACGTGCGCACGCTCGTGCTCGTACACGTGCAAACATGCTTTACTAAAGCCCACCTCTCCCAAACGGGCCGTGGACGGCAAGCGTGCCGCTCCTAGACGTGGTACGGTTGCACTCACACTGGTCAAAGGAACCAGACTTTAGCCATGAAACGTGCTGGGGCACGGTACGGAGGAACAGTGGGAGTGCGCCCTAAGACAGCGTCCATATTCATGAGCTGTTTAGCATACGCCATATATGGAAGACAGTGGAAGGACACTGGACGGAGATCATCCCCGCACAAGTCACTGCAGGTGGGGATTGATCTGCATCTATAAAGGAACGATCGAGTGCAAATGTGCAGTGTTATAAACGGGGCCCTGGTGAATCACAGCGTGGGGAGTTGCAGGAGTTTTTTTTACTCCTGCCGCTGTAGTGGAGGCTGTGTGCATCACAGACGGCCCACCCTGGCAGTTTCCTTGTTAGTGCTGGAGATTTAAACCACGCAACCCTGATTCAGGAGATTAACTCTGTCCAACCAGAGGAGAGGACAAGTTAGAGTTGGTCTACACAAACGAGGACTCCACCATTGTATATCTGTAACATCAGTCAGCATGAGGTGCTCTGAGCAGCTAGTTTTGAGCCACAGCTTGGAACACCTTCACGTTGGTCATCAATGCGTGTGACGTGTTACGGCGTGATGACGTATAGGCAGCAAGAAGCATTCTCCGAGGCCCAGGTAGTGTGAGTACAAACGGGCCTGGAGGGGGGGACAAGGACCCTAAAGCACGGGGCACGGGACGGAGGAACAGTGGGAGGGCGCCCCAGGTCACGT
>NC_139844.1:23998164-24010664 GCF_963691815.1 Echiichthys vipera
GCTCGTGCACAGATGCTCAGCATGAGGTGCTTTTGACGTCATCAATGCGTGTGACGTGTTACGGCGTGATGACGTATAGGCAGCAAGAAGCATTCTCCGAGGCCCAGGTAGTGTGAGTACAAACGGGCCTGGAGGGGGGGACAAGGACCCTAAAGCACGGGGCACGGGACGGAGGCACAGTGGGAGGGCGCCCTTAGTCTGTGTTTTATCTATGAGGAAGTGTTAAATCTCTTTTTCCAGAGTTTCCCAACGGCTTGAACCTGTGATCCTGAGCTGTTCCCATGACACCACAGCCAGTGTGTGCGTTTAAATGCCCTGAAGTCCGGTCCTCATACACGACCAGAGTATTTCAAAAAGACCCACCTGCCTGACCCCCTCTTGGTTGTGGACAGGGACAGAAGGTGGTCATGGTGGAAACAAACCGATGTTGATGTGAAACATGATCGGTGGTTTAAAGACACTTTGTTTTATCCACAACTTGCTTCCTTCCACCTTTGCTCCCGACACGACCACAAAAGCTAATTGTTTAGATGCTAAATGACGACAATCGTGATCAGAGAGAGGGATTCAAACACAAGAGCTTGAGAATACCTGCGTTTGATGGACGGGGCGAGCCTCTGCAGTCCGCCTGTCTGCGCCGTAATTACACGAGAAAGAAAGAAAGAAAGCAACAGATGATTCACCGTCGTGTGACTCAGCGCTGTAAACTCACAATTATATTCTAAGCGTTTTCTTTTAATATCCACAGACACGACACGACTCTGTGACTGCTGCTTAAATACACAGAGAGAGTCTGCGCACATGCAACCCAAGCACATTTGAGTGGTATGTAATGAAGGTGCAGTACCTTTGTCGGGAGCCGCTCACTGGGGCAAATAAATCAGATGTGTGTTTAAGGTTGATTTTATATTATTAAACTGATTTAAGCAGCAGGGAGGTGAGGATGAGGCTGTCGGCTCTGGCTCAGGGTTTAACATGGTGGTGTAAACCTTTATACAGAACACACTCAGATATTAATGTGAAACTCATCTACGCCGCCTGTGAAAACACTTGTAGGGGTAAGGGCGACCTTGGCTTAGTGGAAGAGTGGGTTGTCCTCCATTCGAGAGACCGATAGTTCGATGTCAAAGTGTCCTTGGGCAAGACACTGAACCCCAAATTGCTCCTCGTGCTGCGCATGGGTGTGTAAATGTGTGTGAATGGCTGGAGCCGATCCCAGCTGACATCGGGCGTGAGGCGGGGTCCACCCTGGACAGGACGCCAGTCTATCACAGGACACATAGAGACGAACAGAGACAGACAACCATTCACACCTACGGGTGATTTAGAGTCATCAATGAACCGAACACCTGCACGTCTTTGGTTGTCTGTCTCTGTTCGTCTATATGTGTCCTGTGATAGACTGGCGTCCTGTCCAGGGTGGACCCCGCCTCACGCCCGATGTCAGCTGGGATCGCCCCCCCCCACGAACCTGACAGGGACAGATGAATGATACTCCCATTCTGAAAGATGGTCTTTCTTCCACCTCCGCACCATCGCACGCCTTCATCATCTCCAGACTCCACTGCTGCAGCGGCGTCCTGTACGGCCTCAAAAACTGAAATCTGTCCGTGTCGCACGGAAACCACTGTATTTAATACTAGTGTTTGATGTTTAATCTGTATCTATAAAAGTACATTCAAGGCAGCGTGTCCGTCACAGTTTGCAGTTGCTGACAGGCGTCGGTCATTAGTGAAGCCACGTCTTTAAAGCTCTGCGTACAGACGGCATCACCTCCACGCATCGTGTCCAAACAGCTAATCTCACCTCCACAACACCTCATACAACAACTGTCCATGCAGACTTCTGTTTCTGTGAGTGTGACAGAGTTTTCACCGATGCACGTTAGCAGTCAATAAAAACAGCAATGTCCACTTACTTACGTGTCGTCTTAAATAGTTTGTAAGGCGACAGCGTTCAGAGGAGATGGCGAGACACAGCAGGCCCAGCATGAGGCTTATTACGCCCCAAACGACTTCTTTACTGTGGCAGGAGAATAAATCTGGGACAAATTAAACCATCAAATGACACGTACCAATTACAAAATTACAAAGTAAAATCTGTTCACAGTTATAATCCAATGCCAGCGATCTTGGTTATATAAGTGATGCCAGTTTGACTCAATCACTGATTGTTTTAATTGGTAGCATGTTTATGCTGTGTGTGTGTGTGTGTGTGTGTGTGTGTGTGTGTGTGTGTGTGTGTGTGTGTGTGTGTGTGTGTGTGTGTGTGTGTGTGTGAGATACTTCCATGTCAGATGACTGAGGGAGTTAATTGGAGGGTAAGTGGGGGAAGGATGGGGGAGGAGAGAGCTGAATTTGGGGTGGGTGTTATTTCCTGCAAAGGAACATTTGTTGGAAACAGTGAAACTCATCACAGACAGACGGACGGACGGATCCCTGTCACACTGTACAGCGTCCTGCTTCTCCGGTGTTAGGGAGAGAAGGAGAAGGACGTTTCCCAGCATGCACCAGCTCTGGGTGCTGTTGTGTGGCAGTGCTCCACAGCTCCACCTACACACCTGACGTGCACACGACATCCACTTTACACACTTTAGTGTCACCGTGTGCACGCAGAGTTCCCCCAAAGACGCTCGACTACACGCAGAGTAAAAAGTTAGAACGCCACTTTAGAGTTTCCTTTCTAGATCGTCTTCATCTGAGCACGGCCTCAGCTAGCACACGTGTGTGTGGAAGAACTGCATCGCTGTGCATTCAGATCAACAGCACTGTGCTGATCCTGGAAGGATTTGAATGTTTATCAAATGCCAAAACAATAATCAGAACTTCATAATGAGGGCGCTCTTAGGGTCTTTGTCCCCCCCTCCAGGCCCGTTTGTACTCACACTAGCTGGGCCTCGGAGAATGCTTCTTGCTGCCTATACGTCATCACGCCGTAACACGTCACACGCATTGATGACGTCATGGCGATTGCGTGGCTTTGTTTCCAGATCTTTCCGTAGACCTCTGAGTTTTTGTGCGTCTTGTCGACTGTTTTTGAATCTTTTCATCGACCAAATCTGCAGTAAACACTCCACCTCCGCATCACACCAACGTGAACCTTTCACCGCCATTGTTTGAAATGTCCGCGCATGGTCCCTCCTTCTTTTTTCTACGTCCCAACAGGCGCACAGGAAATGACCTCAGAACCGCCGTAGGCCTCGTGCGCGTGCTCGTACACGTGCGCACGCTCGTGCTCGTACACGTGCAAACGTGCTTTACTAAAGCCCACCTCTCCCAAATGGGCCGTGGACGGCCAGCGTGCCGCAGTTATGCGCGGAGCGGTTGCACTCACACTGGTCAAAGGAACTAGGCTTTAGCCGTGAAACGTGCTGGGGCACGGTACGGGGGCACAGTGGGAGTGCGCCCTTAGTTGTTTGGCCGATGCAGAGCGTTAGTGTGAGTACAAACGGGCCTGGAGGGGGGGACAAGGACCCTAAAGCACGGGGCAGGGGACGGAGGCACAGTGGGAGGGCGCCCTTAGTCTGTGTTCGTTCTCATGACAGCAGAAGTGCACATGATGATGATGTTAACACACAGTATTCTTTTATTCCACTGACTGAGACGTAAGTGTCCCAGAGAAGCAGGGTCCCGGTGGCCTCCGCAGTCCACAAACAGCCTGCGAGGTCCTACAAACAGGACCTTGGTTAAGGCCTTGCACTGAATATTTATCTCACTAAACAAGCTGATGGAGACGAGTGAGGCCGATGTAGTAGATGACCTGCAGGGTTTGGACCGGTGGGTTGGCAGATAGAACAGTCTGGTAACTGGCTCAGCTCCCTATCAAGTATTCATGGGTTGGTTTATTTGTCATATATGCAGAAAATGCTGCATCGTCCTGAGTCTCATCTCATCTTCATCCGCTTATCCGGGGTCGGGTCGCGGGGGCAGCAGCATCTTCCTGAGTGTGTGCAAAGAAGTGTGAAAAATAGGAATAACAGAAAAGTTACACCAAGGATGTAAAGACGGCTGTAAGGAGGGGTGCCCTAAGGGGGCACTAAGAGGCCCAAACCACAAAAACAGTCGCAGATGCAACATTTTTTGTTATTTTTCACAGTTTTATTTTTCACTACCATACTCCCATTGTAAAAGATGGTCTTTTTTCAACCTCCGCACCATCGCACGCCTTCGCCCCTCTCTCTCCTCCTCTCCTCCAGACTCCACTACTGCAGCAGCGTCCTGTACGGCCCCCCCCTCCACTGCACTTCTGGACAAAACTGGCCCTCTGACTGCTCACTCACTCCCCTCCAGAGCTCACCTCACCCCCATCCTCCGTCAACTTCACAAACAGCAACGCATCCACTTCAGATCCTCCTCATCACCTGCAAAGCCCTAAACAACCTTCAGAGCCCCATCACCGAAACCACATATCACACCCTGGGGGACCAAGCCTTCGCCTTCGCCCCGTCACACTCCCGTCATTCAGGAGTCAGCGTAAACCCTGTCTCTTCATCACCCTCAAAAACACCAATCCTCCATCTTCCACCCTCAGATGAAAACACCACAAAAAAGTGAAAAAACGTCTCAAAACGCACGCATGCACACGCGCACACGCACACGCACACACACACACACACACACACACACACACACACACACACACACACGTCTGGAGGCAGAGACAGTAGTAAATGTGACACGCTGCTCACAGTTGTTAAAGAAATTAGTTAATCTCCAGGCCGGGGTCACGCAGTCACCTGTGAAGAAGCGAGATGACGCTGACAACAAAGAGGCCGCCAACAGCACGGATTAGTGTGTGTGTGAGGCTTTCATGGTATGGAAGAGTGTGTGTGTGTGTGTGTGTGTGTGTGTGTGTGTGCCAGTATTGACGACTCTTTTGCTCCTGATCCTGAACAATACTGTAGCGTTGCGGTTATCGCTGAGTCATGGCGGGCTGCTCCGGCCGTACACAGGCCCAGTGTCGACCCGAGGTTCTGCGTGGACTCTGAACAGCTCTGAACCAGGTCACCAGGTACCCGCATGGTGCTGATGAGTCACTTGACTTCCTTGTCAGAGCACGTTTCATCGCATCATTGGACTTGGCTGGAGGAAACTGGCAGCCGGCGTCTGTAGAAGAGCCCGACCACAAACAGCCTTCATATCCACGGACGTGTGAAGGGAAGTGGGGACAGCGCTGGAGGCGGAGTCCAAGGTCTTAATGCACCAGTCTGATTTATTGTTTAGCTGTTTACATTACGTCTTTTTCTGCAAACACACTCATCAATAATCCATGGAGACAGTTTTTTCTACAAAAGATACAAAACCACCACAAAAAGATACAAAACCACCACAAAAAGATACAAAACCACCACAAAAAGATACAAAACCAACACAAAAAGATGCAAAACCACCACAAAAAGATACAAAACCACCACAAAAAGATACAAAACTACCACAAAAAGATGCAAAACCACCACAAAAAGATACAAAACCACCACAAAAAGATGCAAAACCACCACAAAAAGATACAAACCCACCACAAAAAGATGCAAAACCACCACAAAAAGATACAAAACCACCACAAAAAGACGCAAAACCACCACAAAAAGATGCAAAACCACCACAAAAAGATACAAAACCAACACAAAAAGATGCAAAACCACCACAAAAAGATGCAAAACCACCACAAAAAGATGCAAAACCACCACAAAAGATGCAAAACCAACACAAAAAGATGCAAAACCACCACAAAAAGATGCAAAACCAACACAAAAAGATACAAAACAACTACAAAAAGATACAAAACCACCACAAAAAGATAGGTTTGCTGTTATTTTCAGCAGCATTAGTGGTTAAAAAAGACCTTTGAATGCCTTCACCGTACTGCCCCGAGCTAACCACTGTTAGCCACGTCCGGCTGTTCGCATCTCTCCAGGATTTCTACGTTAATAGTTGTCGCCAAAAATGGATTATTGATGAGTGTATTTGCAGAAAAAGACCCTGGGATGATTTTACGCTGGAACCCACATGAGCAGCTGATCGCTGACGACATCACACCACAACGGAAGATAACATGGCAACGGAAACTTGTATTGCAGGACTTTATGACTTAATGCTTAAAGCAGTGTGTGGTGTCAGCCGGCACATTTGTGAGGGTGTGATCCTGAAGTCGCACCTCGCGCCCCTTTGATCACGGCTCATGCTCCCCAGTGGTGACACCAGCAGAACCCGAAGCAGCCAGGACGGATGAGGAGAGAGCAACTGTCTGTGGACATATTTTAACTACACATGCTTTTATAGTTCTGTTCTACTGAAACATCTGGTATATTAAACATAAACTACCAAGGGACAAAAGTGTAACTGGCTTTAAAAATGCGTTCTGTATGTGTTCTTGTTTTTATGAACTACTGTTCAAGTGCCGTATATGCCCCGGGGTCTACGCTGTGAACGTGAACAGGCGATTTAATGTATGTCTGCATTAATACAGCCAGACGGGTTTGCAATGAGACCATAAAAAAGTGTCTTAAAAGCTCCAACATTTGTCAATAAAAGAAAGTGAGGGAAAGGCCTCCAGATGGAAGCTGGGACGCCGCTCTGACAGGAGTTTAATGAGAGATATTACTGTGGGATTTCTGCACTAATTACCTTTCCCGACATCTCAGCCCAGACCGCCAGCCTCTCTCCCCTACTGTTTCATCAAAAGCCCTAAAAGCCCCCAAGAATGTGGGACTGGGCGTCACACTACCCATCAGCAGGCTCGCAGCAAAAGCCTGAGAACTATATTCCATATGACAGCTGAGAAGTTACAGATCTTTCCACGGGTAGAGGAGTTTAAAGCGTGTTTACTAATGTTTTTATTATATGTTGCATTTCACTGCTGCTGCTTCTTATTGCTTTGCTAATAATAAATAAATACTAATAAGGGGAGGGGGGAGAAGTTCAGCATCCGTGAGGAACTCGGAGTAGAGCCGCTGCTCCTTTGCGTTGAAAGGAGCCAGTTGAGGTGGTTCAGGATCATCTGGTAAGGATGAACCCTGGGCGCCTCCCTAGGGAGGTGTTCCAGGCACGTCCAGCTGGGAGGAGGCCTCGGGGAAGACCCAGGACCAGGTGGAGAGATTAGATCTCCACACTGGCCTGGGAACGCCTCAGGATCCCCCGGTTAGAGCTGGTTAATGTGGCCCGGGAAAGGGAAGTTTGGGGTCCCCTGCTGGAGCTGCTGCCCCCGAGACCTGATCCAGGATCAGAGGCTGAAGATTAGATGAGATAATAAGGGTTTATACGGCCATGCATTACTATCTTGTGCCCTAATGAAACCCGTGGCCAGGAGTTCATAATTGCAGTTAAAAGAAGCATCTATGCAAAAGTAGAGAAACCATCTCTAAACAGAGGAGGAGGTCTGAGACTCCACTTCTCTCCAGTTTACAATGCTGCCCTTTCATCCCTTCATTCAACGATCTAACCTCAAAGAACAACTGTTCACACACGTCCTCCTGTGACTCCGACCACTGTGGTTCAGACATAATAGAGCACTAACCAAGTCCAGACCAACTTCCACCAACGACTGGACCAGGACCAGGACCAGGACCAGGCTGGGACTGGACCAGCACTAACGAAGCCAAAACCAACTTCCCACCAACGACTGTCGCTCTAACGACGGTCGTTGGCACTTGGAGCTCAAAGGGTTCCAGTGACATCATCGGCTTGTGAGAGTTTAAAGACCTGGATCTCCAAACCAGTTAGTTGGACCAGTCCCAGCCTGGTCCTGGTCCTGGTCCAGTCCCAGCCTGGTTAGGCAGACTATAATTACCTTTACCCGTGAATGATAAACAGCATCACAGACTGCTTCATATGGATAATCATAAGTCTAATGTCACCAGTGTCCGTAGGATCATCTTATCTTAAGTCGTTTTACACATGAACCCCAGACAATAGGCCTGTTTCCATTTGGATCAAATGTGGCCGCTGGGAAAGTTGCAGGGCACGCCCCCTCGTGTCTCCGTTACAGAAAAGTGCCCCAGAGGGATTCACAAGACTCTGGAAGCGACGTATCACCAAGTATCACTGAATGGGTTTCCATCGTTGGTCGATCGTCGCAGAATAGTTGCAGTTTGAATAATCTGGTCGACGTTCAGACACAAGATCCGACCGTTATCAAAATGTACGTCGGTCAAGAAAGGCGATGAAAACAAAGAGTTTGTGAACAAGTAACATGAAGAAAACATGGTCTTCCATGGTGATTAATCACATTTGTAACATATTATTGTACTTGTGCAGGATTTACCGCAGTGGTTGATTTGTATTTGCTCAGACAACGAGACAACGATCTCTTGAATCTCACGAATGTTGAAAATAACTCTAGTGACACGGCTTTGTGTCGGCCGGTCAGAGGGAAGACTTTACTGTGGGCGCGTTCTGTGCTGTTTGATCATGACCGGAGCATTTTCCTCTAACTTTTCATGTCGACATGAAAGAGGGATGTTAAGGATCAAAGAGGCGGGAGAAGGTTGGAGCAGCCGGGGCTCATGCCGGCTTGATGAAGAGAAAATGAGGACAGCTGCCTTTCGTGGATTCTTGGAATTGATACGAGAAAGCAACTAGAACCTGATTGCACCCGTCGCAGATGCATTTTTTCTATATCTAAAGAACTGTGCTGTCTGATTACACTGCACACTGGGATAGTGGTGATAGTGGTGTCTTCAGCAGGTGCCAGACACGAGCCTGACAGAAGATACCCATCTACCTCTCTTATCCTCTACTTTCATAGGAGTTTAAAAAGGTGGACACGTTGCGTTTAAAGGACAAATGATACGAGGCACCCTTGAACTACATCCATGGCGATATTAGACACTCAAAGCAAGTGCTCCAGAATTAAGAGCAAACTACGTGTAGGGAGGAGGTTGGGGTGGTGGAGGGGTCAAACAAACAGGATGTTCCCATCCAGGAGATCGAGGTTTCGATCAAGTGATTCAGTTGCCTGAACCTCACTAAGTAGTTGTTGTTAAACTTGAATCTGTAGAATGAGCAGAACAGCTCCATCTAGAGTCTCCAGATCTTCATCTCAACAACAAAAAAGAAGTCCAGCAGTGGGGTTGCCAGGTTGGTCAGACCCGGCCCAGTAGCTCCAGGAGACCAGAGTCTGTTTGAGTCTGTTTGAACCCGTCCCCTCCAGAAAATCACAGCATCAAAACAAGGATTAGAGGAGTTTGACTGACAGTTAGCGTTAGCCGTTAGCGTTAGCTGTTCCAGCTAAGTGCAGATGAAAGTGATGTTAAGGAGCAGCGTAGCCATGTGGGCGTGCGTTTGAATGGCGTTCCTCTCCTTTCTCTCAGTCCATGGAGTGAATGCTCGGCCTATAGTGACTCTGGTTGTTGCCCGTCTCCGCTCACTCAGCTGCTGGGACAAAGAACGCCCCCTTCACTGAGGCTCCCAAGCAGCTGCAGGATTGGCTGACTCCATTTCACCCAGTGCCAGCCTACAGTAGCTGCACCCAACAACAGACAACCCTGGCAACCAGCAACACCCAACGTTATTGGCTGCTACCATGGAAACACAACGGGACAGGAAGTCAAACTTTTTAAATAGTAATTCAGACTAAAGATATTTTTTATGGAAAAGCAAAACTTTGATTCTGTTCCCCTCTAAATGCCCCGTAGGTGAATTATTATTAAAAATATAACTTTAATAAAGATTCTACATGTTCAACCTTTTGCGACCACGGTGAAGCGCCACAGTTGGACGCGCAGAGCTACCCAGTGTGTTCACATGGGGTCATGAGAAAATGGTCATGTGACAAGTTGTGATGAGAACAGGTTGGTTAAATGTTATTTCTTTTCATAGTCAAACGGTGTCTGGCATGGCAAAATCTCTAAGTTCCCAGTCAGCATGCCCAGCATCAACAGTAGACAGCTGTAGGAAAACACTGCAGCAAAGGGCCGCAGGTCCGAGTCGAACCCACGGTTGCTGCCTCAAGGACCTTCAGCCTGTTTACACAGGGCGACTGCTCCAACCACTGAGCCGCCGGCCGCCCCACAAGTTACATTCTCTTAATCATTTCTCCGAGAACATTACAAACATTACATTACAATAAGAACAAACGCCATTTTGGTGCGAGGGTGATTCGGAGAAAATGCATTTAAGTCCATAAGTGTCACGCTTGAGCTCAAATATTTCAACATGGGAGAATGACGCCATTGAAACTTCATGTATGCTCCTCCCACTGCAAATGTGCATCTATTTGCGTGTTTGCATTGACTTCGTATGTATTTTTTTGTACTTATGGTATAAGATGAAGCCGTAACTCACTATAAAACAGAGACACTGTGAATCATTTACCGTATTTATTTATTTTTGCTGCTTCTGTAGAATGAAACACAATCCAGCACAGTCATGAATCCTACACTTGAAAGTGTCGAGGGTGTCGTCGTGCTGATGGAATGCATCACATTGACATTTCCTCCCACTCGTGTACGTGCAGAGAACAGGATTGAACAAAACATGCACCCCACTGGATACGCCGGCAGCCAGAGTCGTACAAAACAACACAAGGGTTCAACGGGTGAACGAAGCTCACATACATGAACCCATTTCAGCTGCGGATCAACTCAAAATGCAGCAGCACTTGATAAAGGATTTGTTGATATGCCATCGAGGAGTTAACACAAGTCCTTGAGCTGTGCAGGTCCATGAAAACACACTGGGTAGTCCTGCTGAAGTTGTGCAACCATCAGCAACAAAAGCACCGTGGGACTTTTATTTTGGATGTGCCTGGGAAAACGTGAAAAGCACACTGAGGAGCCCAACCTCCATACTGCCTCTTATAAGCCCCACTTTGATAGAGACTGTGCCAAAGTTGGAATGAAAAGCTCATTTTGCTTCTTCCTCTGAACAGCAAAGTACCCAGAAACCCCTCCAAGGTCTGCGCTCAATCCCAGCACTCGGTTTTATGAAAAGGCAATCTGCTTTGAACGCTGCATGGACCTGTTTGGCTTAGGACATAATGCTTTTATTATTTAGACGGCGAGCTGCTGACAGCAGTAGCATGTTACGTACACACACCTACACATCCAGTGGTTCTGGTATGTGGCAAAGGGCCCGCTTCACCAGGACCACGCGGCCATTGTTTAACGGGTGTTTTGTGAAGAGTAATTACACACGAAGGCAAACATTGAAGACAGATAATCTTCCTCCTACCCAATAGAGCGTGACACTGACTTTAGGTTGGTTTCTGGTTCTGAGGAGGGGTCGGAGTCACAGGGTAACTCACACGATACGCTCGAGATACGATGCCCATGATAACGATGGTGACGCAATACAGCCATTCTATGATACGCCAAACATCGTAAGACAAACAACTATGACATCACAATATAAGGGAGAACTAATAATACCCCTATTATTAAAAGGTGTAACGATAAGTTTTCAAATGATATAGTACCTATAGGGCGGTTAGCACTGTCGCCTCACAGCAAGAGGGTTCCTGGTTCGAATCCCATGCATGGGTTTTCTCCGGGTTCCTCCCACAGTCCAAAGACGTGCAGGTGTTCGGTTCATTGATGACTCTAAATCACCCGTAGGTGTGAATGGTTGTCTGTCTCTGTTTGTCTCTATGTGTCCTGTGATAGATTGGCGTCCTGTCCAGGGTGGACCCCGCCTCACGCCCAATGTCAGCTGGGATCGGCTCCAGTCGAGACCCCGACAGGGACAAGAGGTTGAAGATGGATGGACTGGTGAAAAAGGGGCGATGGAAGATTAAAACACCATTTCCCCCAAACTCACAACCGCTGTGGGTTAAATGTCACCAGCTGTGACAGTCTGAGGCCGGTCCAGAGGCCAGCGGCTGCTCAGTGTCACTGAAGGAGCCTCAGGTTCTGTTCTGTACGCCTTAGTTCTAGTTTATTCGTCAGTTTCCTGTTTTATTTTGAAGTCCTCTCCTCTCTTCCTGTCTGTGATCAGTCTGTCTTCATGCACCCTGGTCCCCTGTTGTTCTGCTTTACGTTTTAACATCAGTCTATTTTGTAAAACAGGTCTGAAAAGCACTGATTGATGCTTTATTTTGGCGGTTGTGTCAGTTTGCATCTCGCTTTTACGTATTTGCGCCTGGGTTTTATGCGTTTGTGCTCGATCTAATCCAATCAGCCAGAACACAGGCTCAAATGAGCTGAACTTTACTTTTTGCACATGGGAGGCCAATAAAGCACCAGAGGAATTTACAGCGGGCCATGTGTGTCAAATCCCACGTTCAGCAGGCCTCCGCGCTGCTACATTAAATAAATCTGTTCCTAAGCCTCTGTGAGCAGCACTAAAGCGGGCGGACGGCTCGGTGAGTAACCATGTGTTTAGAGGGCAACATCATTATTGGAGCGAGCGAACAAAATAACATGAAAACCCTCATAAACAGAGATCCAGCGTGGGCTCAGATCTGCTGACGGCTGGGCGATGTGTGTCCTCACATGCCCTTCGGAAGGAACGAGAAGGTTTCACGCAGGCCACACACACACACACACACACACAGTAGCAGAAGGT
>NC_139844.1:24013164-24055664 GCF_963691815.1 Echiichthys vipera
ACTGTTGTGATGAAAAGAGAGCTGAGGAAGACAAAGCTCTGGATCTACCGCTCAGTCCTGGTTCCTACCCTCACCTGTGGTCATGAAAGCTGGGTCAGGACCTAAAGAACCAGGTCCAGGTCCAAGCGTGTGAAATGTGTTTCCTCAGGAGGGGGGCTGGAGTCTCCCTTAGAGAGAGGGGGAGAAGTTCAGCATCCGTGAGGAACTCGGAGTAGAGCCGCTGCTCCTTTGCTTCTAAAGGAGCCAGTTGAGGTGGTTCAGGATCATCTGGTAAGGATGAACCCTGGGCGCCTCCCTAGGGAGGTGTTCCAGGCACGTCCAGCTGGGAGGAGGCCTCGGGGAAGACCCAGGACCAGGTGGAGAGATTAGATCTCCACACTGGCCTGGGAACGCCTCAGGATCCCCCAGTTAGAGCTGGTTAATGTGGCCCAGGAAAGGGAAGTTTGGGGTCCCCTGCTAAAGCTGCTGCCCCCGAGACCTGATCCAGGATTATGAATGTTGGAAAATGTGGTCATTGAATGCCTTCTGCGCAGCTCTGACGCATAGATGCATGAAACCAATGTGAAACTGCAACAGTGGCCAGTTCTTTGGCTTTTCCTGTGCCGTTAAAGGTGGGATGATGTTGATGATGATGATGTGTTGTGAGCCCGGAGGTTATTGAAGTCGTCTGAGTCGTAAACAGTGATTTGACTTGAGCATAAGAAGCGTCAGGGCCGTGCAGGGACGAAGGAAGCGGCAGTAGAGTAGTGTGCACAGTGGGTCGTCAGAGTCAGGGCGGTGAGTTCACTGTGGACTGTTAGTTTTGGATGGGCCGTGTTGTCGACATCACTGCGGAGACAGTGCCAGCATGTGACGGGGTCCGCGAAGAACAACTTCAAACACAAACAAGTCCAAGCCCGGCTCCGTCCGCTGCTCATTCATCTTTTAACAGACGTGCTCTGAACTCACAGGTCGGTGCAGGATCAGGCGGCTGCAGCACAGATCCGACTGGCCGACGGATCTCAACCTGAAACATGTTTTAAATTCAATACAGCTGATTCAAAGACAACAGACTGTTCTTATTGACTTAAGGGGACTGATGAGGTTATTATAGTTCCTAAGGGCGCACTCCCACTGTGCCTCCGTACCGTGCCCAAACAGGTTTCACGGCTAAAGTCTGGTTCCTTTGACCAGTGTGAGTGCAACCGTACCGCGTCTAGGAGTGGCACGCTTGCCGTCCACGGCCCGTTTGGGAGAGGTGGGCTTTAGTAAAGCACGTTTGCACATGTACGAGCACGAGCGTGCGCACGTGTACGAGCACGAGGCCTGCGGCGGTTCTGAGGTCATTTCCTGTGCGCCTGTTGGGACATAGAAAAAAGAAGGAGGGACCATGCGCGGACATTTCCAACAATGGCGGCGAAAGGTTCACGTTGGTGTGATGCGGAGGTGGAGTGTTTACTGCAGATTTGGTCGATGAAAAGATTCAAAAACAGTCGACAAGACGCACAAAAACTCAGAGGTCTACGGAAAGATCTGGAAACAAAGCCACGCATCACCATGACGTCATCAATGCGTGTGACGTGTTACGGCGTGATGACGTATAGGCAGCAAGAAGCATTCTCCGAGGCCCTGGTAGTGTGAGTACAAACAGGCCTGGAGGGGGGGACAAGGACCCTAAAGCACGGGGCACGGGACGGAGGCACAGTGGTAGTGCGCCCTAAAGTGCAGCACTCGTGTTGTGTGTTGATGAGTGTGTTGAAGCCCGTATCAGACACTGACACAACAAACCTCAAGGCTAAAAGTAGCTTTAAACTTCCTGATTTAGGAGAAACTCTTAAAAAAGTGGGTGTGTCCGTCCTAATTTGGGGTCCCCTAAATCTTTGGTAGCAGAAATGGTTCAAGCTCTAAATGCATCTCCTACATCTGTGATAAGATATGAGTAGTATAGAGGACGTCCCTTAGTTTTGATTATGCTTACCATCATAATTATGATCACTGTCATGTTCTGTCACCTTAGCTGTGCTTGTTTCTACTGTTCTGCTGTTTCAACTGTTATAACATATGAGTCATGTTCACATTACTACAGATATTGTTATAGTTACTGTTACTTTGGTGGTTGCTTGCATCTCTGGTAGTGTCTCTCTGTCCGTCTTTGTGTCTGTCCTTGTCTCTCTCTGTCTATCTTTGTGTCTGTCTTTGTCTCTCTCTGTCCATCTGTCCGTCTTTGTGTCTGTCTTTGTCTCTCTCTGTCCATCTGTCCGTCTTTGTGTCTGTCTTTGTCTCTCTCCATCCATCTGTCTGTCCGTATTTGTCTCTCTCTGTCCGTCTTTGTGTCTGTCTTTGTCTCTCTCTGTCCATCTGTCCGTCTTTGTGTCTGTCTTTGTCTCTCTCCATCCATCTGTCTGTCCGTATTTGTCTCTCTCTGTCCGTCTTTGTGTCTGTCTTTGTCTCTCTCTGTCCATCTGTCTGTCTTTGTGTCTGTCTTTGTCTCTCTCTGTCCATCTTTGTGTCTGTCCTTGTCTCTCTCTGTCCATCTGTCTGTCTTTGTGTCTGTCTTTGTCTCTCTCCATCCATCTGTCTGTCCGTATTTGTCTCTCTCTGTCCGTCTTTGTGTCTGTCCTTGTCTCTCTCTGTCCATCTGTCTGTCTTTGTGTCTGTCCTTGTCTCTCTCTGTCCATCTGTCTGTCTTTGTGTCTGTCCTTGTCTCTCTCTGTCCATCTGTCTGTCTTTGTGTCTGTCCTTGTCTCTCTCTTTCCATCTGTCCATCTTTGTGTCTGTCCTTGTCTCTCTCTGTCCATCTGTCTGTCTATGTGTCTGTCTTTGTGTCTGTCTTTGTCTGTCTCTGTCCATCTTCGTGTCTGTCCTTGTCTCTCTCTGTCCATCTGTCCATCTTTGTGTCTGTCTTTGTCTCTCTCTGTCTCTCTGTCCGTCTTTGTGTCTGTCCTAGTCTCTCTCTGTCCATCTGTCTGTCTTTGTGTCTGTCCTTGTCTCTCTCTGTCCATCTGTCTGTCTTTGTGTCTGTCCTTGTCTCTCTCTGTCCATCTGTCTGTCTTTGTGTCTGTCTTTGTCTCTCTCTGTCCATCTGTCCAGCTTTGTGTCCGTCTTTGTCTCTCTCTGTCCATCTGTCCGTCTTTGTGTCTGTCCTTGTCTCTCTCTGTCCATCTGTCTGTCTTTGTGTCTATCCTTGTCTCTTTCTGTCCATCTGTCCATCTTTGTGTCTGCCCTTGTCTGTCTCTGTCCATCTGTCCATTTTTGTGTCTGTCCTTGTCTCTCTCTGTCCATCTGTCCGTCTTTGTGTCTGTCCTTGTCTCTCTCTGTCCATCTGTCCGTCTTTGTGTCTGTCCTTGTCTCTCTCTGTCCAGCTGTCCGTCTTTGTGTCTGTCCTTGTCTCTCTCTGTCTCTCTGTCCGTCTTTGTGTCTGTCCTTGTCTCTCTCTGTCCATCTGTCCGTCTTTGTGTCTGTCCTTGTCTCTCTCTGTCCATCTGTCTGTCTTTGTGTCTGTCCTTGTCTCTCTCTGTCCATCTGTCCGTCTTTGTGTCTGTCTTTGTCTCTCTGTCCATCTTTGTGTCTGTCTTTGTCTCTCTCTGTCCATCTGTCCGTCTTTGTGTCTGTCCTTGTCTCTCTCTGTCCATCTGTCCGTCTTTGTGTCTGTCCTTGTCTCTCTCTCTGTCCATCTGTCCATCTGTCCGTCTTTTCTCTCTCTCTCTCTCCTTCTCTTCCTCTCTCCGGTGCAGACAGATGTCCGTCCTCCACAGAGCTGGGTCTGTCTGACGTTCCTGTCTGTTATAGTGAAGGTGTTCGTTGCCACCGTACTCTACGGGGGAATTGTTGGGTCTCTGTAAATCATAAATAAGTCATAGAGTGTGGTCTTTACCTGCTCTGTAAAGTGTCCTGAGATAACTTCGGTTATGATTCGACACTGTAAATAAAACTGAATTGAATTAGTTTTCCCAGTTTCTCTGTAAAAGTTGTTCTCAGCAGCTTTGTAAACACGTTCAAAAGAGAACTTTTAGTGCTAGCTAGGATGCTAACGTTAATGCTAATGTTGAGTGAGGACGGGTTGTACCTTTGTTGTATCCAGTGAAGTGAAACGAGTCTCGGGTCAAACCGTCTCTACACTCGTTCTATTCGCAGCTCTGGTGCGGGCAGCCGCATGTTAAATGACACAGCAGCCCGTCAGCGGTTCTGTTGACCAGGATACGTTTCAGAGCCGCTCCAACATTCCTCTGACTCACTGCCACGACCAGCAGACGTGGAGGAAAGAGAGAACAAGCTGACTAATATTTCCTGCACTAACCTTTGGCTCTAATTGCTTTAAAACAAACATCTTATTCCAAATCCCATCAGATAATTCAAGCGGTGGAAGATAAGACTCGTGCTGATGGTGCCGTGATGTATCAGCTGCAGCAGCACAGGAAATGTTTTTATTAGGATCTAAGTGAAGTATAAAAACTGGCTGCTTTAATAAAACCCTGAGTCATGGTTCAACAGTAATCCTCCCTGTGAGTAAAACAGCCTGTGGCCGTCGTGACTAAACGCTGTTGGCTTCATCCACCCTCGGTACGGTTTGGAATATTCCACCGCAGGAACATAATAATTTATCAACGGGGTCTAGACTCAGTCCGCTGAGCTTACGTCAAAAGGTCGACAACATGGCACACGAGCGACCAAACGTTCGCCGAGGCTTCTGCTGACTCACCCCTCCTCATGGTTTGGCTGGAGTTTCTTAATGTCACATTTATTTGAACCCTTTTTCTCTGCATTTTAAATGGACAAATATAAAGAGCTCTTTTCCAAAACGAGATAAAAGCCAAATGTAAAATAAATGAGTTTGAGCCTCTTTGCTGTTTACAGAACCTTTTCACTGCTTCATCAGTGTTTCTGCCAAATCGCTTTATTTCCTTGTTTAAAATGGTCTCAAGATGCAGTTCCTTTCCAAACCGCGACCAGCGCCAAACCTATTTTTAGCCTAAATGCGATACGTCCTCTTGACCAATCAGAATCCAGTGAGCCTAAAGCTAGCTAAAATGTGACAAAATTCCTAAAAACAGATGCAAAATACAACAAAAAGTGAAAAAAATGACTAAAAACAGATGAAAAAACACAAAAACGATTAAAAACAGATGAAAACACCACAAAAAAAGGTGAAAAAATTACTATAAACTGATGAAAACTCTCGACCAATCAGAATACAGTGAGCGTTCTATGCGATCCAACATGGCGGCGCTCTGAAGCGGGAGAGATTTTGGTGTCGTCCGTCCGTTCAACATGTTCAGACTGAGCCTGAAACCATTTTAGAGATAAACTGAATATTAACCAAATGTGTGGGTAAAAAGGTAAAAAATGTGATTTTCCTGAAAACTATTAAAATGGATTTATAGCGTTTTGGAAAAGAGCTCCTCAAATATATAAAGGCTTGAAAAATGACCTTTAAAAACAAAGTGCGAGGTGCTAGCCACGAATTTTGCCAATGGAAAACCAAAGAAGAGTGGAGCTACACCATGGAGTGGAAACTGGCATAAATGTCATGAAGGGGGTCAAAGTTCACACACTTAGAGAGCTAAGGAGCTGGTTCTCTGGGTCCTGACCCAGCTTTCATGACCACAGGTGAGGGTAGGAACCAGGACTGAGCGGTAGATCCAGAGCTTTGCCTTCCTCAGCTAATAAACACTTATTTATCCAAGTACGATAAATATGCGGGCCTAGCTTGTGATTGCTTTGATGCCCAGACATGAACTGATGCTCCATTACAGGGGGAAGGGACTCAAGTGAGGGGTCAGCATTAGTTAGCATTGGTTAGTTAGCACATCTTTGCTAATGGTTGTGTTTGGGTTGGGGGATTCCCTCTTCTCTTATTTGGAGTCATGGCTGGATTAAAAAAATACTGAATGTGCAATGAAGAATTGGGGCCGGTGTCCACATAGTGGTTTTCTCTGTCGGAGCGCTTCAGAGGGTTGTTCATGATGTTGGCTAGGTAGCTAGCTTTTGCTATGTTAACATGGGGATGACTCACAATCATAGACTGTATAAAAACAGACGTAACATCTCCGTCGGGTCCGTTCTCTCAACTTGATCGTCGTCCTCGCCTACAGGAGTCTCCATCTTGTCAGACTTTGACTCTGCCTCGTTTCCTCTGACCAAAAAAGGGCAAGTATGTGACGTTGGGGGGAGGGGGGGGGCATACGTCCATCTGGCTGACGTTTACCTCCGAGAAGAAGTGAGGGCCAGAGGCTAGCTGTCACTCAAGACACGCCCCTAATTATTCATAAACTTTAACCTCCAATAAAATAAAAACTAGCCCCTCCCCCTCAGTGTTGTCATGGAGATCTGAGCTAAACACACAGACTAGAATGTTCTTTTGTCCTTAAACAGGTTTAATGATGCTGTGTTAACGGCCTGTTTAACATGGGGCTCAATGAGAAACTGCTCTGTTATGAAACCTGCCCCTAGTGGACACTCAGAGAACTGACGCTGACCGAGCTTCCTGATTGGATCAAACAGGAAGGAAGCTGTGGGCCGGGCTTGCTCACAGCTAACAACAAGCTCACAACAAGCTTACAATGTGTATACAGTGATAAAAGCATCACACTCACCAGCAACAATCAATGTCTGGTCAAAATGCTACCACAAATGAGCTTTTCTGTCTTTGTTGCGATCGTTTCCTGAACACGAACACCTGTAACGACACCGGCGCTTTGAAAAGGTTCAGAGGTTTCTAACAGAAGCGCTCGGAGTGGTCGCACAAAAGACGCCGCTGCTCTCCTCATTGGGAGCAACTGAAAATGACCTTTAGAGGACACGTGAGAGAGTAAACGGCACTCATTTTACTTTGCATTTATCATTGCAATGTCTAAGTTCTCTAACCATGTGCATGCTCGTTGCCCCAGCTCAGGCGTGTTCAAATGCCCCATGTGAAATAGCACGCTTTACTCATTTATCAGCACCATTCAGAAATGCATGTAATGCAAACACTCTTTCTATTTATAGTCAGATTTTTGCGGATTAAGTGGCCCACAGGAAACAAGTGTGCACAGAGGAAACAGTGACTCTGTCAAACTGCTCCTCTGGGACCAGAGCATGTGAAGGAAGCAGCTCTAACAGAGGACACTTAGACCTAAAACCTCCACAGCACTACAGCACACACAGACCAGAACATAAACAGGCTGAAGGACACTTGTAGCCCTGTACTGAAGGTCTTTTTTTACTGATGATGTCCTCTACCAACGGCACACCAACCTGGAATACCCAGAACAACACTACATCACCTTGTACATAGTCGTGGGTGACCTGGAAACACTACTTAGGCTTTGTTTGTTAAGCATGGCGTCCACACTTCTCTGGCATCTCTGAGCCCTAAAACAGAGACGTTGTGGCAGGACATACCCTGTGATTCATCCTCCTTGTGCAGGTGCTGGCGATGGATGATGCTCGCGGTACCAATCTGTGTTTTACGCCACCATTGCCACCACTACACATCCTACAGTTCACACGTGCGTGGTCCGCAAAAGGCCACGGGATTTGCATTTTCAGGTGTGTTAATATTGACAAAGACTATTTCTGATGCAGAGCTCAAGCGCTTGTGCGTTTTGAAACGGCATTTTAATATGAACACATATCAGGAGTGTGGATACAGCACACAGCATAAAAGATATCAACGGCTTCAGTCCCTGATCACTCAGATCCAGGGCTGTAAACGACCTTTTTGTCTCACCTGCCGAGGGTTTGAGCTGCAGATGAAAGAATCTACCGGCCAAGTCAATTTTTTCACGGGCCAAATATTTAATGTCCTCTTTGTTGCATCTCCATCTGTTTCAGTCCTTCTACACATCCTTCACTTCACACGTGCGTGGTCCACAGGCAAATGGCCACGGGATATGCATTTTCAGGTGTGTTAATATTGACAAAGACTATTTCTGATGCAGAGCCAGAGGCCGTTTTTGTTTTGAAACAGTATTTTAAAATGAAAACATATCAGGAGTGTGGATACAGCACACAGCATAAAAGATATCAACGGCTTCAGTAGCTGATCACTCAGATCCAAGGCTGTAAACGACCTTTTTGTCTCACCTGCCGAGGGTTTCAGCTGCAGATGAAAGAATCTAAATGTTGTCTTTTTGTTGCATCTCCGTCTGTTTCAGTGCTTCTCACTGAGAGAACAGTGTTCTAGAGAAACACATGCTTAGAAAAGAGGCCAGAGCATTATTTAGAAATACATTTCAATATTATTATTGGATTTCAAATGTCAAACTTGAACAGTGTTAAACTCTGACAAAGGAAACACTGATTCATGACTCATCAGAACCACAGATGGGAGCGACCCGCTCCAGTCTGCATCTGTGACCCCAGCTCCTCCTCCCTGTCTTCAGCAGACTCCACAGATCTGATAACGACAGGATCTCCTGTAATAAACAAACAGGCCTGTTTCTACCTGAGCTCTCTCTCAGCATCATCTCTGCGCTGGAGTCACACTCACGGCTCCAGACTCTTACAGAGCGCTGACGCTACGCTGCTTCTGAGGGGGACTACTTTCTACAGAGCTGACGTCGGGGAGACACTTCACTGTGACACACAACAAAGCGCTAACGTCAACATTCATCATTTTATAGCTACTGCAATGTTTTGCTGTATCAGCGTCATTTACTGTAGGAGCACGACCATCGGGACAAACATTTACCCGCCCCGTGACACCGAGCCAGGAGAGATTTTAGTCGTATTTGGCGAGTGGAGACGCTGCTTCACAGCCCTGCTCAGATCACATTTGTTTTCAGTCAATCACGCATCAACAATCGCTGCTGCTCATTGAGATGACCCCGCAGACAATCATCTCCAGTTCTGCTGGTTCCCACACGTCTACAGAACTGTTTAGCCTAATTTAGCTCATTATTTCTGGGTTTCTGGGCCACAAACTGCTCTCATCATCTTCATTTCCAGCCTCAGTCGGCACATGTTTTCAGTGAACAAGAATTACCTCCTCGCGGTTGTATCCCTCAGCCAACCAGTCTCTGTTCTTCACGGTGGTGTGCCGGGGTGGTGGCATCAAGGCTCGGAAGCCAGCAGTCTCAACCAGCTGTTAAGAAAGACCAGCTAGGTCATCCGGACCATGTTGATGCAGCGTTGGAGAGGACAAGGGACCGAATCGAAGGATGGAAAGGATGGAAGGATCAATGGAGCTCTGGCAGGTTGGCAGCTCGCTGCAGAGAGAAAGATGAAGAATGTCACACCTTTGACCTCCAAAATCTTACCAGTTCATCCTCATCCTGTTGCATTAACAAGATTGGTGGGAGGGACGGACACAACAAAGCTCTGATTAAACTACTGTGAACTGCCTTGCAACAACATTAGTGGAGCATTTAGCTGCTAAAGAGACAGATATTTCCTTCAAAAGCTGTTTGGTCCAATCAGGAAGCTCCGTCAGCGTCAGTTCTCTGAGTGTCCACTAGGGGCAGGTTTCATAACAGAGCAGTTTCTCATTGAGCCCCATGTTAAACAGGCCGTTTACACAGCATCATTAAACCTGTTTTAGGACAAAAGAACATTCTAGTCTGTGTGTTTAGCTCAGATCTCCATGACAACACTGAGGGGGAGGGGCTAGTTTTTATTTAATTGGAGGTTAAAGTTTATGAATAATTAGGGGCGTGGCCTATTGAGTGACAGCTAGCCTCTGGCCCTCACTTCTCCTCGGAGGTAAACGTCAGCCAGATGGACGTACGCCCCTCCCCCCAACATCACATACATGCCCTTTTTTGGTCAGAGGAAATGAGGCAGAGTCAAAGTCTGATAAGATGGAGACTCCTGTAGGCGAGGACGACTGGATCAAGATGAAAGGACGGACCTGACGGAGACGCTACATCGGTCTGTGCCGGAGACCAAAACAGAGCTAAGATGATATTGGACTGACGTTCATTGTTGGACACAAACACAACTCCAAATGAATAATAATGTTGCTTTGTGTCTGCTGGATGAGCAGACACAACTAACATGTTAATGATAACAAATGTACAAGACATTAATATAATGAACATCTGTGTTTTCTGCTTCCTCTGCTGCCCCTGGTTCACCACTGCAGTGACCGTGTGAGTCCTTTAGTTCCAGTTAGAGCTGCGTGCAGTCTGACCTTCGCATTGGCCCTGCGTGTGCACTCAGTGGTTCATATCCTGCCACTAAAATTGCTCTTTCCAAACCTCGACAGGGCCTGTGAACACGTGCTGCCTGTTGCATGCTGGCATTCATTACCTTGAAGGTGGAAAGCGTTGGTTACTGCCGGGCCAATGGGAGCTTATGAATGTATACTCTGGTTATTTTGTGATGTGGTACATTAAGAATCTGACTGATTGCACCTTTTATTACCAACATTAGTCCATTTAAATCTGTGGCTCTGTGCTACGGTAAAAATACTCCCCCTGCTCAGTTTGGTATATTTAAAGTACACTACTGTCTATTTCCTGGAATATCTGGAGACATGACCAAATCTTTGAACACGGTCTGCAGTTGGGTCGTAACAGGGCCTGGAGCGATTCTGAGAGCTCATTTGAAACGGCTCTGCTTTGAGGCAGACTCCAAACACTATCTAAAAAGAACATCTCCTAATTGCCTACAGACTTCTTCTAAAGTGCATTACAAGCTAACTAACTGCATGCTCAGTCTGTTCACATCCACATACTTCAGTGTCTGCTAGCTGTTGCACCAACATCCAAATGGTACAACCATGTTGGCCCTCAGACGACCAACGGACGTGTTACCTGTACATGTGTACAGTAGGTTCTGGTAAAGATACTCTAACCACAGCTAACTTTGATCATGGGTGTTTACAAAGAGGTTCCAATACCCACACATGTAGTCTGTTACCTAGTCACAGTTCACCTCGGGCAAGCGTGCAGGCATCTTTCCTCATGTTGACACGCTGAACCACATTTAACCAACATATTCGAATCAATGGATCCCTGTGATGAACCCCTTATTAGTAGGATATCTTACAAAATATGGCTTTCTATTTCACGGCATGAAATGGTGACGGGTACATGACTGTGATGGTTAAGTCAAAGCACCAAAATTACTTGGTTAAGATTGGTAAAAGCCTTGTAGCTGGTTTGGCTCAAAGCCCGATCTTACTTACATACGTCTTGTGAACGCACTCCCGGTTCATGCATGCGCGGTGGGCGAGCTTGCTATGCGTACGGTCCGCACTGTCGCTTATTTTGGGCTGCACACACTGCATCCGCCTGCATGGACCCTCACGGACGTGGGTGGATGGTGACAAGATGACAACATCTACGTCATGTGGGCTGAGCAGACCCTCGTGTACACGGGAGTCAGTAGGAATTTGGCGTTAATGCTTCGAGGTCATGAACACTGTGTCTTGGTATTTATCCACCACCCGACCCTCCTCTTGGCGCTCTTATACCACGTCACCTGATTTCCTCCTTTGCTCCAAAACACCAGCCTCCTGAGTCCGTCCTGATCTCTGAGCTCCGTCGTGTTTCACTCTCAGATCAGTCTGGTGACGTTTGAGCAGCGACCGAACCGATCAGCGTTGGTTTCTTTGGTGGATTGAAGTGAAACAGAAGAGACTGTATGAAAGACTCTTGTATGAAAGCTTGCACATCAACGTGGGAGAGAATATATTCTGATGACTTTAACTCCATCAGCAGCGATCAAAACAACGACTTGAGTTAGAAAACACAAGTATTTACGTGAGCACTCGGTCCACACCGATGTCCCACCTTATTCATGAATGCTATGGTCTGACATTTGGAATACTCAGTCAAATTCAAGCACTTTTCAAGCACATTCAGGTTCCATTTCCAAGCTTTTCCAGCACCTTACAGTTGAGGTAAGTTACATATTTCTACAAATACATATAGATATTGAAAGTTATTACTTCACCTTTAATTAAAAGAGTTGGGATTACGCTATAATAACCAAAAATGTTTCATAATACCAGAAGGTTAAGACATTTTTTAAAGGATTTCAAGCACCTGAACCAGCAACCCTGAATATTGTTTATTATAATTAACATCGTTTACACGGTGATTATGTTCCTGAAGTCCCAGCTACACAATATGAAGCAAAAGGAACCAACGAAATCCATCCAGTCACTCAGAAACCAATGGGAGCCCTCCCTATATATATGTGTGTGTGTGTGTGTGTGTGTGTGTGTGTGTGTGTGTGTGTGTGTAAGCATATTGGGAATGCTACGTAGCATGGCTAACAGCCTCTATCCAGAGCAAAACAAGTCCTTCTTCTCACTTATTTAAGGAGCATTTCTTTTGCTCAGACCTCAAAACTAACCAGCCACGCTCGCTGGTGAAGTCGTGCAGGTCTGTCGGATCGCAGCGCTGCAAAATGGCTCGTACCATTTCAGACAGGAGCGACTTCCAAACGCCGTCAAATAAGAGCGAGACGATGAAACACGTCACTGGAGTTCACACGGTTAACGTCTGCACAGAGTTACTGAGAGCCCAGCCCCATCCTCCCTCAAGGATAATTGTGCATGATTTGCATGTTTCCACCACAGAATGGAGGATATGAGGCATGTTTATATACAAACAGAACTGTGTGTGTGTGTGCGTGTGTGTGTGTGTGTGTGTGTGTGTGTGTGTGTGTGTGTGTGTGAACTGTGTGTGCGTGTGTGTGCAGCTCTCTCTCTAAGACATAAGACTTGCAGGAACCCTGTGTTCCCCTCACAGTTCCCATGGTGAGAAGTTCCTGTCATCCATGCACGCGCACACACACACACACACACACACACACACACACACACACACACACACACACGCACACGCACACGCACACGCACACGCACACAAACACACACACACACACACACACACACACACACACACACACACACACACAGTTATGTCAGATGTCGCTCAGCCGTGTTTGTCAGTCTCCTCACAGTCCAGCAGGATGTTTGGCTGTGCGCTGGAGCTCTCTGCACGTGCTCCGACTGTCGTAGGCGAGGAAGCAGAAACCACATGTGACGTCCTTCCTGAGCCTCCGCAGATACAAACACCCTCTGCTGATTGAAAACAAAACTACAGGGCGCTGCACATGTCATGTAAGTGGAACTCAAACATTAAAAGTGTTGTACCACACTATGTGTTATTGGTATTGTGTGTTTGAGCGTCCGTTGGGCTCCTCTGAGCTTCTGTGACGCCTGTCTCCGTGTGTTAGGACTCACTCAGTGACTGTTTCTTGTGTTTCTGTGGTTTCAGTTGCAGGTCACGTTGCTGAGGCTGCGGAGGAGCTTAACTTTATTCCTTTTGTTCTTTAGTATTTTAAACCAACCCACGTAGTCGAACAGACTCCTCTCCAAATTCAGCTCAGACATTAAAATGTTCATTGATGGCAGTAGAGATAAAAAGCTAAACACATGCTGTTTAGTGTCTTATGTTTACAGATCTCAGGCAGCATTGTATTACTCACTCTGCACCACTTTAACTTGTCACAGTCTGTCCTCTCTTCATCTCATTCACCTCCCAGTACTTTCCCCCGGACCCCCCCTCTCCTCACCTGTTGCACTCAGCTGCCTCTGATCACCAATCAAACCTTGTTAACTTCCTGTCAACTGATGTCTTTCACGTTCACGTACACGGAATCAAACTTGGACACATGTAAAATGTTTATGCTGACATCTTTGTAAAGGTCCTCACTATTCACTCTCTGCCAGATGGTTCTCAGGGTGCACTCCCACTGTTCCTCCGTACCGTGCCCAACAAGTTTCACGGCTAAAGTCTGGTTCCTTTGACCAGTGTGAGTGCAAGTTAAAATCAACCCGCTAAGCGATCAGCCGAGCTGTAGCCGAGCTTCTCTCAGCGTCCTGTTAGTGATTTCCAGCCTATGGGATCGTGTGTCTACAAATGTACAAAACCAGCATGTTTGGCCCTTAATGAAAAAAATAAAACTGCAATGAATGGTCCAATAAAAAGAACCAGGTATTCTCAGCACAATCTGAGCACCGCTCTGTAATTAATCCCTGAATCAATTTTATTACAGCCAACAGTTTTATGATGCAGTTCACCGGCATGTGCAATGAAAGCACAGCAAAGCAACCCTTGTCTTACTCGTGTTTGAAAGTGGCTGGATATTTAGTTGCAGGACAATTCACACAATCAGTGCCAGTTACAAATGGTCTTAGAAATTTGGTGAAAAAATAATAAAATCCTTCTGGACAGCAGATGTGTGTAGGTTGAACCAATGAGTCAACATGAAATAAGCAAGTCTTTCCAGTTTAGTTAAGAAACTGGGGTTTCATAATAATAAACAACAAAAATATCCTAAGTGCTCGTCCTATCTTAAGCTTCAAAGATAGCAACAATTAAGTCGGCAACATTTGTTTGATCATATTCACTGAAGCCGACGCTCTGCTCCGATAGAACATGAATCATCCTGTTTTAGAAAGAAAAACGCGCCTCTACGTGCACGCAGTCTGTTTGTTTCACCGTATCGAAATGCGGTGATGCCTGTTGAAGGTCTCTGCTGATGGTGTTAGTGCCTGCTGCTGTGGACCTGATTGTTGGTCTCTGCTGATCGTGGTGGTGCCTGCTGCCCTGGTCCTGTGTGCAGGTCTCTGCTGATCGTGGTGGTGCCTGCTGACGCTTCCTGCTACTTCAATAACTATTAGTCATTTATTCTGTCACTACTTTTATAAATTATAAAATCTGTAGCCATAAAAACACCATCAGTGGTATGTCTTGCTGTATCGTAGCTGCTACTGCCCCTACTCATCATTTTGTCATAATTATTTTCATTTTCATGTTCTGTCACCTTGGATGTGCATGTTCCTGCTGTTCTGCTATGCAGACTGCCATAACATGTGGGTCATGTTCACATTACTATAGATATTGTTATAGTTACTGTTACTCGCTGGCTGCTTGCATCTCTGGAAGTGTCTCAGTCTCTCTGTCTTTTGTCTATCTTTGTGTTTCTCTCTTTCTCTCTCCTTTTCTTCCTCCCCAACCGGTCAAGACAGATGTGCGTCCTCCACAGAGCTGGGTCTGTCTGACGTTCCTGCCTGTTATAAGGAAGGTTTTCGTTGCCACCGTACTCTATGGGGGAATTGTTGGGTCTTTACCTACTCTGTAAAGTGTCCTGAGATAACTTTGGTTATGATTTGACACTATAAATAAAATTGAATTGAATTGAATTGAATTGTATCATTTTGTCCACTCAGCACAGTTCACAGTTCGTGCACACACCACAGATCCCCCCTGGATCATGTTACAATATCCCAGACACACGCCTCAAGCTAGCATACGCTAAATGACGTTAGCAGTTGCTATCTCTGAGTAAGTTAGCCACTCTACCTCCATGCAACGAGGAATGCAAAGATCTCTACACTGGAGAAACACAACAACCACTGCATAAACGCACGACCCAACACAGTAGAGCTCCCTCCTCAGGCCTGGACTCTGCTGCCCACTCACACCTCAAGGAGAAAGCCCACTCCTTTGATGACAAAAATGTCCACATCCTGGACAGAGAGGACAGATGGTTTGAAAGAGGAGGAAAAGAAGCATCTATGTAAAAGTAGAGAAACCATCGCTAACCAGAGGAGGAGGTCTGAGAAATTACTTCTCTCCAGCTTACAATTCTGCCCTTTCATCCCTTCATTCAACGATCTAACCTCAAAGAACAACTGTTCACAAACGTCCTCCTGTGACTCCACCCACTGTGGTTCAGACTCAATAGAGCACTAACCAAGTCCAGACCTACTTCTACCAACGACTGGACCAGGACCAGGACCAGGACCAGGCTGGGACTGGACCACCAATAACCAAGTCCAAACCTACTTTGGACCAGGGTTAGGCTACAGGGCTACAGTCCGAGGCTACAGGGTCTGTGCGATCCTAAATAAGGATTCCTAACTTGGGAAATCTCTCAGTTTGGGCAGTTCTGTAATATCCAAATTCTTAAAATAAGAAAAAGATTGTAACGAGAGCAGGTAAGACCCAAGAATGCAGGTGTGACTGTAACAGTTTTAATCAGGCAGAGGTTGGGACACAGGAATCAGTCCACTCAGACAAAAGTACAGATATCCAACGGGTGAAGGCAAGGACCAAAATACAAAAACTAAAAGTGCTCCCAATGAAAAAACACAAGGGGCTGCTGGAAATCTGACTCAAGGGACAAAACGAACCAGCAACAAAAGTTAGGAAATCTGCTTCTGTTAAACCAACAATCATCCTCAATGAAGGTTACACTTCAGACTCATTTTCTGCAATGACGCCCCTCCCCTCTGGCACTTGTTGTCTTATACCCGCCCAGAGGCTTGTTCATGTTACCACTGTATTATCACTCGATGGACTCCTGCGGCTATTTTCAACTCAACTCAGTTGAACCCTGAAAGCTCGTTAAATTCTGCGAGGAGCAAAAAAGCTCAGTCAGTGTTCAAATGAAGGAAATCGACCTCAGAGTCACAGAATCCAGCTTAACTGACCTTTGACCTCATGACAAACGTGCTAGGTTTGAGCATTAAAAGTGATTTCTGTTCACACACACACACACACACACACACAAACACACACGCACACACACAAACCTCATAAGTCCTCTTTAATAGTCCTTCAGTTTTATTTCCAGTGCCAAATCATAACAAAAGTATTCACAGGACATTTACATACGGAGTACGCAAAGACCACACTCTATGACTTATTGAGGATCTACACAGACCCAACAATTCCCCCATGAGCAGCAATCTCTGGATCAAGCCTTGCATTGCCCCCCACCCATTCTATAAAGGGGATTACGGCCGTGGTTGCAGCCATCTGTACCTGATTTTCTGCCTAATATCTGGTGTTTATATTTGACCTCCTGCCTGTTTACGACCCGCTGCCTCGCTCCTCTGGATTTGTTTGTGTGTTCGGACCGTGAGCCTGTTCATGTGAACGGTGGTTCAGTAAAGTCCTCTTCAACCTGTTCTGCCTCACTGTTAGCATCTGGGACCTAATGCCTCGTGCACACAGCTGCAACAATATAGTGCAGCCATCTAATGTTCTGAGCATTAGCACGTAGTCTCTGGATTTTTCCTTTTGTGGGAAAGTACAGGAATGTCATATAGGCTACTGGGGCTCTGGGTGTTGGGGGCTGGGGGGCTCCATGTCCTTAATCCAGTCATAGTCTGAGACAGCGGAATTGGGTCATTTCCCACCACTTAAAGGAACTAACTTGGTGTGTGGGTTAGCATTATTACTGCTATTAGCTGCTATCTAGGTCATGTTAGCTAGCTCGAGCTGTGGGTCGTCACCATCGTGTGGTTTGAAGTTAGAAATGGTTGAAAGAAGAGGCATGCCCCAAACAGAGTTTCTCTAAAGAGGACCTATTCTGCTTTTCTGTCTTTTCTGACCTGTGAATGTTGTTCTAATGTTTTATAGTCCTGTTAAATAAAACCAAAGCATTCAGACGTGAGCCCTGTCGACCGTCTGGGTCGGCTGTGCTCAGCTCTGAACGCTAGCGTGTCGCTCGCTATCAGAGATTCTCTGAACTTGTCTACGTAGATGAATCCTGACTCCTGGCAGATGCTCAGACAGAGCCTGCCACACAGATGTGCTGCAGCCGTGGATAATATGAGAAATATAATGTGTTTTTTAAAGATCAAAGCGTGTAAACCTACTATGGACCCTGAAAACTAGCATAATAGGGCCTCTTTTAAAAAAAGATTGTGTTATATCTAAAGAGAGGCCTTCAATTAATAAGTTAGTGCCACAGAGGAGAAATAAATATATAGGCTACTGTGCAAACATACAATTGATTTATTACAGAACTACACAATTCTTTCCAACCAAACATTCTCGACTTGATCTCCAATGATGATACTGCTTTTGTCTGCTTTACGCATATCAAGAAGTCTCCAGAGTGTCAGTAAAGGGGAAAGTAGTGGTAGATAATGGAAGGAATTATTGTAGGAATTGTAGGGTCCACGAAAGGGCTCACGCATTGGTCCGCTAACACACGTACTGTGGGCAGGTCCAAGATCAACCATGGCCTTGCCACCACCAGTCGAACCAGATCTGGGGACCACCTGGTGCCCAGGAGCTCTGGTGCAACCACTATTCACACATACAGCTAATGACACAGGCTGATTAAGACTGCCCAGCATAGCAGATAGCACAAGCTGGAATGAAGCAACTCCCTCAGACACTCGTGGTATGGTACCACAGCTAGTTAGCCACCGCCACGTCCTCCCGCAGCACCGGGCAGACCAGATGAGGTGAGCAGTCTGAAAACAGGTAAGAAGAAGAAGGACATCTCAGCCACACTGGAGGGTGACACATGTTTGCTGTGTGCTGTGACTGAAAGGTGGCTCAGTAAAAAAGAGAGATGAGCAGCGTGCATGCTGGTGTTTCATAGTGTTGGATCGCTACCTCCAGATTGGGGGCTGAGTGCAAAGATCTGTCTCAGGGTGTCGAGACTGCGCCCTGTTAGACGACTATGCAAAGGGAACGCAGCCCCACCCTTCCCCATCCCCCTGTGTGACTCCCCAGTGGACACTGAGGAGTCCCTCTGCTTCCTGGGAACAGTCATCAGCCAGGACCTCAAGTGGGAGCAAAACATCAGCTGCATCACAGAGAAAGCACAGCAGAGGATGAAATTCAACCTTGGTGCACTTCTACACCTCAATCCTCGAGTCCATCCTCGTCTGGTACGCTGCTGCTACTGCGAAGGACAAAGACAGACTGCAGCGTATCATCCGCTGTACTAAAGAGGTGATCGGCTGCAACCTGCCGTCCCTCCAGGACCTGCAGGCCTCCAGGACCCGCAGGCCTCCAGGACCTGCACGTCTCCAGGACCTGCACGCCTGCAGGACCCGCACGCCTCCAGGACCCGCACGGCTCCAGGACCCGCACGCCTCCAGGACCCGCACGGCTCCAGGACCCGCACGCCTCCAGGACCCGCACGCCTCCAGGACCCGCACGCCTCCAGGACCCGCACGCCTCCAGGACCCGCACGCCTCCAGGACCTGCACGCCTCCAGGACCCGCACGCCTCCAGGACCCGCACGCCTCCAGGACCCGCACGCCTCCAGGATCCGCACGGCTCCAGGACCCGCACGGCTCCAGGACACTGAGGCGAGCAGAGAGGATCATGGCAGACCCCTCCCACCCCGGACATAGACTCTTTAAAACACTCCCCTCTGGCAGGAGGCGGAGGTCTGAGGTGCCCCCATTGACACGCGCTCTACCTCTCACTGCCCTGAGTCTGAGTCTGACTCTGACACATGAAATAGAAGCTCCTTAGCACAAAAGCTCTACAGTTTCCAGAGGAGACGTCTCAGAGGCCAGAAACACGTCTGTGGGAGTCTCGCCTTCATGGAGAAATGGAAAGAGTTCCTCATTCATGCTCCTTCTTCGACAGCACACTGGAGTGACTGCGTAAAAGTCTAAGGAGTGAATGAGCGAGCAGAGATTAGGGACATGAATCACCTCTGGAGGGCTTTCGGTTTCTAACTAATGGGGAGGATGAAACATGATGAGGGAGGATGACCCCCGCCCCCCCGTGCCACCAGAAGACTTCACCTCAAGGCCCCGTTCAAGGACATGGTCCACCTCACACACTCCCACCAATTCTTCCACAACACACTGCAGTCACCCTTGTTCAGTGAAACGACCCTCAAAGACGTGTACAGCTGTGTGTGTTGGTAACACTACACTCCCTGAATGCAACACACTCACAGTACAGTTCTGTTCCGAGCATTTCTATTTAATTTGATGCTATTTATACTTTAACTTCTCGTATACGTCATTGTCGTTGTTGTTTAATTAAGTGCTGCAGTGGTTCAGTTACGGAGGAAATAGGAAACTAGCTGCCACCCAAAGCAGCGCTTTAATGTTAATGCAATTGGAAATCACATGTCTTCTTATGTAGTGTTTGCTTCTGAGTGTGTGTGTGTGTGGGGGGGGGGGGGGTGTATGTGTGTCTGCTTCTGTGTATGTGTGTGTGTGTGTGTGTGTGTATGTGTGTGTGTGTGTGTGTGTGTGTGTGTGTGTGTGTGTGTGTGTGTGTGCGTCTGTGGATGTGCGGGTGTGTGTGTGTGTGTGTGCGTCTGTGGATGTGCGGGTGTGTGTGTGTGTGTGTGCTTCTGTGGATGTGCGGGTGTGTGTGTGAGTGTGTATGTGTGCGTGATGTGTGTGCTTCTGTGGATGTGCGGGTGTGTGTGTGTGTGTGTGTGTGTGTGTGCTTCTTTGGATGTGCGTGTGTGTGTGTGTGTGTGTGTGTGTGTGTGCGCCTCTGTGTGTGTGTGTGTGTGTGTGTGTGTGTGTGTGTGTGTGTGTGTGTGTGTGTGTGTGTGCTTTTGTTTATTTGTGTGTGTGTGGGGGGGCTGTGGGGTAAGCAGGTTCACATGGTCTGAAACAATGTGACGATTTAAAAAAGTTGTTTTAATTTAAGGTCAGTGTGTGTGTGTGTGTGTGTGTTTTCAGTGCACACACATTATTATAGTAACACTAATAGCAGATTCATCTCTCAGTGGAAAAGAAGTAAGTAGCCCTTTTTATCAGTGTCGTTCTTCCAAACGGCCCATTAAAAACTAAAGAGGTCCATTAGTTTGGTGGCATTTGCCTTTTAAATATTAAATATTAAATGTTGTGAGACAGAATTAACCCTGTGTTTCTGTTGGGAGTTGTTTTCAAGTGGACCTAAACGCAGAACAAAGACCAGGAGGGCAACAAAGTTTTGTAGGTTCTTTGCAGGAGTTCCTGAAAACCTTCAGTGAACGGATGAAGAAGAGCAGGAGGCAGAGGGGGACCCAGGGCCGGCCCTAGGATTTTAGACACTCAAGCATCAAATCAAATAAACTGTTCATAACTGAGTGAACACAGACACACACACACACACACACACACACACACAAGACGTAGCTGCAAGAAAGACGATGTGTTCGGGTCCATGGGCCGCTCCATTCAAAATTGGACTAAAGCCGACTCGTAGTTTCGCTTTTCATTTTTCATCCATGAATCCTCGTCACTGCCTCTCTCGAAGGGAGACTCCAGCCCCCCTCCTGAGGAAACACATTTCAGACTCTTGGACCTGGACCCGGTTCTTTGGGTCCTGACCCAGCTTTCATGACCACAGGTGAGGGTAGGAACCAGGACTGAGCGGTAGATCCAGAGCTTTGTCTTCCTCAGCTCTCTGTTCATCACAACGGTGCGGTAGAGCGACTGCAGCTCCGCCCCCGCTGCTCCGATTCTCCGGCCAAACTCACGCTCCATCGTCCCCTCACTCGTGAACAAGATCCCGAGGTACTTGAACTCCTTCACTTGGGGACAGGACTCATTCCCTATCTGGAGTAACAATCCACCGGTTTCCTGCTGAGAGCCACGGCCTCAGATTTAGAGGTGCTGATCCTCATCCCGGCCGTTTCACACACATTAGAACATCAGCGAGGTCTAAACCCTATAAGTCGTTCTCTGGCGCACGCTCCTGCATAGTGTGAACGGTATAGAACTGTGTGCATAAGTGGTGAGAGGACTTTCTGGCATGTGTGAAAGCTGTGTGCTGGAACCTCAGAGCCCAGATTTCACTCTTGCATTGGTGCAGGTTGTCCTCAGGTTGCCTCCGTATTAAAGCTGCGTCCAGCACCGGTGTACGCGCTCCCCTCCTTCATGCACCTCCATAAGGAACGGTGACACACGTGACGTCGGTGTAGGATGACTGGAACTTGGCCTGAAGATAATCATTAGCGAGTCTGAACATTGCGGCGCGTCTGAATAGCTGTGCTCGGCCTGTTAATGACAGCCTGGAGCATTGGCCCTGACAGACAGGCAGGCAGGCTGGCGTCAAGGTTGGCAGAGAGATACTGTGAGAGAGGGAGCGAGCGGGTGAGCGAGAGGGAAGTTGGCATGAAAAGAGAGGCTCTGAACCGCTGCCAGGTTTCTCTGCTTAGACGGAGAACCAACAGCAGAGAGGGGCTCGGTTGTCCGGACCATTAAAACAGCACAACACTGTTTTCTTTTACTTCGAGTTCAATAAATGTCCCCGTGTGTTGGTCTGCACAGAGAGGAGCAGGCCGGGGGCGCAGCGGCTCCTTCCTGCTGGAGCTTCATGGCGGTGAATACAGATCTGCTCTGACATCACACCAGAACAATCTGCTGCACATATTGGGACTTTCAAAACACGTTACATCATCAGACGAGTGCCAACGTGAACACCGAGAGCATGAGCCATCCCTCAGACATGGGCTCCACTTTCACTGAGTAGCCAGGATGAAAGGATGAACTTGTAGAATCTTTATTAAAGTTATATTTTAATAATAAAATCCACCCACGGGCGTTTAGAGGGGAACTGGATCAAAGTAAAAACTAGATTTAGTCTGAATATTGTAAATGACATCCTGTCCCGTTGTGTTTCCATGGTAGCAGCCAATAGCGTTGGGCGTTGCTGGTTGCCAGGGTTGTCTGTTGTTGGATGCAGCTACTGTAGGCTGGCACTGGGTGAAATGGAGTTAGCCAATCCTGCAGCTGCTTGGGAGCCTCAGTGAAGGGGGCGTTCTTTGTCCCAGCAGCTGAGTGAGCGGAGACGGGCAACAACCAGAGTCACTATAGGCCGAGCATTCACTCCATGGACTGAGAGAAAGGAGAGGAACGCCATTCAAACGCACGCCCACATGGCTACGCTGCTCCTTGATGCTAACATCACTTTCATCTGCACTTAGCTGGAATGGCTAACGCTAACGGCTAACGCTAACTGTCAGTCAAACTCCTCTAATCCTTGTTTTGATGCTGTGGTTTTCTGGAGGGGACGGGTTCAAACAGGCTCAAACAGACTCCGGTCTCCTGGAGCTACTGAGCCGGGTCTGACCAACCTGGCAACCACACTGCTGGACTTCTTTTTTGTTGTTGCTACCACGCTCACAGTCACTTCCCTAATGTCATGTTTATGCATTACAGCCAATGAGCTCTGAGGTCAGATAATGCTCCGACTGGTGAAACTACATCAACATAAATGTTCTTCTCTCTCAAACAGCAGCAACTGGTCGCACATCTGTGAGGAGAACACAAACACATGTAGTCTGCACACACACACACACACACACACACACACACACACACACACACACACACACACACACACACACACACACACACACACACACACACACACACACACACACACACACACACACACACACACACACACACACACACACACACACACACACACACACACACACACACACACACACACACACACACACACACAGCTGTGGAATCAAACGGTGTCTCAGACGTGCTCTCATCCTACACAGACGAGCCTCAAGGTCAAATAACGCAAATACATTTTCACATCTTTTCAACTCAAACTGATTCAATGATTTAAACTTTAAGTCTTTTTAGATATGATTCATAGAAAGACACGTGTGTTTCTTTAGTAACAAAGGACTTTTTCCTGTTTTAAGAGTTTATCACTTACTTCTAAAGTGCACTTTGACTCGAGGGCCTGGTTTTTAATATCTGCTTGAGCCTCAATTGAGAACATCTGGAACAAGCTTTGCCATTTTTGCCATTTTCAGAGCTGGACGATGCAAAGTGTTTTGACTCAGCCTGGCATCAGCGCGCCACATCACAGATGATATCAACACGTCTGTCGTACATGTTTTGCAATGTTGAAATCCAATATTTATACAGTTAAAAATTCTCAAATTCAATGAATTACGAGAATTTACCCTTCTCAAAACAACGTACAGAGCTCACCGATACACATTACCGGGAAATTGGCAAAAGAGAGAAAGTAGTTCCACATTAAGAGGATCTGGTAAGGATGCCCCCTGGGACCCTCACCTGTGGTCATAAAAGCTGGGTCAGGACCCAAAGAACCAGGTCCAAGCGTATGAAATGTGTTTCCTCAGGAGGGGGTCTGGAGTCTCCCTTAGAGAGAGGGGGAGAAGTTCAGCATCCGTGAGGAACTCGGAGTAGAGCCGCTGCTCCTTTGCGTTGAAAGGAGCCAGTTGAGGTGGTTCAGGATCATCTGGTAAGGATGAACCCTGGGCGCCTCCCTAGGGAGGTGTTCCAGGCACGTCCAGCTGGGAGGAGGCCTCGGGGAAGACCCAGGACCAGGTGGAGAGATTAGATCTCCACACTGGCCTGGGAACGCCTCAGGATCCCCCAGTTAGAGCTGGTTAATGTGGCCCGGGAAAGGGAAGTTTGGGGTCCCCTGCTGGAGCTGCTGCCCCCGAGACCTGATCCAGGATCAGAGGCTGGAGACGAGACAAGACGAGACGAGACACATAGAGACGAACAGAGACAGACAACCATTCACACCTACGGGTGATTTAGAGTCATCAATGAACCGAACACCTGCACGTCTTTGGACTGTGGGAGGAAACCGGAGAACCCGGAGAAAACCCACGCAGACACGGGGACAACATGCAAACTCCACACAGAAGAGCCCCTCTTTTGGTGTCAATTGTTTTTATTTCATTTATTCAAAACTCGCTGTGATTGGCCTGTGTGACGTCACACCTGCCAGAGCGAATCAAATACGAGCTTCGGCTGGTTCCTACGCAACTGATCTGCTCTCAAAAGGAGAAATAAAGGCAAACGTCACCATTTTTCACTCTTGCATCTTGTTGGTCTGTGGTGTCTTATAGTAATACATACATACACACACACACACACACACACACACACACACGCACACGCACAAACACGCACGCAAGCAGGCAAGCACACACGCACGCACACACGTATGTTTACCTCACTCCTGGGGAAATTACAGACTCCTAAATTCATTTCCTGGAGATTTAACCGAACTTGAGGCGCTCTCTCAAAAATCTGCTTCTTCCCGATTCAGGACGCAGCTTTCACCCTCAGATGCACCAATGTCCCCGATGCCTTCCTGGTCACGGTGACAGGGTTCTTGTGATTTCACGAGGTCGCACAAAAACCACAGCATCACACAAAACCTCTCGTCATGCTTCAAATCACGTGTACGAAGCACCGAAGCCCGAAGCCTGATCCGAGGAGCGTCCTGTGAGGAGCTCCTCAGACGTCTCTCTGTGTGACAAACCATCTGATGAGTCAGGTCAAGTCAGGAACACACACACACACACACACACACACAGCTGGAACCGTAGTTTGACCACCACTATGACGGTCAAGAGACGAGACGAGAGAACGCAGAGCGCCCAAACACGCACATGCTCCAGTGACACTGAGAAGACGAGGAACCGCTCTGTTTGCTTCTCTGGTCGCGTCCAAACGGTCAGATATGTAAATGTTTGTGTGCAGCGCAGACAGACGTGAAGAACAGCACATTTCGATGACTAACCCCTGATGTTGATCCTGAAGTGGCCGGTCCCAGCTGGAAAACATCAATACTCAGCATCGTGCCAGGTGAAAGAGACGTGGCTGCAGACCTGAAGGGAGGTCGTGGAAAAAGAGAGGGTGGAGAAGACGAGGGGAAGAAAATAGCGTGGTGATGATAATGAAAGTGATTTTTCCTGCCTCATTCTGAACACGTGTGCGTGGGGTTTCCACTCTGACCGAGGCCAGACGGTCCGCAGGCGCTGCAGGTGACTACAGCCTCAGCCCGTCCACATCCTCACGGCCACCTCTCTGACACTCTTCGTCTTCTCTCCACTGTGTGAATGGTTGTCTGTCTCTGTTCGTCTCTATGTGCCCTGTGATAGACTGGCGTCCTGTCCAGGGTGGACCCCGCCTCACCCCCGATGTCAGCTGGGATCAGCTCCAGCCCCCCCACGACCCCGACAGGTACAAGAGGTTGATGATGGATGAATGAATGAATGATCCCTATTATCTAATTATGAAGTGTGCAGTTATTAAATAATAAAGCGATCCACAGAGAATAATGGCCACGTGAGAAAGACCAAAGTAAAAGTTATTGTGTCAGCTTTGGGATGAAGCTTTTCAAAGGTCATTAAAACACAACAATCCACCAATCAGACAATTTTGGGACTGAAATAATAATAATAATCAGCTGTAAACTTTACTCAAAGCAAGATTTACGCCGTGTCAACGACCTTTCTGACTTCAGAAGGGCAGACATCAGCAGGTCTAAAAAACTGCAGGCTGGGGGTGGCATTGGTTAGCACTCGAACCTGCAGGCTGCCCGGCCTCGGCTTGTCCGTGTGGAGTTTGCATGTTCTTCCCATGTCATGTTGGAAATCTACAACACGACCAGGAATCACGTGCAACCTAAAAGCGACTGCAACGGCTCCAACACGGCCAAGATGCTCCGACATTTCCAAGATAATGATCCGCTCCTTTGTGCTCAAGTGAAGGTAAAAATAACAACAACGAGCGAATGTGACATTACTAAAGTTAGACAGTTAGAAAGGATCGCTTTGATGTTGAAAAGTCGTAGAGATCGCTGTTACGCGGAGCTCCCAGGGACGTCGACGCTGGACGTTTGGTAAACCTCCCAAAAAGACGTCAGCGGCGTTAAAAGAACCGAGTCGACTGAAATCGCTCCAAAAATGACAAAAAGTTAAATACGTCGCTCTGATGTCACATTGCGCAGTGGGAAGTATTTTTAACCCTCCTGTTGTCTTTGGGTCAAAATGACACGCCACTGTGTTAAAAACCAACAAAAATCCCCTAAATGATATTTTTTTAACTTGAAATTTTATGACTTTTCCTCGATCGGCACCAACAGTAGAACAAGTGAAATGTTGCTTTTATTCACATTTCCACGTGAGCTACAAAAAAAGGTAGAAAGGTCGTCCTGGGGTCAAAATGACCCGGGAGGCACAAAGAGTTGAAATCAAGGTCACAGAGTTATTTACAAACCACAGAATGTTACAATGTTTGAGTTGTTTTAATCAGAAGCAGACGTAACAAGACAGATCATGGGGTCTTCTCACGGACGGCTGTGCCTTTGATCAGTCTCAGATCAATGAGTAGCAGACGTGAACGAGACAGTAGCAGACGTAAACAACACACAGGTGTTATCGCAGACTGCAGAGATTATAAAGGTGCTGCAGACGACAGGGCCCCAAACTCTGTCTGTGCTGAAGCCGTGAGTGTGCGTTATAACGCTGAAGAGGCTCTAGAGCGAGACAACTGTGATTCAGAAGAGGAAGTGGAGGATGCATCAGGAGAACAAGATGGGGAGGAATACAACCCAGAGCACGATGAATGCTTATATTAGGGGTTTAGTGAAGATGGGTCATTTTGACCCGGAGGACACAGGGTGTATACAGAAAATGAGGACAACAGGAGGGTTAAAAAATGTGTGACATCATTTTGGACCTAAAGATCCAGAACCACAGAGAGGGAGAGGGCTCCTGTTGGCCGTGTGGGGTGCTAGGGGACTTCTGATGATGTGAAAGTGTGTTTGGATGCTTGACTTCACATGTAACACGGACACACACACATGTGCTGCACGTCTCTGCTGTTCCTCTCTCCCCCCGTCCTGTCACTCTTCTACTGCTTCAGCTTTCCTAAAAAACAAATCGTCGTCCAGCCCTGAGCTTCAGCCGTCGGTTGCTTTAGCGGCGCTCCTCTGTGCCGTCATCGTCTCCAAACATGCCCCACAACCAAAAGCCGCTGTGATTGGCCGTTTGCGTGAGACCTCACACCGGCCGGAGCAAATGAACTACGAGGAAGTTGTTGTACTCATATTTGTTGTACTCATATCCGGTCTCTAGAGTCCTCTTTGGTATGACTTTCTGGCCCTCCATGAGGACCATGGCCCTCTCAGAGCCCATTAAAGTGTTCATGACGAAAATAAAGTAAGGGTGTTTGGGATGAGCTTCAACTGAAGATAGTTTAAGACTTTTCTCAAATGTGTGACATCGTTTTGGACCTAAAGATCCAGAACCACAGAGAGAGAGAGGGCTCCTGTTGGTACTTCTGATGATGTGGAAGAGTGTTTGGATGCTTGACTGGTTTGACTGCACTATCACATGTAACATGGACACACACATGTTCTGCACGTCTCTCCTGTCCGCCCTCGTCCTGTCACTCTTCCACTGCTTCAGCTTTCCTAAAAAACGAATCGTCGTCCAGCCCTGAGCTTCAGCCGTCGGTTGCTTTAACGGCGCTCCTCTGTGCGGTCATCGTCTCCAAACATGCCCCACAACCCAAACCCGCTGTGATTGGCCGTTTGCGTGAGACCTCACACCGGCCGGAGCAAATGAACTACGAGGAAGTTGTTGTACTCATATTTGTAGTACTCATATCCGGTCTCTAGAGTCCTCTTTGGTATGACTTTCTGGCCCTCCATGAGGACCATGGCCCTCTCAGAGACCATTAAAGTGTTCATGACGAAAATAAAGTAAGGGTGTTTGGGATGAGCTTCAACTGAAGATAGTTTAAGACTTTTCTCAAATGTGTGACATCGTTTTGGACCTAAAGATCCAGAACCACAGAGAGGGACAGGGCTCCTGTTGGCCGTGTGGGGTGCTAGTGTACTTCTGATGATGTGGAAGAGTGTTTGGATGCTTGACTGGTTTGACTGCACTATCACATGTAACATGGACACACACATGTTCTGCACGTCTCTCCTGTCCGCCCCCGTCCTGGTACTCTTCCACTGCTTCAGCTTTCCTAAAAAACGAATCGTCATCCAGCCCTGAGCTTCAGCCGTCGGTTGCTTTAACGGCGCTCCTCTGTGCCGTCATAGTCTCAAAACATGCCCCACAACCAAAACCTGCTGTGATTGGCTGTTTGTGTGAGACGTCACACCTGCTGGAGCAAATGAACTACGAGGAAGTATCTAAAAAAAGGACAAAATAAAGTAAAGATGTTTGGGATGAGCTTCAATTAAAGATAGTTTTTAAATGTGTGACATTGTTTTGGACTTAAATACACAGAACCACAGAGAGAGAGAGGGCTCCTGTTGGTACTTCTGATGGTGTGAAAGAGTGGACGCTTGACTTCACATGTAACATGGACACACACATGTACCGCGTGTCTCCGCTGTTGCAGCGCAGAGATGAAGTCCTGGGAACCTTCACACCCTTCCCTGTCTGTGAGAACCGAGGCCGCGGAGGGCACCGGTGCTGGGAAGGCAGCGCTCTTTGTCTTTTGTCAGCTGGGAACAAGGGTTGGACAGGCCCTGGTACACCCTGGTGCTGCACTTTGTACCAGTCTTGACACCTAAGCCCACCAACAACCACCCAATGTGCCCCCTCCCTCCTTCCATCACAGAGTTCCTGCCGCTACAAAACCTGACATCAAAGCAGGCTTTTGATTCGACTGATCTTATGCTCCATACACTCGGCTGTACCATGTGTTATTACATGTGTTATTACATGTGTTATTACATGTGTTACTGCAGGACTGCCGCCACTGTCAGACACATACTGATAGACTCGTCTTAACTTTAAAAAAAATCCCATTTAAGAAGCTGAAATCAGACAAGTTTTGACTTTATCTCTTTAAAAAAATGACTCAAAATGATTCATCGATTACAAAATAGTTGCGATTAGTTTAATAAATGGAAACTAATTAGTGTATGGACTAATGCAGCTGTACCTGAGGTCTGTGTCTTGGTTGTGTTGGTGATTGGTTGTGTCTTGGTTGTGGTGGTGATTGGTTGTGTCTTGGTTGTGGTCGCTTACGACGCAGAGTTTCAACTCAAGGCCATTGGTCACGCAGCAGAACACGGGAATAGAGCAGCAGCCAGAGAGTTGAACATGAAGCAATCAATGGTGCCAAAGTGGAGGAAGCAACAAGACGACCTGCGCCGAGTAAAGAAGACTAAACAGAGTTTAGAGGGAACAGAGCGAGACGGCTGCAGCTGGAGGACAAACTCCAACAGTGGGTTGTTGAACAGAGAGCAGCAAGTAGAAGAGTCCGTACAATCACTGTTCCACTGAAGGCAACAGCGCTAGCACGATACTGTCCAGCTGCAGACCCGGAGCACAAGCCCCTCACTTGACACAAGCCCCTCACTTGACACAAGCCCCTCACCTGACGCAAGCCCCTCACTTGACGCAAGCCCCTCACTTGACACAAGCCCCTCACTTGTCACAAGCCCCTCACTTGTCACAAGCCCCTTGCTTGACGGAAGTGACGCAAAAGTATTTTTTCAAGTGAGGGGCTTGTGTCAAGTGAGGGGCTTGTGTCAAGTGAGGGGCTTGTGTCAAGTGAGGGGCTTGTGCTCCGGGTCTGCAGCTGGATGCTACTCGCTCTAGCACGCAAACTTAACATCAATGAATTTAGAGGCGGTCCTTAACGTAACCCCAGCCTCGACTGTAGCGTCTGCTCTATGCGCCTAATAATGCGGAAAATACGGTAAATGGATTCAGTTCTTTTTAGTAATAAGGGAATAAATACAGAAGAGGTCGAGTGTGACTCGTGTTCCTCTGGGGTTTTGCACGGCTGAGATCATTTCCCCGTCATCATCAGTATCGACTCGTTGTCCTCTTGCTCGGCGAGCTCATGTGGACCCGCAGCAGCGCAGAAAAGTCCATACGTGAAGAGGACTTGCAGCATGTGTGTGTGTGTGTGTGAGTCTATGGCTGTGCATATATGTGCCCATGAATGCCCCTTTGTCCCAGTGATGTAGTATCCCGAGGGTGCCAAGTGTCTGCCCAGCGTTTCAAAAGCCTGGTCAGAGGGCCTCCGAGCCTCATTATGAGCCTGACTGCCATTATGCTCCGGACACACACACACACATACACACACACATCTACTCATCTGCTCATGTATGGGTTCTAGTTTGCAGTCAAACCCTAACCCAGCGCTCACCTAAGATGCATCTAAATCTAATTCACATTTTCATCTTAACACAAGTTTGATAACGGACCCTGCAGCAGAACAGGTGACTACAGGAAGGAGAACACCCACTGATCCAGGCAGCACCCAGCCAAGAGAGCTGAGCTCAGGGTGCCAGTGCCCAGGGCATCACCAGGGAGGTGGCACCCAAACAACCCAGCACAAACACTGCATTTCTTCAGCAGCGAGAGATCCAGCTTAGCAACAGCTTTGTCTCCGTCCTGTTGGCCAAACTCAAACAGCACAAACTCACACATGCACAGATGCACGAGGAATACAGACACACACATTATCCATACCCTCAATGATGGCTTTTCATGCCCAAAGCATGCAGGGACACCGGGATCTGAAGGCATGTGGGGATACCAGGGGGCGTTACATAACCACAGCTATTAAGATCAATGAAAAGCCCTCGGACAGACCTGTTAAAGCAGGAATCAGAGAGAAAAGATCTTTTACTAATTGATTTTCCCAGAAAAACATCTCATAGTCCACCGTTAGCTCCCGAGTGTCCAAACTTCAAGCAGGACTGTGTCGATTTGTTGTTGCCAGCGATGAAGCTGCGTGGTTGGACACTGTTAGCACCTGGGACTCAGTGCTGATCACCAACACTGACTAGTTTTGGAACTTTATTCTCTGTGTAATAACAAAAATGTCATTTCAGTTGTAAAAATAAGCCTCGTCCACAGGAAACCAAACTTTTATGGCCCCCGGTTAAAACCAAATTCACGTCCACAACTCTCATCTTCAGCCTCTTATCCGGGGTCGGGTCGCGGGGGCGCAGCAGCTCCAGCAGGGGACCCCAAACTTCCCTTTCCCGGGCCACATTAACCAGCTCTAACTGGGGGATCCTGAGGCGTTCCCAGGCCAGTGTGGAGATCTAATCTCTCCACCTGGTCCTGGGTCTTCCCCGAGGCCTCCTCCCAGCTGGACGTGCCTGGAACACCTCCCTAGGGAGGCGCCCAGGGTTCATCCTTACCAGATGATCCTGAACCACAACACCGGTAATAACAAACATCTCCGTCCACATGAAACTGCAAAATCCAGCTCAAACAATGTCGTGCACATGTAAACGCAGCAGGTGAAGACAGCACTCCTAACAGGAAGGCCGTTTCAGCCAATCACAAGGCTGGAAACACTCATACCGTAAAAACCCCGATGTGTAAGTGAGGCTGGGCAGATTCATCTGTGGACAGAGACACTCACACAAAGAGCTGAGAAGTTGCTCAACAGCAGCAGGATTTTGGCGAAGTCGTCCATCACAGCGACTCCGTCAGCTGATCACGTCTCCATGGAAACAACCGACTGTTTACCGTCGCACAGTGTGACGTCAAATACCGGTTTTCCCGTCCACACATGACTGCTGACACAGCACTTTAACAGAAAGTTCACCCTGGACTCCGCTCACTATTAAGGAGTATCTTCCTGCAAGAACGGCTTCACCACCGCCACCGTCACCTGTCACCAAAGGGCAGAGGGGACTTTTATGCCCTGAGACAGACGACAGACGTCTCAGCGGACCCTGAGAGTTATGCCCGGCTCTCTGCCAAAAGGCTGCACACACCTGTCAGGTGCCCTCAGGGTTTAATATCGGTCCCACTGTCATGTTCATTAAAGCCGCTCTCTGCAGACTGTGGACATTAAGAGCTCGGTCCCCTGTGGCCACGGAGGGAGCCGCACACGGTCACCACCAAGCTGCTTTTAACCCACTAAACATCCCTTTAATAAAGAGCTGGAGTGGAGATATTCATGTTGTTAGCCCGAAGAGTTGATCCTGTGATGGTGAAGTCAATACTGTCAAAGCAAGGTAAGCGTGTCCTCAAGACGATTTAACCAAGACACCCAACAGTCCTTTGGGACTGATTTGGTAATCCACTGTTTACTATGAGAGCGTCCTCCCACTGTTCCTCCGTCCCGTGCCCCGTGCTTTAGGGTCCTTGTCCCCCCCTCCAGGCCCGTTTGTACTCACACTACCTGGGCCTCAGAGAATGCTTCTTGCTGCCTATACGTCATCACGCCGTAACACGTCACACGCATTGATGACGTCATGGCGATGCGTGGCTTTGTTTCCAGATCTTTCCGTAGACCTCGGAGTTTTTGTGCGTCTTGTCGACTGTTTTTGAATCTTTTCATCGACCAAATCTGCAGTAAACACTCCACCTCCGCATCACACCAACGTGAACCTTTCACCGCCATTGTTTTAAATGGCCGCGCATGGTCCCTCCTTCTTTTTTCTATGTCCCAACAGGCGCACAGGAAATGACCTCAGAACCGCCGTAGGCCTCGTGCTCGTACATGTGCGCACGCTCGTGCTCGTACACGTGCAAACGTGCTTTACTAAAGCCCACCTCTCCCAAACGGGCCGTGGACGGCCAGCGTGCCGCTCCTAGACGCGGTTCAGCCGCACTCACACAGGTCAAAGGAACCAGACTTTAGCCGTGAGACGTGAGGCTGTTAGCATCTCTCCTGGATTTCTACCTTAATAGTTGTTACAGGAGAAAAAGACCCTGGGATGATTTTACTCTGAAATGACACTTTAACCTTGAATTTTCTAAAAGGAGCATGTTTGTTTGTCTATGACATGTATGAAATTGGCCACAACTGACAGAGAGTTCCTCATGCAAGTGTTTGTTTGCGTGTAAGTGTTTGTGTTCGTACCCCTTCTGTTGCTTCATTCCTTCCTCGTGACCTCGCTTCTTGTTGCCAAACTCTTTCCAGGTTTATGGATAAAACACGAAACGAATCCCACCACGACCTGTGAACAAAGCAAGAAAAGAATAAATATACGTTTTTATTGCAAATTCAACATCATTGCTGCTGCCAGGGCTTGTTTCTTTAACTTTATCTCATATCTGCTTCATACATTCAGACCTTATTGTTTTGCAAGCAACAGATTTTCCAATAGCTGCAGTGCGTGCGTGTGTGTGTGTTTCTTCTCAGGGGGTAAAATCCACGGGGGATTTGTTGTTTTTTATTGCGTTGTCTGGTAACAGCCGCGTTAAGGCCTCAGGAAATGAACGCACCACTCTAAAGGTGGTGTTTCTGCAAAAAGCACTGAGGAGTTCAAAGACTCTGTCTGGACTCTGGAGTCTGAGGGGCGATTTTCTACCAATGCAGAAATGTTTGGAGTTAAATGAAAACAGTGGATTTTAAATTAAAGGTGTGCAAAAAAGGTTTTTCGGTTCCTTAAAAGGCTCGAACAGCCCCCCTAGATCCAGTTCCTACCTGTTCACGTCTCCTTCAGGAGCAAATCTGTGTTTTTAGTGATGTGAACAAAGGTGGAGTTTCATTTTTAAGGGTTGAAAACATTTCAGATGTGCTTATCCGGAGTTTTTCTTACTTTAGTAACAAACGCAGATAAGAGGAGGAACCCGGGGGCAATAAGGGCGCACTCCCACTGTGCCTCCGTACCGTGCCCCAGCACGTTTCACGGCTTAAGTCTGGTTCCTTTGACCAGTGTGAGTGCAACCGTACCGCGTCTAGGAGCGGCACGCTTGCCGACCACGGCCCGTTTGGGAGAGGTGGGCTTTAGTAAAGCAGGTTTGCACGTGTACGAGCACGAGGCCTACGGCGGTTCTGAGGTCATTTCCTGTGCGCCTGTTGGGACATAGAAAAAAGAAGGAGGGACCATGCGCGGACATTTCAAACAATGGCGGTGAAAGGTTCACGTTGGTGTGATGCGGAGGTGGAGTGTTTACTGCAGATTTGGTCGATGAAAAGATTCAAAAACAGTCGACAAGACGCACAAAAACTCTGAGGTCTACGGAAAGATCTGGAAACAAAGCCACGCATCGCCATGACGTCATCAATGCGTGTGACGTGTTACGGCGTGATGACGTATAGGCAGCAAGAAGCATTCTCCGAGGCCCAGGTAGTGTGAGTACAAACGGGCCTGGAGGGGGGGACAAGGACCCTAAAGCACGGGGCACGGGACGGAGGCACAGTGGGAGGGCTTTTTGAAACAGGTCGTGTCATTTTGTCTCTATGATCATTTCCTATAAAAACGACCATAGAGACAAAGTAAGGAACTCAAATTTACTTAGTAAAGCAACAGCCAGTAGGTTGGCTAATAAGCACAAGTGTAATGTGGGCAGGTAGATGGGAAGATTCCTTGTGTGTATGTGTGTGTGTGTGTGTCTGTGTGTGTGTGTGTATAGAAGAGCTTTATTGCGCGTTGGCCTGACCTCTGTACTTAGTAACTCTCTCTCTTAAAGCTGATAAAAGAAGGCCCTCTGCTGGACGCTGTCTGTGTCAAACCCTGGTTCTGTGAGACCCCCCACACACACACGCGCACACACACACTAACACACACTAACACGCACACGCACATGCACACACACACACACACACACACACGTCACAGAGTGTGAGGGAGGAGATTAGTTCTAGAAGCAGTGAAAGCTTCTCCAAGACAACCTGAACTCTCCGTGAATGAGCCTGAACACAAACACATTTCACCTGAGGAACGTGCAGCTGCGTCGTTTATTGTTGTTGTTGCTTTAGTGGAAACGTAAATAATGTAAATGCAGACGCTGTATTTGAAGGGCTCATATACTGGACTGGGTTCAGGTGAATTCAGATATTTCCAGGGTTCATTGTTGTTGTTTTGATCATAATTCATCAAAACAGTGTTGGGTAACGTTACTATTTCAGGTCCTGTTTGTAACGTTTTACACGTTTGTATCAGCATCGTTGTTACTTAACCTAAAAAACAGGTCCTTCACCACCTGTCTCATGTTACTGTAACAGCCACTGGGGCTGACTCTACGTGAAGGACTCAGGACGGATTCTACGGGAAACTGAATTGCGATGTTTTGTGCGCTCGAGAGTCTCTTGCCTTCTTTTTTTTTAGCTCGCCAACAAAGAAATGGAGTCGGCTAACATCAACAAACGAAGAGGCCACATATGCTTTTCATGTGAAATGACCTGAAGTGTCCTGTGCAACTAGTGTGAGTTTGAATCGTGGTGGTATAACGAAAACCCTTTTGTTGGATGCATCGCTGTAGATCAGGGGTGGGCACTTCTGGTCCTGCAGAGTCACTGTCCTGCATGTTTGAGGTTCCTCCCTACCCTAACACACCTGAGTCTGACACACCTGAGTCTATCACACCTGAGACTAACACTCCTGAGTCTAACACACCTGAGTCTGACACACCTGAGTCTAACACACCTGAGTCTGTCACACCTGAGTCTCACACACCTGAGTCTAACACACCTGAGTCTGACACACCTGAGTCTGACACACCTGAGTCTGACACACCTGAGTCTAACACACCTGAGTCTGACACACCTGAGTCTAACACACACCTGAGTCTAACACACCTGAGTCTATCACACCTGAGTCTAACACACCTGAGTCTGACACACCTTAGTCTGTCACACCTGAGTCTCACACACCTGAGTCTAACACACCTGAGTCTAACACACCTGAGTCTGACACACCTGAGTCTAACACACCTGAGTCTAACACACCTGAGTCTAACACACCTGAGTCTCACACACCTGAGTCTAACACACCTGAGTCTGACACACCTGAGTCTGACACACCTGAGTCTGACACACCTGAGTCTGACACACCTGAGTCTAACACACCTGAGTCTGACACACCTGAGTCTAACACACCTGAGTCTAACACACCTGAGTCTAACACACCTGAGTCTGACACACCTGAGTCTGACACACCTGAGTCTAACACACCTGAGTCTAACACACCTGAGGACAAACCTGAGTCTAACACACCTGAGTCTGACACACCTGAGTCTAAGACACACCTGAGACTAACACTCCTGAGTCTGACACACCTGAGTCTGACACACCTGAGTCCGACACACCTGAGTCTGACACACCTGAGTCTGACACACACCTGAGTCTGACACACCTGAGTCTAACACTCCTGAGTCTGACACACCTGAGTCTGACACACCTGAGTCTAACACACCTGAGTCTAACACACCTGAGTCTAACACACCTGAGTCTGACACACCTGAGTCTGACACACCTGAGTCTAACACACCTGAGTCTAACACACCTGAGGACACACCTGAGTCTAACACACCTGAGTCTGACACACCTGAGTCTAAGACACACCTGAGACTAACACTCCTGAGTCTGACACACCTGAGTCTGACACACCTGAGTCCGACACACCTGAGTCTGACACACCTGAGTCTGACACACACCTGAGTCTGACACACCTGAGTCTAACACTCCTGAGTCTGACACACCTGAGTCTGACACACCTGAGTCTGACACACCTGAGTCTAACACTCCTGAGTCTGACACACCTGAGTCTGACACACCTGAGACTAACACACCTGAGTCCGACACACCTGAGTCTGACACACCTGAGTCTGACACACACCTGAGTCTGACACACCTGAGTCTAACACACCTGAGTCTGACACACCTGAGTCTGACAATGATCAAACTGTGACGAGCTTCAGCTGCGTGATAACGAGCAGAGCATCAGACTCAGGTGTGTTGGAGCAGAGAGAACCTGAAACATGCAGGACAGTGGCCCTGCAGGACCGGAGTTCCCCTCCTCTGCTGTCGATCAAACTACCCAACAGTGTATAGAAGGATTTAATGAGCACTTAAAGTAATATGAGTTTCATGTTTATGCAAAGGAGCATGCAGGTGAATCATTCTCTTTTAAAAAAACGCTTAATTATGATGTTAACAGAGGCACCGGAGCGGCGACTGTGGCCTTTACATGTGCATGTGACAGTGCATGCAGATACAAGGGAAGGTTCGCTATTCACGGTGTCAACAGGACGTAAACGAGTGTGTTTGTGCGCCATAGTTGTTATTGATTATCTGGCACTTGCCAATTCAGTCATTATTCATTATTTATCATATGTAACGTTACGTTGACACAGGATCAGCAATGAAAAGTGTTTCTCAAGGAGAGTTTGGTCAACGCAGCAAACGTTTTAGCACCATAGACAGAACAAAGGTAACGCCAAGTGCACAAACACACACGGTAAACATGGAAACATATGTAGAGGCTAAGCTGAGAGCCGTGTCGTTGCATTACCACCGTCTATTGGAGCCACCGAGCTGCTACAGAGTAAAGAGCTCAACGCCTACGTCCTGGGTTTGTCGGGACGCCGCCTCGGACCTGAATCCTACACACACTTCTATAAACGAGGCCACTTACTCTCAACGACTTTTAGGTGAAATTCCAGCTTTGCACATTCTGAGCTGCATGAGGCTTTCCTGTCCCCAGAGCTCTAAATTACCCACTGGATCTGTTTGCTTGTGTGAGAGGCTTAATTAACATTCCCTGAGTGTTTACAGTCAATTATTCAACACAGTGGCTTTCTGTGGGAGCTACTCATTACTCTAATGCTGTCACACAGGGAACAAATCCTCTCTTTAGGGGGAAGAAATCCCCAGGGACTGGATGTCTGAATGTCATGTTGGGAGCCTTTAGGTTGAGAAGTCTTCTGTACGATATCCGCTAATCCTGAAAACTCATCTGAGCAAGAGCAGCGGAGAAAGTGACCCCGTTTAACGATGCGGTTCAGCGCCTCGCAGCTGGTGACGATGTGAGCGGCCGAGCTGTGAGATGTGGGACGGAGTGTCGAGCTGTTTAGTATTTAAAGCCCACGTAAATATACAGAAACATGAAGCACTCGGCGCCGCGCTGCAGTTTCCCACACTGCTGAACACACACAACCTCCCCTCGCCAAGGTTTACCATTTGATAAGTGCAAGCATGTTGCTAGCTCATTGTGCATATCCGCTAGTTTGGTATAAAACAAACCAAGTGCCTCCCTGCCCACACACATGCATACACAACATACACACACACTCACACACACACGCATTCGAACCCTCCCACCGCTAAACGAGCATGTAGCTCTGCCGCTGCCAAGCAAACGTGCAATTACACCTCGTTCTCAGATGCTCCCACTTCCTTTTTTACACATTCTCTCGTTTTCTCTCTTCCTGGCGGTTCTTCTGTGCGACCGCAGGCTGTGTCACATGTGGCCGAGGAGACGCCATGAGGGAGGGTATACATCGGGACATTAACATTCCTGACGGTTTGCTCTGGTTACTGTGAGGAATCTGCTCACGACCTAGTTAGAGTTAGTTACAAGCAGAGGAAGGCTCCTGCGACGAAGTTAGTACGTTAATGCAACGTACTGAAGGCAGGAGGTTGTTAGCGTAGTCGAGGCGAGAGATGACCAGTGCCTGAAAGAGGAGGCGAGAGTCATACTCAGTCTGGGGTCGTCCCTGTGTTCCCCAGTCACATCAGCCCTTTGCCCGTTTTGTCAGAGTTCGAGGTTACGTTTAGGGTTAGGGTCAGGGTCACGGTTAGGGGGTAGTGTTAGGGTCTACATCGGCCTATTTTCATGGGAATCTGGCACCGATTCGATGGAGCTCTCAGCAGGATGTGACGTGTGGTCGAACAGACGCCACAACAACACGGAGAAGAAGAGGAGACACTTTTATCCAGAGGAGAAGAAGAACACAGGAAATGATCTGTGCACGGGCATGTGTGTACGAGCATCTGTGCATGGGCATCTGTGCACGGGCATCTGTGCACAAGCATCTGTGCACCGGCATCCGTGCATGAGCATCTGTGCACGGGCTTGTTAAATGAGTGCTGCAGCGGCCGGGTTGGATTCTGACCTGTGGTCCTTTTCTGCATGCTCTCTCTCCCATTTACGCACACACACACACACACACACACACACACACACACACACACACACACACACACACACACACACACACACACACACACACACACACACACACACACACACACACACACACACACACACACACACACGCACACACGCACACGCACACGCACACGCACACACACTACTGCAGCTGGGTGACAGCCTGTCTATCTTTAAGGTGGACTGTTTTCTCTCCTGCTCCTTGATCATAAGGTGACGTTGTGAATCACACGTCCACCTTAAATCAAACTGACACTATTCTGTGTTTCTCACTTTGAGAAAGAACGGAGCTCCGCTGTGTCACTGATCAGCTGATCACCGCAGATCCAAACCCATTCACAGTGATCCGTCACCTCCAGAGTCTCTGAATCCCTCTGGGGCTTTTTTTAGTGAAACACGGAGAGTGAACGCACGTTTGAGAGGGAGGGGACTGGAACTTTCCGCGTTGACACCTTTGACCCTGATGTAAACACACCTATGATCATCCAGTGAGACCCCGCTCCTCGCTACAGCTCTTCGGTTTTCAGATCAGCGCTAAGGAGAGAGGAAGCGAAGGGGATCACCACAGATTATTGACATGGAGCTGAAACCAACTACTTGCCAAACCAGATCAGCAATACCATGCAATCACTTTATACTATTAGCGCTGAGCCCCAAACTAGGTCCCAATGTGACATTCTCAGTGGTATTTGCTGCTAATTGGATTAGCACCTCGACACATATGCTGCCATTTAACAGGGAGTTAAACTGGGGGCAATTACATTCACTCAAGAATAGAAACATTAATGGTGTGAAACAAAACTGCGATTGCTTTAACTAGTCCCCATGAAGTTCCTGCTTCATTTATTGATGCAGATTAAGCCACATTACACGTGTATTGTGATTTTGGGATGTGACTGCCAAACCTGTAAATCCCCATTTATGAGCCTCGCTCTTCTAATCATCGCTGCGGAGAACGGGAACATTTGTGCAACAAAAAGAACAGGAATGTTGTGTCGAGACGTCGACGTGTTACCTCACAGTTTTCACAATGATCTTAATTTCACGCGTGTTTCTAATTTGTTTGGAATAATTGCAAGTTTTTAACTTCAATCACGGGTCGGGCTCAAAATTGCACACACATGCTCTGAGCTTGAACTGCTATCTAGCTAAAGCTAATTTATGTACATATAAACACGGACTGCTCAAAACAGTTCAGCAGTAAAATCTGTGCAAATAAAGCAACAGTGCTTCACATTCAGGCTGAACACTTTACTGGATACTGTCTGATTTTAAAGCTAAAGTTGGTAACTCTCAGGAAAACTGTCGGTACGTCCCGACAGCACAGAGAGAGACGATCTGTGAAACACTCACGTATCTCTACCTCTCTCTGTCTGCTCCTAATGTCATCTGCTAGATCCACTGAGTCTGTCCAACCAATCAGAGCAGAGGAGTCTCTAAGGCAGGGGTGTCAAACTCAGGCCCGTGGATCAAATCTGTCCCCTGGTGTGATTATATTTGTCCTGGTGATCATATCCAGGTTCTGTGAGAGCTGGCCCGTGAGTATAAAGCACACACACGTCTACTTTTCTGTTCACACACATGAGCATCCATGCTACCAGTCTCTGCAGACACACTGAATCCACCCCTCCCCAAAAACGACCCAAAGAAAGATGGAAACACCACAAAAACGTGACAAAACGACTAAAAACAGATGAAAACACCACAAAAACATGACAAAACGACTTAAAACAAACACAAAACACCACAAAAACATGACAAAACGTCTAAAAACAAACGCAAAACACCAGAAAAACGCCCCAAAGAAAGATGGAGGACAGGATCTTTCAGCAGATGATCTGTGTCTGAAGGTAAAGAGCTGTTTGTCACCGTGGCTGTGACCAAAGAATCAAACAGAAGAAACACCACGACAAGAACAAGGAGCTGCAGTGGAAAGGGTCAACGTTACACATCTGGAGAGAAGGAACACATGCAACAAATACTGAGTTTGGCCCAAAACTTTGTCCCGGTTCTTAAATTTGGTCCACTGTGAATTTGAGTTTGACACCGCTGCTCTAAGATCTCACTCACACTGTGCCTCCGTCGCATACCCAAACAGGTTCTACGGCTAAAGTCTAGTTCCTTTGACCAGTGTGAGTGCTACCGTACTGCGCTTAGCTGCGGCCCGCTTGGAATAGATGTTGTGTAGATGTCCAGTGCCATCTGTGTGTGAATGTCAGTGTGAACGGGTGAATGTGACAAACACTGTGAAAGCGCCTTGAGTCGTCAGAAGAGTGCTTTATAAGTACAAGTCCATTAACCATGACCAAGTCAGTTAACAGCAGGTAATACACTGACTAACAATACTGCAAAAAAAAAATCACACTGAAGTGTTTGGAGTCCGGTGACTGCAGCCTCAGTGGGACAGATGTGCGTTGCCCGTTAGACGATCCTCCTAAATCACAACGTGTGACTTTGTGTGACTCCTTAAGAAAGACTTTTAACTTTATTCTGATGTTTAACGTTAACATCTCATGTGATCTAAATTAAACCTAACTAAAGTAAGATGTGTAACGTTCCTGTTGGACATTCCCAAACACTGCCAGGGAGCATGTGCACGCAATTCTTACAACATGTTCATTAGATCAGAGCTCTGCTTTGTGAAAATGATATTATCAGAAGAGCCGAGCGGTCGCTTTAAATGTCTGTTTCCTTCTGTCAGAGGAAAAGCTTCGTTATCCCGAACTGGAAATGTGATAAACAGACACTTAACGTATTCGCTTAACGTGATTTAACATGATTGGAACCATGTGAAGAAACGGGATGTTTCCCAAATAATGCTCATCTGCTTTAACAATGCGGGTAAAACCTTTTTATAGCTGCTGAGTTATTACTGTCCATTACCGTCCAGTTTTATTCTTTAGCACTACAGGGAGGAACTTGTCTCCCCGCCTTGGCCCATGGGCAATCAGTGAACCCTTAGCACCCAGAAACCCGGCCCAGACACGACCTCACATAGGTGCGATCTAAGGGTTCGTCCACACGATCTTAAAAAGTTCCCTTTTCCACTGGTCCCGGATCCTAAATGTGTGCGTCCACAGGAAACCAGGTGCAGCGACTCCAAACGCTGTAGTACCCATGCCAGGCCTGGAGGTGGCGCTGTAA
>NC_139844.1:24058164-24088968 GCF_963691815.1 Echiichthys vipera
GCGGCGAAAGGTTCACGTTGGTGTGATGCGGAGGTGGAGTGTTTACTGCAGATTTGGTCGATGAAAAGATTCAAAAACAGTCGACAAGACGCACAAAAACTCAGAGGTCTACGGAAAGATCTGGAAACAAAGCCACACATCGCCATGACGTCATCAATGCGTGTGACGTGTTACGGCGTGATGACGTATAGGCAGCAAGAAGCATTCTCCGAGGCCCAGGTAGTGTGAGCACAAAGCCTGGGCGGGCCTGGAGGGGGGGACAAGGACCCTTAAGCACGGGACGGAGGCACAGTGGGAGGGCGGAAATGACTTGTGAACAGTGAAATGTAAATCAGCTGGTAACATCTGCGACCTGCACTACTTCTCATTTCACAGTTCACAGTTTAACACACAGCTGATAAACTCTCAGACTGAGCCACAGGCCTCTGATCCGGCCCTGCAGCACGATCAGAGAAAGATGGGCACCATGTGATGCCAGGAGTGGTTTTCTGGCAGTGCTCTGGCAAACACATCACAGAACACTCGTCTTGCATTAAACTGACAGTTTGAAGGAAGTCTGATGACGTCTTTCTCGCTAGCTGCCAAAGAAACTATGCAGACAGCGTTGCTAGAAGCACTTGGTGAGGCTGTGATGAGCCCATTACATGAACAGCACAGTCAAATACTCACAAAATTACACATTTGGTCCCTGGACATGTGGTTCTCTAACTCACCCTGTAACTGCCACATAATAATAATAATAACTTGGACTTATAGCGCCTTTCATGGTACCCAAGGTCGCTTAACAATTTGGGGGGTTAGGGGTCATGGACTGGGTAAAAAGAAATGTTTTGAGGTGCTTTTTGAACGTAGGCAGGGACGGGGCAGAGCGGACATGGAGTGGTCGGATGTTCCAGAGTGTGGGGGCATTGACGGAGAAAGCCCGGTCCCCAAAAGTCCGCAACCTGGTGCGTAGGGGTGGGGGGGGCGTGGCCAGCAGGTCCTTGTCAGAGGACCGCAGGGAGCGAGACTGAGTGTAGGGGTGGAGGAGATCTGTGAGGTGTTGTGGTGAGAGTCCATGGAGAGATCTGTAGGTGAGCAGGAGGGTCTTGTAGGCGATGCGTGATACCTGATACAGCAGGTGGTTTGAGCCCGTGGGGAAGTTAAGCCTCAATTCTAGGCAACCATAGTCAAAACATAGCCTCCTGAGTCCGTCCTGATCTCTGAGCTCCATCGTGTTTCACTCTCAGATCAGTCTGGTGACGTTTGAGCAGCGACCGAACCAATCAGCGTTGGTTTCTTTGGTGGATTGAAGTGAAACAGAAGAGACTGTTGAGTGTGAACAACATGGAGGCTTCCACGGATGAGATGAGCAGCTATGGAGCGAGCCGCTCACTAACTCTTTTTAGAGGTCAGAGGCATAGCATCAGCTCTAAACGGCTGAATGTTGGTGAATGAAGTTTGTTAAAGGGGGGGGGTCATTTAAGACAAAAGGCCTGGAGTTAGGGCGCCCTCCCACTGTTCCTCAGTCCCGTGCCTCGTGCTTTAGGGTCCTTGCCCCCCCCCTCCAGGCCCGTTTGTACTCACACTACCTGGGCCTCGGAGAATGCTTCTTGCTGCCTATACGTCATCATGCCTAAAATTCTGTCAGAACCGCCGTTGGCCTCGTGCTCGTACACGTGCCAACGCGCTTTACTAAAGCCCACCTCTCACAAACGGGCCGTGGACGGCAAGAGTGCCGCTCCTACACGCGGTACGGTTGCACTCACACTGGTCAAAGACGTGCTCGGGCACGGGACGGAGGCACAGTGGGAGTGCGCCCTTAGTTGAGACGGTGGATCAGTGGTGATTATTATGAAAATATTATGTTGCTGTAATTCTACATTCTCACATTTGATCAGTGAAATGATGTGACATTGAAACCAACATGCAAGCTGGATCAGAGAGGGATAAACCGGTTAATCTAATCGTGCGTTTATGAAACGAGGGAATATTAATCACCGTTTTCCCAGGAAATGCTTCTGATCACCTCCAGGCCTAAGCCGATGACATTAACTGACTAAATCTGCTTTAAGCTTCCCTGACACGACGCACCACGTGGCTCAGATATCCTCTCCATGGGCTGAACTTAAAGACCTTTTCTTTCTCCCAAAGTCACATTTTGAAAACGGTTTATTTTAGATATTTAGGGATGATTCCCAGAGACGCAGGACATCCTGAAGTATATGAAAGATACACTCTGCCCTACTGAAACGTCCCAGCTTGGGATCAATAAAGCATGTATGTCCGTAACTCCCTTCTGATATTGAACTCAAAGTGAAACTGAGAGACTCCAAACCGGCTCCGAACGTCCTTGTAAACTCGTTTCAGCGCTAGAACACGATACGAAAAGTCATAGCCGTAAAATGTTAATGCGATTGCTTTGAAACCTGTGTGCCAGCTGCCTCACACTTGTTATCGTATGCATATTCATTTTGTTTTTAACTAATACTCTGTGGAGTACACGAGGCCCTGGGAGACGGACGCAGTACGCAGTCGCTCTCATTTAACAGTCCCAGGTGGCCGAACAGTGAAAGGGGTGCATTTTTAGACGCACAGCTCATCCACTGGACAGGATGCTGGTTGCATTCGTAGGACGCAGAGGTGTGAAAGGTTATGTAATGGCTTATAACTTCTTCATGTGGAAGTTCATGCATGTGTCTTTGATTGTGTGTATGCAGGTATGTGTGTGTGTGTGTGTGTTTGTGTGTTGGGTTGGGGGGTGGGATGCACGCATGGGTGAAAGTAGCAGAGCAAAACCATATGAAAGCCCCCCGAATGCACCGTTCTCTCATCTGCCAACTGAAGGCTGAGTCAGGTGGGGAGCTCCAAAGACAGGATATCATTAGTGAGGGCTGAAGTCACAGCTATGGTATCAACACTGCGTGAAATGAGGTCAGTCCTGTAAGCAGATGGTGGGAGAGGAGTTAACGATTAAATACAAATACGAACCAGGAAAAAAACCCAACATCAAACGACGGTTCTTGCACTCCGTCCAACCCGACAGAGCCCGGACCATTCAGCAAATTATATTCAATGACGACATTTTGAATAATCACTTCCACTGTTTTTTCATTAATCATCCTTACAATATATATGAGCGGGGTAACTACAGTGTGATTAAAGGAGTAGTCCAACATTCGGGGAAATTTTAAGAATCACAACACAAAGAGTTCGTCCACACGACGGAAAACAACCTTTTCTTTCTCCATCGTTCTTAAAAAGTTTCCGTCCACTGGTCCTGGATCCTAAATGTGTGCGTCCACAGGAAAGCAGGTGCAGCGACTCCAAACGCTGTAGTACCCATGCCAGGCCTGGATAAGGGGGCTAGAAATGGCAGCCTGGCAACCACTTTTAAACTTTAGGGCCCACTGTGCCTCCATCCCGTGCCCCAGCACGTTTCACGGCTAAAGTCTGGTTCCTTTGACCAGTGTGAGTGCAACCGTACCACGTCTAGGAGCGGCACGCTTGCCGTCCACGGCAAGCGTGCCGAGGTGGGCTTTAGTAAAGCACGTTTGCACATGTACGAGCACGAGCGTGCGCACGTGTACGAGCACGAGGCCTACGGCGGTTCTGAGGTCATTTCCTGTGCGCCTGTTGGGACGTAGAGAAAAGAAGGAGGGACCATGCGCGGACATTTCAAACCACGGCGGTGAAAGGTTCACGTTGGTGTGATGCGGAGGTGGAGTGTTTACTGCAGATTTGGTCGATGAAAAGATTCAAAAACAGCCGACAAGACGCACAAAAACTCCGAGGTCTACGGAAAGATCTGGAAACAAAGCCACGCATCGCCATGACGTCATCAATGCGTGTGACGTGTTACGGCGTGATGACGTATAGGCAGCAAGAAGCATTCTCCGAGGCCCAGGTAGTGTGAGTACAAACGGGCCTGGAGGGGGGGACAAGGACCCTAAAGCACGGGGCACGGGACGGGGGCACAGTGGGAGGGCGCCCTCAGAGTTGAGCCCTGAGCTAGTTAGCCGGTCAGCTGCAGCAGCGTATGTAGGCGTGTTTCCATCAGGGTCAAATGTGGCCACGCCCTCTTAAAGGTGCGTTCACTCTCCGTGTTTCATTCCAAAAAAAGTCCCCAGAGGGATTTAGAGACTCTGGAGGTGACCGATCACTCTGGATGGGTTTGGATCAGCTGATCAGTGACTCAGCATTTCCGGGTATTGGACCGTAGTGGAAACGCACCTTAAACGTACCAGTGAGTCCATTCAGAGCTGGTGTGGTTCTGACTCTCTAATAATGTGACCACTGCTCATAAACAGCTGCCCGTCTCAGTTTAAGCTACAGCCAAAGCTAAGTTTGTTTACCTGTGGAGCGCCACATATCTCCAGCCTTTATAGGAAACATGTGTGCTCAGGCAGACACACAACACACAACAGCAACACACAACACACAACAGCAACACACAACAGCAACACACAACAGCAACACACAACACACAACACACAACAGCAACAGCAGCAACACACAACACACAACAGCAACACACAACAGCAACACACAACAGCAACACACAACACACAACACACAACAGCAACACACAACAGCAACACACAACAGCAACACACAACACACAACAGCAACACACAACAGCAGCAACACACAACACACAACAGCAACACACAACACACAACACACAACAGCAACACACAACACACAACACACAACAGCAACACACAACAGCAACACACAACAGCAACACACAACAGCAACACACAACACACAGCAGCAACACACAACACACAACAGCAACACACAACACACAACACACAACAGCAACACACAACACACAACACACAACACACAGCAGCAACACACAACACACAACAGCAACACACAACAACAACACACAACACACAACAGCAACACACAACACACAACAGCAAAACACAACAGCAACACACAACACACAACAGCAACACACAACACACAACACACAACACACAACAGCAACACACAACAGCAACACACAACACACAACAGCAACACACAACAGCAACACACAACACACAGCAGCAACACACAACACACAACAGCAACACACAACACACAACAGCAACACACAACACACAACACACAACACACAGCAGCAACACACAGCAGCAACACACAACACACAACAGCAACATACAACACACAACAGCAACACACAGCAGCAACACACAACACACAACAGCAACACACAACACACACAACACACACAACAACAACACACAACAGCAACACACAACACACAACACACAACAAACAACACACAGCAGCAACACACAACACACAACAGCAACATACAACACACAACAACACACAACAGCAACATACAACACACAACACACAACAACAACACACAACACACAACAAACAACACACAGCAGCAACACACAACACACAACAGCAACATACAACACACAACACACAGCAGCAACACACAACACACAACAGCAACACACAACACACAACACACAACAGCAACACACAACACACAACACACAACACACAGCAGCAACACACAACAGCAACATACAACACACAACAGCAACACACAGCAGCAACACACAACACACAACAGCAACACACAACACACACAACAACAACACACAACAGCAACACACAACACACAACACACAACAAACAACACACAGCAGCAACACACAACACACAACAGCAACATACAACACACAACAACAACACACAACACACAACAGAAACACACAACACACAACACCAACACACAACACACACAACACACAACAAACACACAGTGAAGCTATCAGTGAACCTATCAGTGAAGCTAACAGTGAAGCTAACAGTGAAGCTATCAGTGAAGCTAACAGTGAAGCTAACAGTGAAGCTAACAGTGAAGCTAACAGTGAAGCTATCAGTGAAGTTAACAGTGAAGCTAACAGTGAAGCTAACAGTGAAGCTAACAGTGAAGCTAACAGTGAAGCTAACAGTGAAGCGCTTCAGTTCTCTGTTTGGAACTGGGCGCTGCTCATTATCATCACATCTCCTGTTTGCTTGCCCTGAGGCCCGGGCGGGCCTGCACCGGGCTTTAGGAACTCAATTTCCTGTCTTCTGTCTTCTGGTTGGGTCGAGCATCATCATTTTTATCATTTTATTTATTTAAAACCTCAGAAAAGCCATTGAGGGTGAACCTTCTCTGATATTGGTGCTCAGGTACACAGAATGTATGCAGTTACATCTGAAATCAAGAAGCAAAAGAAGAGGAATACAAGTAAGGAGTGTGTGTGTGTGTGTGTGTGTGTGTCATAATTAAATGAGGGATGCACCCACACCACCACGTCGCCCTTGTGTTCTGATATGTTGCTGTAGACGTCATGCCAGCTGGGCTGTTTGTGTTATCTGTATTCAAACTCTACAGAACCCGACCTTTAGGGGACTCTTCCTCGTCTCCAAGATCGCTTTCCTTGCAAGGAAATGGTTTGGAAATAAACTCGGGGGGGAAGTACGAGTAGGGCAAGCGTGCCGCACGTGCACTCACACTGGTCAAAGGAACCAGACCTTAGCCGTGAAGCGTGCTGGGGCACGGGACGGAGGCACAGTGGGAGGGCGCCCTAAGTGGGTGGACATGCGTCATGCCCTCATATTTTCACCTCACCTTCTGTGGTCATGCGGAACAGGTATGAATACTTTTGTCTTGCTTACTAGTTACCGGGCATGTTGCGCCTGTGTGTCATGACAAAACGTGGTCCCAGAGACACCTACTGAAGTGAGAAGTGGGCCGAGTTTGTCACCGCAATAGCGTCGCGACTGTGCAGGATACAGTCACGAAATGTTACCGGCGTGTAGATGAGATCAAAATGAAGGTCAGGTTTAAAGGTGGGATTGATCTGAGCGAGGGTGCCGAGAGGACGGGCATGGAAAAGCTGGGAAGGGGACGTTGAAGCTCACTTTACGATATGCTGATCAAATGAGAATCAATCCACCCGGATGGAGGCGTCGGGTCAGACCAAGAGAAGACGCAAACAAACCTTTACACAAATACAGCGACGAGACAAAGAGGCTGAGGAACGTCTGTCGATAAGGACCAACGCCAAAACCATCAGACAAGTTCAACGAACGTCAAGAGACGCCATTGTTTATGAGTGAATCATGAACTCGCTCCATCAGAACGGTGCAGCGCGTCCTGCCTCCTCCTGCTAAGATCCAACGGGGCCGGAGCTCACACCTGACACAGAGAATCTCCCGCTGTGAGGCTGCACAGGAAGAGAAACCGAGCCGAGTCTCCCGACACCGTCACTGTCACCGCTTCAGACGTATGAGAAGTTTAGCAGAGCGTGTTTGCAGGGCCTTCCAGACAGTAGAAGCACGCACACACACACACACGCTAGTGCTGCATGTTCTCTACGGCCTGTGGCGACTTATTGTTTCAGCCTGTTGAGTTTCCAGGACGCTCTGATCTCCAGCGCTGAAACACGTGCTGGGCTGGTTGCGTTATTCTGGCTCGCAGGTAATTTCAAACATTTCCAAATCTCCAAAGAAATTAATTTTATGTTCTTTTGAATAAAAAACAACTTCCTGCGAGTAAAGAGAAACACAACTTCCAAACTTCCCTGAGAGGGAGGAGAGGAACAGACGCGTGTTTGACTGTTGTACTGTAAAAATAACCACTTTTAGGTGAGATCATTTATTTTAAATATGTATTTGTAGGGTGGGGGGGGGGGGGTGAGGGGGTGGGGGGTCCTTGACATACAGCACCAGTTTATAGGAGGAGGCATTCCTATTGAGTTACACTTAATCAAAGAGTGTTTGAAAGTGCAGTAAAATTCATGCGTTGGCAGTCGCGGGTGCTTAATACCCACTTGGCCAACTCCGAAACATATTTATTCATTAGGCCAAAAAAAGAAATGTGCAGAGGTCAGCAGCAACGCTGCTCGTTTTCTTTCCCCCGTCCTCTTCTTCTGGGTCGTTCTCGTCCTGAGAGACTTCGATATTAATCAAGTAATGAGAGAGAACAACAACTATAAAAGCAATGTCCAAGTTCTCCATCCAACGGAAAATGTTTGTTCTTTCCAACAGCTCTGAGTTCCAACTCCACATCTTACCTGCTCCGCACACACACGCACATACACCGTGCACACACACACACACACACACACACACACACACACACACACACACACACACACACGCACACGCACACACACGTTTGGAGATTAGTCAGGAATGCTTTGGTTCTACCTAAAACGCAGAACTACTTGACTGACCCGACTAAATTACAGAAAACCAGGATGAATTATTGTGATTTCAGGGTCAAAGGTCAGTTATAAGGTCACCTAACGGTATAAGGTGTAGAATGAGCAGAACGATCAGAACAGCTCCATCTAGTGTCTCATGATCGTCGTCTCAACAACAAAAAAGAAGTCCAGCAGTGGGGTTGCCAGGTTGGTCAGACCCGGCCCAGTAGCTCCAGGAGACCGGAGTCTGTTTGAGCCTGTTTGAACCCGTCCCCTCCAGAAAATCACAGCATCAAAACAAGGATTAGAGGAGTTTGACTGACAGTTAGCGTTAGCCGTTAGCGTTAGCCGTTCCAGCTAAGTGCAGATGAAAGTGATGTTAGCATCAAGGAGAAGCGTAGCCATGTGGGCGTGCGTTTGAATGTGGGCGTGCGTTTGAATGGCGTCTACTCATACTCTGTTATTTCAGGTTGCCTTTTCAGTATCTGGCGGGGGACCACAGATGCAGACGAGCCTCTTTGGCTTTACTCTGGCTCACTTACAGCTTGGGATTAGCGTGAAATGTCCCTGGAAAAAACAAATAGATGAAATAGAGGCGTGCACGTAGGTTGAAATTAACTGTGGAGTTAGCAGCAATTAGCCGCTAATATATGGATTTCCCCTGAAACACTGCAGCCTGTGCACGACAGAGACACGGACACACACTGAAACTACGGTGTCCCTCCTTTAAAGTGTGTTTTTGAATTGGTCTTTACGGGTTCATGATTAAACCGTTTTCACTTTGCGTCAGAGCAAACATCGACTCCCTTTGGATAAAATTAAAAGAAACACTTCTACTCAAACCGTCTTTTCTCTGTAAACCAAACGGTTTCCTGTCACGTGACCACGCGACGTCACGTCAGAGCTTTTCTCTTTCAACATTAAAGTCCAACATTGTTGTTTCCTCACATCAGGTGCGGTGCGACCCCCAGAGTCGTCTGTCTGTCCTGTGTGGAAACCCGTTAAAACATGGTCAGAACACAAAACGGTGCCGTTTGAGTGCAGCATGCGCTCCGTGCACGTTTACGGTCAGAGTGAACGACTCACTTTCACCGCAATCTCCATTTAAAATGCATTCGCAATAATTGTCTTATCCATGTAATCCATATTATAGCCTTTAATAAAAGGATCCTTGTTTGTGTCTAACTGAGCAGGAAGCGGCGTGCACTCACAGACTAAAGGGTGCGACTGCAGCACAGGAACTCTTTATCTTGTGCAGCGTGGAGTGAACGTGTCACCTGGGCGGCTGTAATGCGCTGTGATTCCTGCTCCTCCGTAATCTCCTGTGTCCCAGCAGAAGAATGTCCTCATTACAGCCATTTTAAAGGAGCCGCTGACGGCTTTTGATGTGATGTTACCCTCCGACCCAATTAGCCGACACTTGTCAACCTCACTCAGCAGGAAGGGCTCCGAGCCTGGACGTTAGAGTCTGCGGAGTAACGACGCCATTATCTGACCCTCTGGATCTGACCCTCTGGATCCGACCCTCTCTACCTGACCCTCTGGATCTGACCCTCTCTATCTGATCCTCTGGATCTGACCCTCTCTATCCGACCCTCTGGATCCGACCCTCTGGATCCGACCCTCTGGATCCGACCCTCTCTATCCGACCCTCTGGATCCGACCCTCTCTATCCGACCCTCTGGATCCGACCCTCTGGATCCGACCCTCTCTATCCGACCCTCTGGATCCGACCCTCTCTGTCTGACCCTCTGGATCCGGCCCTCTGGATCCGACCCTCTGGATCCGACCCTCTGGATCTGACCCTCTGGATCCGACCCTCTGGATCTGACCCTCTGGATCCGACCCTCTCGATCCGACCCTCTGGATCCGACCCTCAGGATCTGACCCTCTGGATCTGACCCTCAGGATCTGACCCTCTGGATCTGACCCTCTGGATCTGACCCTCTCTATCTGACCCTCTGGATCTGACCCTCTGGATCTGGCCCTCAGGATCCGACCCTCTGGATCTGACCCTCTGGATCCGACCCTCTCTATCTGACCCTCTGGATCCGACCCTCTCTATCTGACCCTCTGGATCTGGCCCTCAGGATCCGACCCTCTCTATCTGACCCTCTGGAGCTGACCCTCTGGATCCGACCCTCTGGAGCTGACCCTCTCTATCCGACCCTCTGGATCTGACCCTCAGGATCCGACCCTCTGGATCTGACCCTCTGGATCTGGCCCTCAGGATCCGACCCTCTGGAGCTGACCCTCTCTATCCGACCCTCTGGATCTGACCCTCTGGATCCGACCCTCTCTATCCGACCCTCTGGATCTGACCCTCAGGATCTGACCCTCTGGATCTGACCCTCAGGATCTGGCCCTCAGGATCCGACCCTCAGGATCTGGCCCTCAGGATCCGACCCTCTGGATCTGACCCTCTCTATCCGACCCTCTGGATCTGACCCTCTGGATCCGACCCTCTGGATCTGACCCTCTGGATCCGACCCTCTCTATCCGACCCTCTCGATCTGACCCTCTCGATCCGACCCTCTCTATCCGACCCTCTGGATCCGACCCTCTCTACCTGACCCTCTGGATCCGACACTCTCTATCTGACCCTCTGGATCCGACACTCTCTATCCGACCCTCTGGATCCGACCCTCTCTATCCGACCCTCTCGATCTGACCCTCTGGATCCGACCCTCTGGATCTGACCCTCTGGATCCGACACTCTCTACCTGACCCTCAGGATCCGACCCTCTGGATCTGACCCTCTGGATCCGACCCTCTGGAGCTGACCCTCTCTATCCGACCCTCTGGATCTGACCCTCTGGATCCGACACTCTCTACCTGACCCTCAGGATCCGACCCTCTGGATCTGACCCTCTGGATCCGACCCTCTGGAGCTGACCCTCTCTATCCGACCCTCTGGATCTGACCCTCTGGATCCGACCCTCTGGATCTGACCCTCTGGATCCGACCCTCTGGATCCGACCCTCTCTATCTGACCCTCTGGATCCGACCCTCTGGATCCGACCCTCTGGATCCGACCCTCTCTGTCTGACCCTCTCTATCTGATCCTCTGGATCTGACCCTCTCTATCCGACCCTCTGGATCCGACCCTCTGGATCTGACCCTCTCTATGCTTCCTGTCATAACTCACTCACATATTTTGTATGTTTCAAACATGTTTTTGAACATTTTCGTAAATTAACTTCATTATTTTTGAGTCATTGTTCCATAACTTGATCCCTTTGAGTGTCACCAAACATTCTCTCCCTCGTTGAAAACAAGTTTTAACGTTTCCCAGGTTTATTCATTTGAGGGCACATGATTTCCTACATACAGCAGGAGGAGAGTCCAGACGACAGGAACCGGGTTCTGCAGCTGGTGGAGGGCTCCATCAAGTGGCCACTCGATGACACACACATCCACACACACACACACCAGGGGAGTCAAACTCCAGCTCACAGAGGGCCATGTTTAAAAAATGGGACACCCCTGACTTACACTTTGAATGAATCTTTTTAAGATCATTAAAAACTCATGTTCTCTTCTGAGGAGCTGCCAAAGGGGCAAACTTTAAACACAGTCATTATCATGGAAGACATCACTTTAATGCTGTGATGCGGTGAAAGGTGCAACCTACGAGGAGAGAAGGATACAGAGGGCTGATATATTTACACTTATTTCATATTTTTTATATCATATATTTATCCTGAGCTGCCCTTCATCACCTAATTAACATCCGAATGCTCAAACTTAAAGGTTGAATACGTAGAATCTTTATAAAAGCTGGATTTAGGGGAAGAGAATGAAAGTTTTGCTTTTCCATGAAAAAACATATTTAGTCTGAATTCATATTTTTTTTCCAAATGTTTTTATTGAATTTTGCAAACGATCAAAGAAGAGAAAGCACAACAGTTAAACAGTGCGTCAACGCATCTGCATCAAAGTGAAGAAACAAAAACAGGAACAAAAACACCAACATAACTCCCACTGTCCCTCACAACAACAACAACAACATCAACAACAACAACAACAACAGAAACTAAATAACTAAAGAACTGATAAATAGAGTGAAGAGTCTGAATGAATATTGTAAATGTATGACTTCCTGTCCCGTTGTGTTTCCATGGTAGCAGCCAATAGCATTGGGCGTTGCTGGTTGCCAGGGTTGCCTGTTGTTGGGTGCAGCTACTGTAGGCTGGCACTGGGTGAAATGGAGTTAGCCAATCCTGCAGCTGCTTCTTTGTCCCAGCAGCTGAGTGAGCGGAGACGGGCGACAACCAGAGTCACTATAGGCCGAGCATTCACTCCATGGACTGAGAGAAAGGAGAGGAACGCCATTCAAACGCACGCCCACATGGCTACGCTGCTCCTTGATGCTAACATCACTTTCATCTGCACTTCTCTTTTCTTTATTGATCCTTTGGGATGAACTTCTGCAAGGAAATTGAGATTCCAGCAGCTGAAAGGGGACGGTGCAATTTCATCAAACACACGATTACACATGGTTAAAAAGCCAGAATCGGCCAGAAGGCGAGTTTTCATCTGTCGTCCCCTGAACATGATGTGAAAAGGCAAAACAATTACAATATAATACAGAAAAAAAGCACACAATGCAAAGCATGTACAATATAATACAAAATACATGTGCAAACACTTACAACATCACAACAGACTCATCTTTCAGTGTTGATGAGACACGTTTTCAGGTTTGTTTGTGAAGGCTGTGGATGTTGTGAGCGGTTCCACCTCCTCAGGTGCTAAATTCAGGGTGACTCACTGAACGTGCTGCTGCAGGAACAGAACAGTCGCCTCTGACAGAACCTCAGTGACACCAGGCTGTTTCTGAGGCTGATGAACTCGATGTATGCAGCACTTTAAAGGTCAGTTTTAAGTCTGCAAACCTGAAAAATGTCCCAATTTACAACCCTAAGTTTGGGGTCCCCTGCTGGAGCTGCTGCCCCCACGACCCGAGCCCGGATACGAGGCTGAAGATGAGATGAGATGGGCTTTTTTTTTTAAATTGCAGATTGATGATAGTGCTAACGTAACTTTAAGTGCTTGTTTGTTCGACGTCCAATGGTTTCTTTGGACTCTGACCCTCCTGGGACCAGCTGCTCAGGCAACAGTTGAAGTGGCTGAAAATCATCAAATGCAAACACATTTTTGCGTCTTTACATGTTTTAAATGATCTTTTATGCGTTTTAAATCTTTTATAGATTTGAAATGATGTTTTATGTGAAGCACTTTTTTACCTCGTTGTTGAATTGTGCCGAACAAACGGTCGAAACAGAACTCTCGTTAGTTACTGACTTTGTTTGTTTAATAGTAGAATCACATTAATGATATTCTCTGACCTACAAGATGGAGGCTGAAGCTAAAGCTTATTGTTCCTTCCCTTAAAACGTAACACAGCGTTACCATAACGACTGCAAATAACCATGAAACGAGACCAATCAAAACAGAACAAATCAAAAACCAGAAGCAGAGAATCACACACAAAATCCAGAAACATGCCTCCTGTCCTGTCACTCATTTTGTATGTTTCAAACGTGTTTTTGAACATTTTCTGAAATTAATTCATTATTTTTGACCCCTTTGATGTCACACGTCTGTTTTTCACCGTTGTCTCATTTCCAAACACGCTCTCCCTCGTTGAACACACGTTTGAAAGTTTCCCGGGTTCATTCATTCGAGGGCACATGATCTCCTAAATGCAGCAGTACAAATGAACGTACCTCTCCTTTTCTTCCTCTCTGCGGTGCAGACAGACGTGCGTCCTCCACAGAGCTGGGTCCTGGTGTTAAAGGGAAGCTCTTCGGTGCTCAGCGGGGACCTGTTGGGTCTCTGTTGGGTCTCTGTTGGGTCTCTGTGGACCCTAAAGAAGTCCCAGAGCGAGGTCTTGAGCTGCCCCGTGTGTGAAGCGTGCTCCTAAAATAACTTTTCTAATGAACTGGCGCTGTAAACAAACCTGAGCTGACACTCTGGGACATTACTGGAGTCAAAATAAACTGATTCAGCTGAAAAAAACCCAGGTTTGTTGTTGTTTTGGTTGTGTCCACACTCCGGTCCTGTCGGTGGCGTCAACGCGCCTCTGAGGGTCTTTACCAACCGCCATTAAACACCAACGAAGAAGACGACGACGACGGCGTATTGGGCGCAGAAGAAGAAGCAGCAGCAGCAGCAGCTCTGAGTGGTTGTGTTGTTGTTGTTGTTTAATGTTCGAGATGAAACACAACTCAAACGTCCCGGCGTTCCTCACCAAGCTGTGGACGCTGGTCGAGGACGCGGACACCAACGAGTTCATCTGCTGGAGCCAGGTAACGCGACGGTTAAGCTACATCCGGTTAGCTTAAGCAGTTAGGGAGCGCTACCGTTAGCTAGCCTGTTGGGTTAGCTTAGCATCTTAGCATACCACGCACATAAACAATAAGGTGTTTAACAGTCAAGTCTTTCGCGACTCTGACACTGAACTCGCAGCTGCGTCCCTGTAATGCTAACATTAGCTGCTGTTAGCTAACGTTAGCATGAGCACGGTAAAGCACGTCCGTCACAGCAGCGTCACTCAGGTGTTGTGTGTTTTGGGGGATCAGACCTTTAAAGGTGTCAGTCACCTGCGTCTGTGGTGAGCCGGAAGTGTCTGTAACACCTGGGGAACTCTGTTTCCTGTGCGTAAAATGATTTATTCATAAACAAAAAAGTGCAAAATCTGCACCTGGACGTGCTCCTCTCCTCCTGAACTGAGCTCTTTGCTTCAGTCTCTGATTGTGTTAAATTTAGTTAACGTTATATGAACGTACCCAAATCACAGGTGTTACATTAACACCCCCCCCCCCCCCCCCCTTCTCACTGGACACTTTAACTTGCACACTACCACCTGCACTGGTCATGCAAACACACTCACTTATATTTCATGTATATGATTCAATGCCATATGTTTAGTTTGCTTGTGTTCATGGTTATATTTATGTAGGCGCCGTCAAATCAAGTCAAAGTCCTTGCGTCACTCAGGTGTTGTGTGTTTTGGGGGATCAGACCTTTAAAGGTGTCAGTCACCTGCGTCTGTGGTGACCCGGAAGTGTCTGTAACACCTGGGGAACTCTGTTTCCTGTGCGTAAAAGGATTTATTCATAAACAAAAAAGTGCAAAATCTGCACCTGGACGTGCTCCTCTCCTCCTGAACTGAGCTCTTTGCTTCAGTCTCTGATTGTGTTAAATGTAATTAACGTTATATGAACGTACCCAAATCACAGGTGTTACATTAACACCCCCCCTTCACTGGACACTTTAACTTGCACACTACCACCTGCACTGGTCATGCAAACACACTCACTTATATTTCATGCATATGATTCAATGCCACATGTTTAGTTTGCTTGTGTTCATGTTGATATTTATGTAGGCGCCTTCAAATCAAGTCAAAGTCCTTGCGTGAATGAAAATTGCCTGGCAATAAACCTGATTCTGATTCAAGAAGCTTTATTTAAAATGTAGGGGAATTATTGTGCAACAGTTTCAACACAAAGATGAAAGGGTCAGAGTAACAATAAGCATCAAAACATCAATCAAATCAAACCATTACTAAATGTGACAATTTTGTTTTTACCCACGAGCCAAAAATCAGACACACACTGATTCAAACTGAGTTTTTGTTTTGTTTATGATTAATAATTATAAAATAATCAAAGGGGGTCGGAGCATAAACGTTTTAACTTCTTCCCTTTTGAACACGAACAATATAAATATTATTTGAGTCACGTATTTATCACTCAGGATTCTGAGGATCGTGTCTTTCTTTTCTTTTCTTTTTATTCCTCATTCGCTTCATTTAGTTTGTATTATTTAGTTTTTAACATGTTCACTAAAAATACTGTGTGTGTGTGTGTGTGTGTGTGTGTCTCTGTGCCTGTGTGTGTGTGTCTGTCTCTGTGCCTGTGTGTATGTGTGTGTGTGTGTGTGTGTGTGTCTGTCTGTCTCTGTGCCTGTGTGTATGTGTGTGTGTGTGTGTGTGTGTCTGTCTGTCTCTGTGCCTGTGTGTGTGTGTGTGTGTGTGTGTGTGTGTGTGTGTGTGTGTGTGTGTGTGTGTGTGTGTGTGTGTGTGTGTGTGTGTGTGTGTGTGTGTGTGTGTGTGTGTGTGTGTGTGTGTGTGTGTGTGTGTGTGTGTGTGTGTGTGTGTGTGTGTGTGTGTGTGTGTGTGTGTGTGTGTGTGTGTGCGTGCGTGTGTCCAGGAGGGCAACAGTTTCCTGGTGTTGGACGAGCAGCACTTTGCGAAGGAGATCCTCCCAAAGTTCTTCAAGCACAACAACATGGCCAGTTTCATCCGGCAGCTCAACATGTGTAAGGCTGCGTTCACACACTGACCGAGGCTGTGTGTGTGTGTGTGCGTGCGTGCGTGCGTGTGTGTAGTGACTCGCTGCTGAGTGCTGGTTTTCGAGTGACTCGTATCTGTTGAGTCTTATAAAAGCCCCAAAGAGCCAAACATTAGATGCATTTGAATTTCTCTGCTGTGCCGTGATAACGAGATCATTTCAGTCGTGTTCTGCGATGACGAGATCATTCATTTGAGATCTGGAGGAAACAAAACGCTGGTGTCGTCGATTAAATCACTGCAGGAGACGTCAGTCAGTGTATTAATGTCAGAGGAGAATATGGGGTCACCTTCTTCAAGATACGAGTCTTTACGAGGCACGACGGGTCATGAGTGAGGAAATCTCAGGTTTTATTCATTATCAAATTAATTATCTTGTTATCTCAGGAAAACAGAGGAAAAGGATCTTGTTATAATGGAAAAATTGATCAAAATGATCTTGTTCTCTTGGGAAAACATGAAATGTAATGTATGACCCTTTAGTTGTGACCCATAACTCAGCAAACCTGTTCTGTCAGAGACTGGGAGGTGATTCTCCGAGTACTGACCCACCTCTCCACCGAGCCACAAAGCAGGGACAGAGTGGGGGTTCCCCAGTCGCATAAGCCCCTACCTTCGCTGATTTAATTCAGCATTTTGTCAGAGTTAGAGGTCACGGTCAGGGTCAGGGTCAGGGGGTAGAGTTAGGGTCTAAAAATGACTATTTGCTGTGGTATTCGGCACCGATAACAGACCGGGGAACACCGGACCCCAGGGTTTTTCTGGTCCAAATTTGCGCTGAGGCGGGCAGGGGAGCCGGCAGCTTGCACAAAATGAGACAAACGACTGTTATAGTTACAGTCTAAGGTTATAATAATAATAATACAACATTTTATTCATGTAGTCCGATAGTTGATGTCTTATTCCCTAACAGTCCAAACCAACCTCACAAACTCAGTTTACAAACACACGAGACAAAGAAGAGCAGCGTGTTCTGAGGCTGCTGTGAGGAAACGTTCGACACAGCCGTTTAACAACTCTCAGAGTAGTTGAAATTCTTGTTCTCTCCATGGATTGACACTGAATAAAGCTTAGTTCAAACAGAGCTGTGTGTTTGCATGGGTACCATGCTTTGGTTCCCACGGTGTAAAAGTGTAAACAGTCATTTAGCTGCAGGACAGAGTGTGTTTGTCTGTGCTTATCACTCTATTCTAAATGAAAGACTGCGTGGACATGCATAACTGTAGGTAACTGTCATGTAAATATTTAATGTACTCTTCGTGTGTGTGTGTGTGTGTGTGTGTGTGTGTGTGTGTGTGTGTGTGTGTGTGTGTGTGTGTGTGTGTGTGTGTGTGTGTGTGTGTGTGTGTGTGTGTGTGTATGCGCGTGTGCAGATGGATTCCGTAAAGTGATGCACATTGAGACGGGCATCGTGAAACAGGAGCGGGACGGCCCAGTGGAGTTCCAGCACCCCTACTTCAAACACGGACAGGACAACCTGCTGGAGAACATCAAGAGGAAGGTGGGCTCACGTCTGCGTTCAGGTGTCGACACAGGAATCATTTCAAAATGGAGCCGCGACTCCTGGCAGCACCGCCAAACAACAAGCAATAACTGGGGGGCTCTAAAAAACAGGCAACATCCAAACATATATACGTTTATTCACACTGATGAACAGTGACGCCTGCACTTCAAACGCATCCGTGTAAACAGCTCAGCAGGTCTTTGAGGAGACACGGACAATTTGGGAAAGACAAGAGGATACTTGTCTGTTTCCAGAGCAGAGCGAGGCACAGATCTACACACACACAGGCGCAGGGGAACACTATCTATCTATCTTATCTATCCATCTATCTATGCATTTATCTATCTATAGCAAAAGTTAACTCAGGACACTTTACAGAGTAGGTAAAGACCCCATATATTTCATCAATTCAATTAGATATTTATTATTGTACTACACTGCTTTGACAAACGATTACATGTAAAGATATGACAATACTACTGTTAAATACAAAATAAATGTATAGCAAACAAGTCAAATAATCACTAATACTAATGAAAGGTTAAAGGGATACCACACTTTTTGGCACTGCATGGAGAAAACTTTTCAGAGTCAACGTAGCAAACTCTTGGAGTTATCACATTTCTAGCTGGGTATGAAAGGACTCAAAAGAGCTGCTCGCATGGACCTCCTGATCCTGGATGTGTCCCTCAGCATCACTGCACAAAATACAACACAGCTTTTGTCCGTCGATAGCTAATGTCACGTCTGGTGCATAAATATCCCTTCCATCACAGTCTTTGTGTCCGTCCTTTTCGTTGCCACCGTTCACAGAACATTGTGATTGTTTCTGTCTCTCAGGTTTCCAACACTCGGCCGGAGGACAACAAGATCCGACAAGAAGACCTGACCAAGATTGTGGCGAGTGTTCACAGTGTTCACAGCAAACAGGAGAACATCGACGCCAGGCTGACAACACTGAAGAGGTGAGAGTAAAGCTCTGTAGCAACACAGCACGATACAACAGCTGCAGCACCGCCACAGGGCTCCGTCTCCCCCCCATCACAGAGCAACCGTCATGGCTGCTTTCAGATCCACGCACTTGTGGTTTTCACGTTGTCTGAGTAGCAAATGTGCCTGCACTCATCTGTGCGCCCGTGGCACAATGTTAGCACGTTGCTATCTCAAGGCTGCAGGAAGCAGTTTGGCCACTGAACAACAACCTGAGCGGTGTACTACAAAGCTGTATCACCATGGTAACTGATGCTTTCAACCAAACCTGGATGAACCTGATGTGTTGTCGTTTAGGGAGAATGAAGCCCTGTGGAGGGAGATCTCAGACCTGAGGCAGATCCACGCCCACCAACAACAGCTCATCAAAAAGGTGAGCGCTGCACCGGACCGTGCACAGTTCACACCGTCACCAACACGCCTCCGGAGAGAAAAGAGGTTTCCGTACAGAGAGGTCGTCAAAACCTTTCACAGTCCATTCACACAGCCTGTCAGACTCTGTATTTCTGTTCACCGTCGTCATCTGAGCTGCACATCCAGTCGTGTCTCCTGCTGAACCTCAGTGCCTGTTTCTTTTTTCAGCTCATACACTTCATCGTCACGTTGGTGCAGAACAACCGCATCCTGAACTTAAAACGCAAAAGGTGAGTCTGCACCCTTCAGCTGGGACTGCAGCCGTACAGGGGAAGTGATGGTCAGTCATTCTGATGAGGGAGTGAGTGCTAATAAGGCGTCCTCGCAGGTCCTTTAATGGACTCTGCAGCCAATCAGAGTCGCCTCATGAATCACAAAGAGCTGCGTCACTTCTGTGTTTCATTTCTGGCAACATGGTGTCCAATCAGGTCCACTGGAGTTTGCATATTTGCGTAGTTACTGATCTTTTATTTAGAACGGGGAACAAGAACTACTTCTACCTCTTTCACACCGAGGACCAGGGCCGGACCAGGGTCATGTGACCTGTGTTCAATCCTTCTTTTGTTAATTCAAACCAAGCCGTTTAATACAGGTTCATCCCTGATCACGACAATTCAGATACAACGCACAACATGTGTCACAACCTGAGAGCAACACCTGCTAATTCACCAGTAACACGCCCTGGTAGTGTGACATTCACACTGAGATAGACCCGCGCTGGAGCCACCTCTCGACCTGGGTCGCAGAGCCGAGTGAGTCCGCCGGGTTTAACACAAACACAAAACCAACCCTGGCGGAGCCCTCGGTGTGAACAGGGGAGTAGTAGGGGTCCTTTAATGGACTCAATCAGAATCAAGTATTCTCCCTGACCATGGTATAAGAAAGGGATAGCGCCCAATGAGGAGTCCAGAAGTGTCCGACGCCACGCCTCAATAATTTACAACGATCAAATGAATGACGTACAAACGGTTTCAGCACTTTCCTAACGTGAACTCTAAATGTTGATGTGTCATCTTTTCACAGGCCAGTTCTTATGAACAGCAACGGGAAGAAGACGAAATACATTCATCAGATCTATGATGACAAGGTGTGTGTGTGTGTGCGTGTGTGCGTGTGTGTGTGTGTGTGTGGAACTGGTCACTTTGTGCATCTACGACGTGTTTTGAATGTTTTTAACTGCGTGACGTGTTTGACTGTGTCCCGTTCAGTCGTCTGTCAGCAGCGTGAAGGGCTCTGAGATGTCCGACGACGTAATCATCTGTGACGTGACGGAGAGCGATGCGGAGGCGGCGGCTGAGATCACAGAGGGGTCGCCCGTCGCCTACGAGCAGGGGTAAGAGACGTTCACACTGTTCTACCCCCCTTTCACACCGCAACAGATTCCTGAACCGTTAAAACAGACTGAAGATACAAATGTGACAACAACGTGTAGGTTATTTAGCAAGGCTTTGTGAATGTGCCGTTACTTTCCACTAACTTAGGCGCTCAATATGTTCTCTGTGTGCATTTAACACCAAACACGCATTCTGGGCCGTCACTAAACTTAAAGGTTGAATATGTAGAAGAACTAACACCCACGGGGCGTTTTGAGGAGTATAGACAAGAACTAGCCAATCCCGTTGTGTTTCCATGGCAGCAGCCAATAGCGTTGGGCGTTGCTGGTTGCCAGGGTTGTCTGTTGTTGGGTGCAGCTACTGTAGGCTGGCACTGGGTGAAATGGAGTTAGCCAATCCTGCAGCTGCTTCTTTGTCCCAGCAGCTGAGTGAGCGGAGACGGGCAACAACCAGAGTCACTATAGGCCGAGCATTCACTCCATGGACTGAGAGAAAGGAGAGGAACGCCATTCAAACGCATGCCCACATGGCTACGCTGCTCCTGGATGCTAACATCGCTTTCATCTGCACTTAGCTGCAACGGCTAACGCTAACGGCTAACGCTAACTGTCAGTCAAACTCCTCTAATCCTTGTTTTGATGCTGTGATTTTCTGGAGGGGACGGGTTCAAACAGGCTCAAACAGACTCCGGTCTCCTGGAGCTACTGGGCCGGGTCTGACCAACCTGGCAACCCCACTGCTGGACTTCTTTTTTGTTGTTGAGACGACGACCTGGAGACACTAGATGGAGCTGTTCTGCTCATTCTACACATTCAACCTTTAAAGAAGCATCTGTTGTAAAGCTCAGTTCAGACCAAAGACTTGAGACGAGTTGAAACTTGCAACTACTTGAAATGTTCAGATCCGCAGCGTTCTGAGACCTGCAAGTTCACACCAGTGAGACGAGGCGAGACCGTGTATCATCTCCATAGCAACGCCTCTCTGTCCATCCAATCTAAACTCCGACTTTACAGGCTTTGTTTCGTAGCTGAATGTAATTTTGTAGCATTAGAAAATATAAATGAGGAGAGAAACTCGCTCCGGCTGCATTTCTAGTTGTGATGAAACGGCGAAAATAACGTGTTATTTCCCTGATTCACTGTTTAGTTCTGGATTATGGCGCTCGCTCGCTCGACCCTCTCTCTCTCTCCGTCTCATTTTCTCACACACACACACAAGTTGCGCCTCCGTCCAAAGCGGCCCTGTTGAAACAGGCGACGTGTCTTCTGTTCTAAAACCAGCTGCTGGAGGTTTGAGGAGCTGAGTCTGAGGCGACACCGTCAGCAGGTTTGAGTCCAGACGAGTCGGCTGCGTTCACGCCGCTGCAGCTTTCACCCGCGACGATCTAAGACAAATCCTTGGTCTGAACTTAAGTTAAGATTCAGGAGTAATGAGAGGGAAACTCCTCCGCCACAACAGAACATGTCGACACTAACGGAGCTGTCAGGATATGAAATAGCCAGCAGGATCTTGTTTCATGAAAACCTCGTCCCTCAGGGATGTGGAGATCGTGGAGGTGGAGCTGGACAGCTGCGCGGTGCTGCCGACCGAGGCTGAGGGGAGCACCGGCCGCACAGATGACGTCAGACAGACAGAGGCCGGTGTGTCGGCAGCAGACGACTGCCAGAGGAGCACTGCTTCAGACGGCAGCGGAGCGACCAGCAGCGCCCTGCAGCTCAACAAACCCTCAGGCCTGAGTCTGGAGGACCCCGTCAAGATGATGGACTCCATCATGAACGAGAGCGGAGCCATATCACAGAACATCAACCTGCTGGGCAAGTAAGTGCCAAACCTAATCACAGTGATACTGATTAGGTTTAAAATATGTTTGTGACTTAATAATGTTTTACGGTGGAATGGTCGACACAATGCACCGCTTAATGCCTGAAGACATTCAGATCAATAGGCCCCCCCCCCCCATGTTTACGGGGACTATGTTCACATGCACACCAGGGGCCTCTGAGTCCGCCTACAGAAAAGGCGCTGGACCTGCAAGCATTTCCATTTAGGTAAAACGTGGCCCCTGGGAAAGTGTCAAGGCACGCCCTCTCAAATGTCCTCCATTCACCAGACTCCAAACCCCCCACCACAGCGAACCAGGAATCGCCTAAACCTGCAGTTCTGAGTGTCCACAGTCGCCGCTGCAGCCCTCACTTTAACAAGCCAGTGCACAAATGAGCAGAGATAGGCTGAATGACTGATTAATAGATTTCCGAAAGGTAAAAAAAATTAGCACTACACCTCTGGATAAAAGTGTCTACTCTCTACTTTGCCGGCTTTTAAAAACGCTGTGGTCGAGTACTACCTACCTGCCCCTCAGCTTTGTGTCATATCCAATCAGTAACCAGGCTTAAACGACCTTCAGAGGCAGCTCTTTCTCTAATTCGGGGCGTTTCAGCGAGGGAGACCCCTTTTTCTGGGTATTGAACTGTTAAGCAAACGCACCTGCACTAGTCACATATGACTGTACACAAGATCTTCATGCATGCATTCATTTACGCTCCCAGCTAGGCCTGACGTCGTCTGGTTGATACGGTCTTGGCCGACCAAATTCTCATTGGTTGGACAATTTCTAGTATCACTGCATGATCCCAGCTGAAAATAACAGACGAACCTCTGAAAACGTGCGTTAAGGAGGCGCAATGTTTCTACCCCCTGAGATCGGCAGCGTCTGCGTTTAAAGGATATTTCAGGGTCAACATCTGTGCATCTTTTTCTTAGACGGATGAATTACTCTTGTTGAGAAGCTTGTATTGCACTACAGTAATATGTGTGTGTGTGTGTGTGTGTGTGTGCGTGTCGTCAGGATGGAGCTGATGGACTATCTGGACAGTATTGACTGCAGTCTGGAGGACTTCCAGGCCATGCTCTATGGAAAACAGTTTGGCCTGGATCTGGATGTCGAGGTAAAAACAACATTCACACGACAAACGTAAGGCGGCTAAGTTCAGCCCTGCGGAGAAGCTGACACACACTGTCGACAGTACGACAGGGTCCATGTTTCCACTGTGGGAGAAAGTGTTTCAGCAGCGTGAAGCACAAAGGCTGTTCTGTTCTCGGGGCTTAAAGCTGTTCCCCGTTTCCTCTGTTTGTCCTCAGGAGAGCTTGTCCTCCAAAGAGAACAGCACGCAGCTGAACAGAGGCCGGACAGAGGACGGCAACACAGGTGAGTGGAGGTTGCTCTCAGGGCGACCCGTGCCCTGTGCTTTAGGTCCCGTCCACACAGACGCGTCCCTGTAACCACACAACTTCAGTCTGGTTCAGTCTGCTTTAGTCTTCCATCCACAAGCAGCCAAGTAGAGTTCAAAAGCTCGTTTGGTCGTTCTCTATACAGTTCACTATTTAAGGGACAGTGAGTGAGGGAACGATTTTGAACGCAGCTGGTGAAAGTATTAATTTCTTCCTCTCCATCTCCTGGTGTCCTGTGTTCAGATAAGCAGCTGATCCAGTACACCTCCTGCCCCCTGCTGGCCTTCCTCGACGGCTGCATTTCTCACTCCGAGCTGGATCCAGGCACCAGCAGCAGCAGCAGCAGCAGCAGCAGCAGCTCCTTCCACCTCCAGCCGTCCTCCAGCTGCGGCGCTCCCGTGGAGGCGGAGCCGCCCTCGGAGCTGCTCGACACCAGCCTGGAGTCGAAGCAGCCGGGCCGCAGCTCCCTGATCCGCCTGGAGCCTCTGACGGAGGCGGAGGCCAGCGCCGAGACGCTCTTCTACCTGTGCGAACTGAGCCCCACGGGACCCGACGCCGACACCACCCTGCTGGACAGAGTGTGAGCCGGCGTCCACCCCAGACTGCATCGCTCCATCCATCCTTCAGACAGGACTGAGCTCGTGTTGCGTCTCCCTCCGGCCCGAGGTGCGTGTTCGTGGAAGCAGTGACTGAAGTGAAGGAGCTCCAGGCTGCTGACGTTCGTACCATGTTCACGTTTTCACATTAAAAGCTTCTGCATCGAAGAGAACTTTGAGTTACAGCAACATGAGAAGAACAGTTTAATAACCCTTTAGATGCACCACACACACACACACACACACACACACACACACACACACACACACACACACACACACACACACACACACACACACACACACACACACACACACACACACACACACACACACACACACACACACACACACACACACACACACACACACACACACACACACACACACTGTACAGTATCTGTGTGTCATCAGTAACCTTTAGATGATCACATCTTTGGATCAAAACCCGAAGATCGAACTTTACTTTCGTCTGTATCAACATGAAACCGACCGACTGTTGGCGTTGGGGCATCTGGACCTAGTCACCCAAAGCATGCTGGGAAGTGTAGTTCCGTAGCATCAATTAAAATACAAATAAAAACAACACAATGACAAAACCATGACATTTTTTTTTTATCATTACTTCGACTCTAAATACACGAGGGCTGCCCCCAAACGGTCGACCAAGCACCGACCCCAGCGACCAAAGTGTCATTAGTCCATTGGTCGCAGTGAAAATCTAAATCTATAAAATAAAATGCATATAAATGCGTCGATGAGTCGACTTATCGCTCTTAATGACCGAGAAAATCCTTGGTCGGGGGGGTAGCCCTTGATCCAGCTCCTGCTGTGTTTAGAAGGACTCTGAGATTAATCTGAGATTAAACCCAGGACTCTGAGATTAATCTGAGATTAAACCCAGGACTCTGAGATTGATCTGAGATTAAACCCAGGACTCTGAGATTGATCTGAGATTAAACCCAGGACTCTGAGATTAATCTGAGATTAAACCTAGGACTCTGAGATTAATCTGAGATTAAACCCAGGACTCTGAGATTAAACCCAGGACACTGAGATTAAACCCAGGACTCTGAGATTAAACCCAGGACTCTGAGATTAAACCCAGGACTCTGAGATTATTCTGAGATTAAACCCAGGACTCTGAGATTAATCTGAGATTAAACCCAGGACACTGAGATTAATCTGAGATTAAACCCAGGACACTGAGATTATTCTGAGATTAAACCCAGGACTCTGAGATTAAACCCAGGACTTTATTTCCACGACTCTAAGGTTTTCTTCACTGCAGCGCCACGGTTCAGCTCCTCCCTTAGCTTCACCTCTGGTCAGCGTCACTAAAGCGCTGCGTCGCTAAAGCGCTGCGTCGCTAAAGCGCTGCGTCGCTAAAGCGCTGCGTCACTGAAGCGCTGCGTCACTGAAGCGCTGCGTCACTGAAGCGCTGCGTCACTAAAGCGCTGCGTCACTAAAGCGCTGCGTCACAAACGAACAAACTGAAAATCTATTTATTCTTTCTGTTGTTGCTACATTTACACACTTCAGATTATCAGACAACAACAGAGGTCGTCTGCGTGCACACGCAAAACTCTCTCTACTGCAACCTCCACAACAGCTGCACAGATACCTTTCAAAATAAAAGCCCTAGACACACACTACGTGGTTAACTGTTTACCAGAGGGACTCAAATCCATCCAGATCATTCCATTAAGATGAAGCTCAGTAAAGTGTGTGACAGCAGCTCCGTGTCGGCTCCTCCTGCTCAGGATCCACAGGAGGAGGTGTCCTCGGGTTTGAGTCTGTGGAGCCGACCTGCGTCACTGCACCGAGCAGCAGAAACACGCAGAGCTCCTCCTCCTCCATCGTCTTCATTAGTTCTCAGACTGTAAACTTCTGCTGCTGTACGTTCACTGATATCTGCACACATGTCTAATAAAGACTGTTTCTCCTCTGCTCTGATCTCCCGTCACTGTGAACACGTCTCCTGTCACACGCTCACGTCATTCATCGGTCACAACCCCGGAGAAGAAGGCGGCTGCGTTCTTTCTTTTGATCGGCACACGGACTGAAAAACGTCTATTTTCAGGTTCAGGTTCTGAACCCGGTTATTCTGGGTCGACCGGGTCAAACGGAGCCCGTTCCCTGTCAGTGGGAAAACCCCATCAGTGGTGTGAGGGGTGACAGACACACAACGTTCATCGTGCAGTCGATGACGACAGTCGTAACCTTTCAACAGGAGCAGGGCTGCCCGTCCCTGCTCCTGGAGCCTGGAGCCACCGTCCTGCATGTTTCAGGTTTCATGTTTTCGGGTTTCAAACCTGTGACACGCTTCAGCTGCTTGATAACGAGCACATCATCAGACTCAGGTGTGTTTCAGCAGAGAGAAACTAAAACATGCAGGACAGTGGCTCCAGGAGCAGAGAGAAACCTGAAACATGCAGTACAGTGGCTCCAGGAGCAGAGAGAAACCTAAATCCTGCAGGACAGTGGCTCCAGGAGCAGAGAGAAACCTAAAACATGCAGGACAGTGGCTCCAGGAGCAGAGAGAAACCTAAAACATGCAGGACAGTGGCTCCAGGAGCAGAGAGAAACCTAAAACATGCAGGACAGTGGCTCCAGGAGCAGAGAGAAACCTAAAACATGCAGGACAGTGGCTCCAGGAGCAGAGAGAAACCTAAAACATGCAGGACAGTGGCTCCAGGAGCAGAGAGAAACCTAAAAACATGCAGGACAGTGGCTCCAGGAGCAGAGAGAAACCTAAAAACATGTAGGACAGTGGCTCCAGGAGCAGAGAGAAACCTAAAACATGCAGGACAGTGGCTCCAGAAGCAGAGAGAAACCTAAAACATGCAGGACAGTGGCTCCAGGAGGGAGCAGAGAGAAACCTGACACATGCAGGACAGTGGCTCCAGGAGCAGAGAGAAACCTGAAACATGCAGGACAGTGGCTCCAGGAGCAGAGAGAAACCTAAAACATGCAGGACAGTGGCTCCAGGAGCAGAGAGAAACCTAAATCATGCAGGACAGTGGCTCCAGGAGCAGAGAGAAACCTAAAACATGCAGGACAGTGGCTCCAGGAGCAGAGAGAAACCTAAAACATGCAGGACAGTGGCTCCAGGAGCAGAGAGAAACCTAAAACATGCAGGACAGTGGCTCCAGGAGCAGAGAGAAACCTAAAACATGCAGGACAGTGGCTCCAGGAGCAGAGAGAAACCCAAAACATGCAGGACAGTGGCTCCAGGAGCAGAGAGAAACCCAAAACATGCAGGACAGTGGCTCCAGGAGCAGAGAGAAACCTAAAACATGCAGGACAGTGGCTCCAGGAGCAGAGAGAAACCTAAAACATGCAGGACAGTGGCTCCAGGAGCAGAGAGAAACCTAAAACATGCAGGACAGTGGCTCCAGGAGCAGAGAGAAACCTAAAACATGCAGGACAGTGGCTCCAGGAACAGAGAGAAACCTAAAACATGCAGGACAGTGGCTCCAGGAGCAGAGAGAAACCCAAAACATGCAGGACAGTGGCTCCAGGAGCAGAGAGAAACCTAAAACATGCAGGACAGTGGCTCCAGGAGCAGAGAGAAACCTAAAACATGCAGGACAGTGGCTCCAGGAGCAGAGAGAAACCTAAAACATGCAGGACAGTGGCTCCAGGAGCAGAGAGAAACCTAAAACATGCAGGACAGTGGCTCCAGGAGCAGAGAGAAACCTAAAACATGCAGGACAGTGGCTCCAGGAACAGAGAGAAACCTAAAACATGCAGGACAGTGGCTCCAGGAGCAGAGAGAAACCTAAAACATGCAGGACAGTGGCTCCAGGAGCAGAGAGAAACCTAAAACATGCAGGACAGTGGCTCCAGGAGCAGAGAGAAACCTAAAAACATGCAGGACAGTTGCTCCAGGAGCAGAGAGAAACCTAAAAACATGCAGGACAGTGGCTCCAGGAGCAGAGAGAAACCTAAAACATGCAGGACAGTGGCTCCAGGAGCAGAGAGAAACCTAAAAACATGCAGGACAGTGGCTCCAGGAGCAGAGAGAAACCTAAAACATGCAGGACAGTGGCTCCAGGAGCAGAGAGAAACCTAAAACATGCAGGACAGTGGCTCCAGGAGCAGAGAGAAACCTAAAACATGCAGGACAGTGGCTCCAGGAGCAGAGAGAAACCTAAAACATGCAGGACAGTGGCTCCAGGAGCAGAGAGAAACCTAAATCCTGCAGGACAGTGGCTCCAGGAGCAGAGAGAAACCTAAAACATGCAGGACAGTGGCTCCAGGGGCAGAGAGAAACCTAAAACATTCAGGACAGTGGCTCCAGGAGCAGAGAGAAACCTAAAACATGCAGGACAGTGACTCCAGGAGCAGAGAGAAACCTAAAACATGCAGGACAGTGGCTCCAGGCGCAGAGAGAAACCTAAAACATGCAGGACAGTGGCTCCAGGAACAGAGAGAAACCTAAAACATGCAGGACAGTGGCTCCAGGAGCAGAGAGAAACCTAAAACATGCAGGACGGTGGCTCCAGGAGCAGGGTTCAAGCCCTGGTCTAGAGTTTGAATCGCTTGTAACAACAAAGCCCCTAACAACATGAACCATTGTGTTCTTAGGAGCCGCTCCCTGATCGTGTTCCGGCGCCCGGTTCCTTAAAACGCCTCCAAACTCTGCTCAGTTTGGAACCAACCGTGAGAAAAGTGTGTGAGCAGCTGTAAACGAGTCACTGTGGTGGTGTGTGTGTGTGCACGTGCACGTCGTGGTAAAGGCAAAGACCCGTTTCTCGCTCTGTGATCTGGAAGTTTCTGCACCCACATGTTCTGGTAGAGCCCGAACTCTCTGGACCTCACACACACACGTGCAGGTCCCGTCCAGCCAGCGTCAGTGACAGTAAAGCAAACACACCGGAGAACGTGCGGCGTTCAGGTGGCGCCCGAACACTGGACCTCACACACACACGTGCAGGTGCCGTCCAGCCAGCGTCAGTGACAGTAAAGCAAACGCTCCGGGGAACGTGCGTCGCTCAGGTGGAGCCAGACGTGGCCGAGGTCGAACTGACGCATGCTGACACCAAAGCCCTGAAACAAGCCTTTTATTTTGTCGTAAACTTCCATTTCTCACTTCCTGTACCAACAGTTTATCCGCTCAGAGGGAAACAGTTCAGCCGTGTTTATGTTATGTGACAAATGTTCATTTTACATTTCTGTTGATCGCTGTATTTTCAAAATAAGAGTCCAACCCAACGATAACATGCTTCATTACTCTCCCGTATGTTTTAAATCAAGTTACATCGACGTACTTTCTTTTGTTCTTTCAAGAATCGGAGAATGTCGACATTTGACTTTCACTTTGATTATTTTCCATGCTTTGAAAAGTAATCACCTGTTTTCCAGGATGCACGGGAACCCCGTCGTTTGTGACGTGAAGTGGTCGAAAGAGCCGTTTAATAAAACGACACCGCGTCGTAACGGCTCATTGTGTTCACAGCCCCAAGCGTCGCCGCTGCAGAGCTCCACACACACAGAAACACAGAAACACACACACACAGAAACACACACACACAGAAACACACACACACAGAAACACACACACGCTGGTTTCTTTTCCTTCTCTTTTATTAAACGACTTACAGTCAGTTACACTTTTACAGGTCAGGAGTAAAATCATATCAGGACAAATTCACACAGTGCGTCTGTAACTACATGCTCATCACTACCAAATAACTTATCCAGGAGTTCTCAAACAATTTTACATTTAAAGTCAAAAATCAACGCAAAAGCGACAAAAACAGGAATGCCTTTGTTGTGTCTGTGCTGAGGAGTGTGCAAGCTGCAGGGGACACACACACACACACACACACAGCTACATGACTGGAGCACCACGCGCTCCTCATGCCAGGTTAGTGGAGTCTGATGAGTCGCTGCGGTCTCAGCTGGAGTCAAACACAATCGAAGCACATGTGACGGCATTTGCGTTTGAACACTGCAGTGGTCGGGACCGTTGGTCGGGACCGTTGCCGCTCGCTCGTCACAGACACCATCATGGATACAGCCACTGTTAATGTCACATCGGGTTTAAAAAGGGAAAGCATGCGGCTCTGTCTTCATACAAAGAAAACTAAAATCATCCACGGGGGATACACAGCGTCTATTTACAGCGGCGACAGCACGGGGTAAC
>NC_139844.1:24089168-24179168 GCF_963691815.1 Echiichthys vipera
CCACGACAACGGGCTGCTGAGGATTCACAATGACCTGACGCCGGAGGTCGCCGGGCTGCGGTCAGAGCCGGGACAGGACGGCCCGCCTGAGCGCAGCCCCGGGCTCCTCCCAGCTGCCACTGATGCGGGGTCAGCTAGCTACAGTTTTACTGAAGGGAAACACAGGTGAAGCAGAGCGAGGGTGTGTGTGTGTGAGCAGCGGGACCATGTGTGTGTGTGTGTGCTTCAGTCAAAGTCTCTGTTGACGAGCACCAGCGGAGCCACAGCGTCCACACGTACAGGGCGATGCAGATCCAGCTGGAGGAGATCTTCACCCACACCGACGGCCACTTGCTGGTCATGACCTCGTAGTTGGAGTCGGGGCTGCGGAGAAACACGAGTTCACAAAGTATGAAACAATACTCACACACACGGACACACACACGGACGCACACACGGACGCACACACGGACGCACGCACGAACGCAGGCGCGATTAAAATCTTCTCTGGCGACTCTCCTTTCGGAGGCTCCACGCCACGGGGCGGGTAAATGTTTGTCCCGATGGTCGCGCTCGTGCACTAAATGATGCTGATACAGCAAAACATTAAAGTGGCTATAAAATGATGAATTATGACGCTAGCAAACTTTAGCTCTGATTTGTTGTTTATGTGTCACACTGAAGTAGTGACCTCCTGAGCTCGTCCTGATCTCCTGAGCTGCTGGTGTGTTTCACTCTCAGATCAGTCTGGTGACGTTTGAGCAGTTTTTGAACCAATCAGCGTTGGTTTTCTTTGGTGGATTGAAGTGAAACAGAAGAGACTGTTGAGTGTGAACACATGGAGGCTTCCACGGATGAGATGAGCAGCTATGGAGCGAGCCGCTCTCTAACTGTCCTGTTAGCACGTCACCTACCTGTACCAGTTGGTGAGTGTCATCATGATGTAGAGCGACGCCAGGAACAGCATGAAGTGGAAGAAAGGAGTAGGAGTAGGTGACGCCGTCCTTCTCGTTGTCCACGGCTCTGTTGGCGCCGCCGCCCTCCTCGAAGCCGTCGGCCGTCGGCCCGTCCTCGATCAGAGCCGACTCGTCACTGGTGAGGGTCAGCTTGTTTCACCTGGGCGTTGGACGAGTTACGGATGCTGACGGGGACACAGAGGAGAGAGAGAGAGAGAGAGAGAGAGAGAGAGAGAGCGGTGAGGACACGCTGCTGTCTGCCGCCTCACTGAACAACCAGCTGACACAGGATGAAGGAGCTTCCTCACCTGGAGTACAGCACACACATGAGGAACAGGATCAATCCCACGATCCCCTGGGCGTCCCACCACTGAACCACGTGGTCCTGACCTGCAGGCTGGTGCTGTTCAGCCCGATAATACCCAGAAGGCTCGGGTTACACTTCCTGTCTGTGAGTCACAGGAGAAAAGGCTTCAGTACATCACTGATGGGTCCCAACAGGGTCACAGGTGCTTATTGTTGTTACTCAGATCCTAGTTTATCATTTTCTGCCATAAGGAGAACGGTGTGTCTGCGTGCACCTCAGTGACCAGCGAACTGTCGGCGTATTGCAGTGGTTTGACTTTCTTAAACATTAGATATAAAGGCAGGGTCACAACAAGCAGTAAAGGAGTGAAGCCTCATGTGGGCAGATCAGACTCTGCAGCGTCAGGCTTCTCGTTCTGGGATTGAACCCCGGGCCGACATGTGTGTGTGAATGTGGCGTGAATGGTGAGATTAGATCAGGTGGTGTGTAGATGTCCACTGCCATCAGTGTGAATGTGACAAAGTGTGAAGGCGCCCACGAGTATCAGACGACCCAGGAGGTGCTAAGTCCATTTAAACCAAATGCTGCTCAGCCTGAGATTTGCCCTCGAGAAGTCGCAGTTGTGTTAAAATGAAGGCACCAAACCTTCATGGTTAAGGTTACAACATGTACATTCATCCAGGACGTGCTGTGAGGGGGGGGGGGGGGGGGGGGGTCGCCTGTGAGACTCTGGTTAGACCCTTCTCACGGGTTGAGTTTCCTCTCACGCAGCTGCAGAACGGCCTTTAAACCTTAATATTCAGCCCGTTCACACCAGTGACACGAGAGGAGATCGTCTCCGTAGCAACGCCTCTCTGTACTTCCGTTCTAACCTCAGACTTTTCAGGCTAAGTTTCGTAGCTGATGTTAATTTTGTAGCATTATAAAACATTAATGCTGCGTTTCTAATTGAGATGAAACGGAGAAAATAACTTCACTCACTGCTTTGTTCTGGATTCTCTCTCTCTCTCTCTCTCTCTCTCTATCTCTCTCTCTCTCTCTCTCTCTCTCTCTCTCTCCTCTCTTCTCTCTCTCTCCTCTCTCTCTCTCTCTCTCTCTCTCTCTCCTCTCTCTCTCTCTCTCTCTCTCTCTCTCTCTCTCTCTCTCTCTCTCTTCCTCTCCTCTCTCTCTCTCTTCTCTCTCTCTCTCCTTCTCCCTCTCTCTCTCTCCCTCTCTCTCCCTCTCTCTCTCTCCTCTCTCTCCTCTCTCTCTCTCCCTCTCTCTCTCTCCTCTCTCCCTCTCTCTCTCTCCCTCTCTCTCTCCTCCCTCTCTCCCTCTCTCCCTCCCCCCCCCCCTCTCTCTCTCTCTCTCTCTCTCTCTCCCCCCCCCCCCCCCCCTCTCTCTCTCTCTCTCTCTCTCTCTCTCTCTGCAAACAGACATATATGTAGTGTGGGTGCTTTCCTACCAGGCTCGTTGGTCATGGCAGACCAGGTCAGGTACATGTGTACAGGGTCACCAGGGAGGACTGCAGCAGGCCGGACCTGGGCTGGGGACTCCTTCACACACACACACACACACACACACACACACACACACACACACAACAGGAGGCGTCAATGTGAGACCTAAAGCTCTGAGTTAGTGTTAAGAACAGACTGAAACTCTTGAGAAAGCAGAAGAGACGTGGCTCATGTCCCCTCGTTCGTCCCAGACGTGTACCTGGATCTGAGGCAGGATGGAGAGGACGGAGACGCCGAGGCAGAGCAGCATGTTGATGCTGATGAAGACCTTGTTCTCAGTGCAGCCGTCAGAGTGGGTGTAGTAGATGTAGAACATGACCACAGACACCAGAGACAGCAGGTAGTTGAGCGCAGTGACCGACAGCAGAGCTGTGGAAACACACACAAAACGCAACTTCATTACACATCAATCAGACAGGAAACAGACAGGAAGCCCTTCACCTGAGAGCTGCGACGCCTTCTGTGGATCTGCATCACGCTCTTTAACCTCGTCATCATTGCTTTAATGCAAAGTTCAATTCTTCACAAGATAAATACAGGTGCCACTCAAGAAACACAGCTGACTCATGCTGACTCTGCATTCTCTCTAATGTCCAGCAGGAGAGACTCCACTTAAAGCTGCATTCTCTCTAATGTCAGCAGGGGAGACTCCACTTAAAGCTGCATTCTCTCTAATGTCCAGCAGGAGGAGACTCCACTTAAAGCTGCATTCTCTCTAATGTCCAGCAGGAGGAGACTCCACTTAAAGCTGCATTCTCTCTAATGTCCAGCAGGAGAAGACTCCACTTAAAGCTGCATTCTCTCTAATGTCCAGCAGGGAGACTCCACTTAAAGCTGCATTCTCTCTAATGTCCGCAGGGGAGACTCCACTTAAAGCTGCATTCTCTCTAATGTCCAGCAGGAGGAGACTCCACTTAAAGCTGCATTTTCTCTAATGTCCAGCAGGAGGAGACTCACTTAAAGCTGCATTCTCTCTAATGTCCAGCAGGAGGAGACTCCACTTAAAGCTGCATTCTCTCTAATGTCCAGCAGGAGGAGACTCCACTTAAAGCTGCATTCTCTCTAATGTCCAGCAGGAGGAGACTCCACTTAAAGCTGCATTCTCTCTAATGTCCAGCAGGGGGAGACTCCACTTAAAGCTGCATTCTCTCTAATGTCCAGCAGGGGGAGACTCCACTTAAAGCTGCATTCTCTCTAATGTCCAGCAGGAGGAGACTCCACTTAAAGCTGCATTTTCTCTAATGTCCAGCAGGAGGAGACTCCACTTAAAGCTGCATTCTCTCTAATGTCCAGCAGGAGGAGACTCCATTTAAAGCTGCATTCTCTCTAATGTCCAGCAGGAGGAGACTCCACTTAAAGCTGCATTCTCTCTAATGTCCAGCAGGGGGAGACTCCACTTAAAGCTGCATTCTCTCTAATGTCCAGCAGGGGGAGACTCCACTTAAAGCTGCATTCTCTCTAATGTCCAGCAGGGGGAGACTCCACTTAAAGCTGCATTCTCTCTAATGTCCAGCAGGGGGAGACTCCACTTAAAGCTGCATTCTCTCTAATGTCCAGCAGGGGGAAACTCCACTTAAAGCTGCATTCTCTCTAATGTCCAGCAGGGGGAGACTCCACGTAAAGCTGCATTCTCTCTAATGTCCAGCAGGGGGAGACTCCACAGGCTCCAGACAGAAGTCAGATTACACAGAAGTCAATGAGAAAATGAGCCTTCTACTCAGTTGATTTGTTACCAATACAGTTGTTCATAACAGCGTGATGTTCATTTAGTGATTTATGGTCCCGTTTAGACGATAGAGCAGACTCTGCTTTAGGGCGGGGCTACCTTGTGATTGCATCACCGCAGCAGTGTGTACATTACAACAGCTGTTAACTTGTGTTTGTTGTTAAGTAACAGGAAATGGATGCTCTCAGGGTGTTTTGACTTTTTCCAAATTATTATTATTAAAAACATCTTGCATTCAGCATTCTTTTGCACTTGCTTACATTAGCTAACGCTAGCTGGATAGCTGCTAACTTCAGGGACAGTTCATGCAGATGAAGGAGCTCCCCGCTCTCCCACTGGCAATAATCCGCAGGTTGACTTGTTGAAAACGGGCCGTTTACGTTTTTAGGGTTTAGCACAGCGCCGTTAAAACGACACTTCAGCAAAAAAATTAATTAATTAGAAAAACGACTAAAATGCCAAACTCAAGGCTTCAAAGGGAAGTCCACAAAACAGCGGGTGATGCAACAGTGGCTACAGCCGTCTCGTTCACATGGTCTATGGTCGAGACTTCTCATTTTCCTACTTCAGCCTTGGTGTTGTCTCCATGAGCACTTTATCCCCATCACTGTCCCATCACAGCTGATGTGTCCCGCTCTAGTATTTATCCACGTTTAGCCTCGTTATAGCACCGTCAGCATACCTGCATACCAGCAGCGAGAGTTGCCCTCCTCCATCTTCTCCACCCAGGACTCGTTCCAGGAGTGGGCAAAGTCGATGAGTAGAACCAGCTGGATGAGGATGAAGCAGAAGGCTCCGGCCATGCCCACGTAGAACCACACTGTGGAAGACACGGAGACACACGTTCACATGTGCAGCTGCTTACACGGCCACAGGACCTTTTTAAACGGGATTCAAACCTAAACCTGTGCAGCACAAACTTCCGTTTGATCGGCAGGAAAGAAATACAACCATCTCCAGTAAAGAGCATGTGTCTCCAAATGTGATGATTGACGTGATCACACAAATTGAAGAATGCTTCTTTAAAGTTCTCCTCACTTTTAAGATATAAAAAAACCCTTTGAGAACCCGTCGGATCAAAAAGGCAGCGTCTAAAAACCCGAGGCTCTTTTTCTCTGTGGCTCATATTCAGAGACACATGTTCCTGGACAGCTACGGTTTGTGTTACCATGTGTTAACGCCTTTAAAGTGTTCATGTGGGGCGTTATAAGTGTGTGTGATGGAGTCATTCGCAGGCTAATCTCACACGCTGAGCGACGCTGTGTTGTGTTTGAGGGCAGAGAGGCGGTTACCCGTGGTGAAGGGCCCGTCTGTGATGAAGAAGGATCCGATGGTGATGGCAGCAGCCGCAGCAAACTTGAAGAACCAAAACCTGAAAGTGGAGAGTTCTGACGTCAGTCACCGGCAAATTAGTAAAGGAAGGATTTTCTCATTCATGAGAAAATTACTGAATAACAATTTTCATCATAAATAAAGTCCCACTGCAGACACGTGTTTAAAAACGACTCTGCTGTGAGTAACATTTTGTTTAACGTGGTTTTCCCACATCAGAAAGTTTGAAGCACATCTGATTTTCTGCCTCTGGCCGCACCCGCCACAGCACCCGCCACAGCACCCGCCACAGCACCCGCCACCGCGCCCGCTGTAATATTGCTAAACACACTGAATATGATTTTTGTGTAAAGGTCACAGCCCTGGTCAATATCAGACGTTTCAGAGGACAGAGAAAACACTTATGAGCGGAGGGGGCGTTAATCCTTTCTCTGGATGGAGAGAAGGATTTGGGTGGAGAGATGGATTTGGGTGGATGGATGGCGACTCACCCGTTGTGCAGCGCGGCTCGGGGGTCGTGGCTGCTCTTGACTTTGATCATGAGCAGAGAGAAGAGCAGGAAGAACATGGCCATGCCGAAGCACACGCGGTACACGGCCTTGTAGCCGACCAGCACGTCGCAGTTCACGTGACCCTCCACACCGGGAATGGATGTGCCCATCCCTCCTTCACAGAAGCCTGGAATCTACAGCAGCACACAGGACAGAGGCGCCGGTGAGGATGGTGCACAGGGAGAGCCATCTTACTTCAGAGCAGAAAGCTAGCGTGCAGCTCAGAGCAGAGCGTCCTGCAGCCACGCACGGAGCTGCTCGCCCTTTCTGACTAATCTAACTCTGATCCCTTTGGGGAAGTCGTCCAGATCAGACGCAGGGACTCAGAGCCTGAAATAAACTCAGACACAAATGCAGATGTAGAGCAGGATTGTGTGAAACATCGGCACCACCTCACTTATCAGGTTGGTTTTGTTATTAAACTTTTTACATAAAGAAAAATAAGTTTTACACGTTGCTCTTATGAAAGTTTCATTAATCAGGATCATTACAAAAGCACCCAAACTCTCCCCCGTCACAGTTCTTCCACCTCGGGTCCGGACCGTTAGGAAAAGAATCCAAAGAATCAGAAGTGAAGTGATGATTATAAAAATTAAAACAGAATATATAAAATAAGTAAATGCACAGCAGTCAATAGGAGACAATAACAGCTGTAACATGAATACATGTGTTTGCTCCGTGTGTGCCTTTCATCATTCATGACTCTTCTTATGTTAATATCTCACAGTGAGGTGAAAATAACTGCAAAATCAACAACACAAATAATTAGAGATTAAATAAAAGAGTTTGCTGTTTACATGAAGAACTCTCTGTTTGATGAACCAAAGAGAGAAAAACATGCTGTAAAGTTTATCCAGGTTTTCCAGTAACTCATATTTATCTTATATATTTATATATATATGTTTATATATCATAACTCATCTTTCATCAGACTGTTTTTATGCGCAATGCCACCAAATCACACTGCGACCACACACAGGCACTCTGGTGATGGTTACTGACGGATGACGGACTTATAATCAACGTCACTTTTCAAATGTGAGCGTTTGAAACAGTAAACTAAACTAAATCTGAACAGACACAAGAGGCTCTACACAAATGCAACCAGCTGATGCAAACTGAGTTTATAAATGTGTCATAAAACTATAACATCTCGTTTAAATGTGAGACGTTCACGCTGCGTTAAATCAACCAAATGGATCCCAGAATAATCTGTATCAGCGACACTGAGGCGACCGACCGACAGCAGGAGCGTTTCAGTTAAAACACGTGAGACAAAGCAGAAGTGTTCGTCTTCATCATCACGTTCACTTAAGATTGATTTTCTTAGTTCTACCATTTGAGGTTTTGGCGTCTCAGACAAAGTTACAGGAGCACAGATTGAGAAAACATAAACTTAATTATTATCTCCTGCATTTGGTTCAACTTCTTAATAAAAGCACAGTTCTGCACCTTCACCACGGTCAGATTCAACACCTTTAAAGTTACATTTTCATGCTTTTCCAGCACCTCACAGCTGCGGGAAATCCCATATTTCTATATTAAAGATTAAATAAATGAATCACGTTAAAAGAGACGCTATAAACAACCTAAGCTGTGTTTCATAATAAGAGGATAAGACGTTTAATTACATTTAGATTCCAAAGACATTTGTTGTGAAACGTGCAGATACATTATTAAGCACTTTATCTTAAATTCAAACACTTTTCAGACCTTTAAAACACAACATTAAGGATTTTAAGCACCGGTTCGAACCCTGCAAACAAAACTAAAGGTTTTGTAGAAACATCCGTACGCTTCAATCTGCAGCTGTGAGAAACTAAACCTGTATATTTCTGCACTGTAACAATGAAAAGTGTGTTGTGAGACGGCCGTGCGTACCTTTTTAAGCTGCCCCTCCATGCCGGGCATTAACATGATGCAGGCCACGCCCACTCCCAGCAGCAGGAAGAAGGCGTAGATGAGGCGCGTCACCGTGGAGTTGTTCCCACTGGGGCAGCAGCGACACAGCAGGCAGGGGGCGCTGCCGCACAGGCACGGGATCTGCACACAAGTCAGTGTTTGTCAGTACTCCGGTTACGGGACAGACAGACGTCTCCCGGGCTCTCACGTCTGCATCAACATGTTGCAACAGACCCACGCGCTGCTGACTGCAGCTGTAACCGGACCTCTGTTTACCTCCTGTGTTTCAGGAGCACGAGGAGCTCAGTAACAGTGTGTGCACACCGCAGCAGACCTTTACACAGCAGGGTGCAGATACAGGGTGAATAACAATCATAATAAATGAATAATATAATATATGCAGTATATATGAATCCGTGGTACATTCAAATTAATGCATCGTCACTCCAAAATAAATGTATCAAGCAGTGGTGGGGAAAAATCACAATTCCTATCTTCTAAGATTCATAATCGAGTCATAACTTCAAAAAATGGATTTTTAAAAACTCTATTTCTGTCTCACTTCGCGGCGTCACTGTTACAGGAAGCTACGCCCGTCCGGTCGCCAGTCAACGAATGCACGTGTCTGGGCGCACTTTGGTTTTGACCTCCAGGAGAATACGAGGCCGGACATGACTCACTCAGTACGAGGGTTTGCTAAACTCTACTGTTCAAAGTGTACTTTAAACTAAAATATTAGATTATATCAAAACAAGCTTTGCAGTTTTACCTTTGTATAATAAATATAATTCAAGATTCAGAGAAGTAAGGCAGCTGCTGTAGAATCATATCCATGTGAACGGCACAAACACTGTGGAAGTTAAACATGAATAAATGACATTTGGTCATTCTTCATCTTTGTGCATTTACATTTTAGCGATCGGTTAAAAAAAAAAAAAGTCTAATCTTGTGTTTTCATGCCATAATTAGCACCAGAGTACATCCTGATCCTAACTCATCAATCGTTTTGAATCGTGCGGCGCCAAAAGAAATAAATGTAATGTAAAAGATGTAACTGGAGCGAACCATTAGTAGCGACAGAGCGATACGTCGATAATTGTATTTTTTTAGGTGTGTTTGTGTCGGCTGCTGCTGCGTTCACAGACCGGCGTCCACAGGCAGCTCCGTGTTGCTGCAGACGCAAAATACCTTTACCTGCGTTTAACCACAATATCTGTTGCACGCTATCAATCAATCCTTTATTTGTTAGGGACAGTGCACATTAATGAACAACGGTAACAACGTATCAGTGTAGAAGTGCCGGATTAGAGCAAAGATGCTAATTTGCATCCGTAGTAAAAAAAATAGAACAAATACAAATACTACTAAATAAATAAATACAATACAAATAGAAGACAGAAGACACACCGCACAATACATTACATACTCAGGACTCAGGAGTATGTTTGTATTTGATTTATGTTTTTATGCTTTATTTGTATTTGATTCATGTTTTTATGCTTTATTTGTATTTGATTGATGTTTTGACGCTTATTGTTACTCTGATCCCTTCCCATCTTTGTGTTGAAACTGTTCAACACTTTTCCCTCGGGAGAAATGAAGCTTCTTGAATGTTGAATCTTGAAAAATGTTCCTTTTTATAAAGAATTGAGTCATTTGTTTTCATTATTGTGTCATTTTTATGACGTAAACTGAGGCAGCAAAAGTGGAATCAGCTCCAAATATCGGCTCAAGAAAATCGGCGGTCCCTACGTCATCGGTTCGGGCAGATGAACACGAAAAACCCGGTATCGATCCCCGGGGTGAACACGTGCTGTTTGTGTGTATTATGCGGTGTCGCAACAGCAGACGTGACGTCACACCACGGCTGCTCCGCTGACATCATCGACAGCTGCGTTGTTATTGTTGTTGTTTACAATTTACACGAAACATGAAACATTTAAAAAACAACACGTCGACGTTAATAGCAGGACGGTTCACGGGGCTCGGTGTTTACGTCATTTACGTTAACCGTTAAATGAACGTTAGCTGGTTTCCGAACAAAGGCGGGCGCCATAGCAACAGTCAGCTACCGTCACCGGCGCCAATACGCCTCAACGTATGAACAATAACCTTTATTTATCTGCATTATGGATGAATAATGAGATAACGGTAGCCCCGCGGTGGTTGTTGTTGTTGTTGATGCCCGCCGCAGTGAAGCAGCATCCGGCCTGTCCCCGCCTGGCCTCCGTGTTATTGCGCAGTCATGACGGCAGCGGTTCACAGCCATAACAACAATATTTAATAATAATAATAATGTTGTATTAACTGCTTTAATATCACTGATGGGGAGCCGGCTCACTTACCCAGCTCGCCATGGAGCAGAGTCCCAGAACGGCTCCCATGATGGCCGATGTTTGCTCTTGTCTAGTCCGTCGTTGTTTGGCTGTTTTCTCCCAGAACACAAGATGGCGGCTGCTCCGCTGCTTCTTCTTCGGTGGTGGTGGTGGTGAGGCAGAGTCACGCGGCTGCGGCGTGTTGCTGCCCCCACTGTTTGTTTTTAAGAACTACATCATATTCATTTGTACTGTTCAACCCTGTTTTAATGAAGAGAATTAAACAAATGTATTTGTTTTAATCAAGCAGAGACTTCCTGTTTGATCCAATCAGGCAGAGACTTCCTGTCTGGTCCAATCAGGAAGCGCCGTCAGCGTCAGTTCTCTGAGTGTCCACTAGGGGCAGGTTTCATAACAGAGCAGTTTCTCATTGAGCCCCATGTTAAACAGGCCGTTTACACAGCATCATTAAACCTGTTTGAGGACAAAAGAACATTCTAGTCTGTGTGTTTAGCTCAGGTCTCCATGACAACACTGAGGGGGAGGGGCTAGTTTTTATGTTATTGGAGGTTAAAGTTTATGAATAATTAGGGGCGTGGCCTCTTGAGTGACAGCTAGCCTCTGGCCCTCACTTCTCCTCGGAGGTAAACGTCAGCCAGATAGACGTACGCCCCTCCCCCCAACGTCACATACATGCCCTTTTTTGGTCAGAGGAAATGAGGCGGAGTCAAAGTCTGACAAGATGGAGACTCCTGTAGGCGAGGACGACTGGATCAAGTTGAGAGAACGGACCCGACGGAGACGTTACGTCTGTTTTTTATACAGTCTGTGGTTGTTTCCATGGAGACTTGTGGAGAAATAAGAAATATCCTTAAACCAAGTTGAGAAAGTTCAACTTCATTCATTCATTTATTCATTCATTCATCTTCAGCCTCTTGTCCCTGTCGGGGTCACGGGGGGCTGGAGCCGATCCCAGCTGACATCAGGCGTGAGGCGGGGTCCACCCTGGACAGGACGCCAGTCTATCACAGGACACATAGAGACGAACAGAGACAGACAACCATTCACACCTACGGGTGATTTAGAGTCATCAATGAACCGAACACCTGCACGTCTTTGGACTGTGGGAGGAAACCGGAGAACCCGGAGAACCCGGAGAAAAACCCACGCAGACACGGAGACAACATGCAAACTCCACACAGAAGGGCCCCAGCCGGGATTCGAACCAGGAACCCTCTCGCTGTGAGGCGACAGTGCAAACCACCAGACCACTGTGTCGCCTCGAAAGTTCAACTTGCCATTTATAAAAATAGCTGTTATGTGGATCGTTCGTCCTTTGGGGACCAGCAGATTCAACACAATGTTCAATTCCAGCACACAGACTGAAGTAGACACGGCTCACAGGGCTGACGGAGACGCTTTATTTCACTGTGAGTAACATCTTTGTAAGCACATTGTTGACAGAAACTCCAGTGCACTACATCAAACAGGATACAAAAGAGGAGAACAATGGAAGTCCTTTGTAAATGATCCAGACAGGAGGTTATATTCAGCTACAGAGTGAACAGAGAGCAGACAGCGTTCTCTTCAGTCCTGTCAGCAGCCCTGTAAACCAACAGCAACATTCATCGCTATATATATATTTCACGAAAACAGAATGTCATTAAATGAAGAGCTGGAGCGCACAGTTCCTCATGAAGCGAGTCTTGGGTTTGGGAAGGATGGTAGGGCGCCGCAGCACGTCTCATGGAAACAAACACTGGTGTTAATACATCTGAAAAAACACTGTTCACAGCAGTGTTTCAGGGGGTGAGGTGGCGAAACGGTCAAAGAAACCACCGGTTCTCCATCCCAGGGTCTTTTTATGCAAATACACTCATCAAATAATCCATGGAGACAGTTTGTTTTACTGTTAACGCAGAAATCCAGGAGAGATGCTAACAGCCGGACGTGGCTAACAGTGATTAGCTCGGGGCAGTACGGTGAAGGCATTCAAAGGTCTTTTTTAACCACTAATGCTGCTGAAAATAACAGTAAACCTCTGCAGCAGCATGAGAATGAGAGTTCCTTAATAATGTTTATTATATAAGTAGAGTTTCCGTGACAGTGGAAGTGTTTAAACGCCTGTCACAACAACACCTGGAGGTGAATACTGAATATTTTTGGTGTAAAAGTAGTTAAACCTACACATGTTAAAATATCTATCATGTGAAAAAACACAGAGGGCAAACCTTCAGTATCTTCAGTCGGTAGCAGATATTATAATATTCTAATATTATAAAATTATAATATTTACATGCTAGCTTTGTGTGATACTTCGGTTTCCCACTGTGTGCGTCGATTGTCGTCCTTGTTTTTAAAGCGGGGGTTTTAGAAACATTGTAGATTCCAATCAGATGATGAGAAATGAAATGATTACAACTTTATAGATTATACACCGGGATTAAAGCTCTGGTCTACGTTCAGATAATCCGTTGAGCCTCTGACACAGATTTGATCGTATCTGACGACACGCAGAGCCAGAGGCCGGCCGGCTAAAACACATGGCTAACGTATGCTAACGTATGCTAACATGTGCTGACGTTCACAGTCATAAACCAGTGTTGGCTCAGACTAATGGAGGCTGTTTATGGAACATCGACGACAATAAAACACAAAAATGAGCAGTCTGCTGACTCAGCATCTGTTTTCAGTCCCAGATCCTGGCGTAGCGTCTCCAGCCCGACGTCGACGCCTCTTTGGTTCCTGTGGACGTCACATTTCCTCTTGTTTCTGCCTTTTCCTTGCTCCACCATCCGTCCCGTGCCCCCTGCTTTAGGGTCCTTGTCCCCCCCTCCAGGCCCGTTTGTACTCACACTACCTGGGCCTCGGAGAATGCTTCTTGCTGCCTATACGTCATCACGCCGTAACACGTCACACGCATTGATGACGTCATGGCGATGCGTGGCTTTGTTTCCAGATCTTTCCGTAGACCTCGGAGTTTTTGTGTGTCTTGTCGACTGTTTTTGAATCTTTTCATCGACCAAATCTGCAGTAAACACTCCACCTCCGCATCACACCAACGTGAACCTTTCAGCGCCATTGTTTGAAATGTCCACGCATGGTCCCTCCTTCTTTTTTCTACGTCCCAACAGGCGCACAGGAAATGACCCCAGAACCGCCGTAGGCCTCATGCTCGTACACGTGCGCACGCTCGGTTGCACTCACACTGGTCAAAGGAACTAGACTTTAGCCATGAAACGTGCTGGGGCACGGTACGGATGGACAGTGGGAGTGCGCCGTCATCGTGTGCCTCCATGGTCTCAGCGTGGTACTGCAGCACTCGCCTGTTCGAGTCCCGGTCCTGTGCTCTGGAGCACAGTCGTCCATTCACTCCCAAACATGTGGGGAAGAGGAGATCACCTCTGAAAATGTTTTTTGGATACAAATCGAAAGGCTCATAATTATCTTCAGATCAGTTCAGTTTTCATAATTTTAGACCAGAACAAAATGGAGTCATGTGCAGGAGACGGAGGGTGCGCGGCTAAAAAGAGCCGTAGTGAAACACCTGCAGCAGCTTAGGTCCCGTCTCCGTAAAGGTGCAGAGACACAACTCTGCTGCTCACACTTTTAAAACATTGTGTCTGATGTTGTTCCATAGTTTCTCTCATGGACACGGTAAAAGACTCGCTCGTGCTTGGCGCTCGGTCATGGTCGTCAGGAACGTGAAGATTTCTCCATCCGGTGAGTCCTCCTGCGTTCACCAGAACAAAAATGGCGGCGTTCTAAAGGGAGCCTGCACCACAGAGCAGCTTTCCATAGGAGCGAACGGGCGCCATTTTTGTTCCGCTGTCCGTCCTTTTTTCTGCGTCCACGAGCAGAGGTCGCTCGCTGGTATCGGCCTTTTCCGTCTCCATAGTAAACTAAAGCTCCGGTAGCTGAGGTGCTAAGCTAATCACTAGCTGCTCAGAGTTCACAGAGAGGGAGGGGAGGAGGGGACGAGCCAATGAGAGCCTTCTGTGAGGGAGGGCTCCCATTGGTCAGTTTCTCTGCAGGCCTGCGTCTGATAGGCTGGATGGATTTTTTTGGTTCTTTTCGCTTCATATTGTTTAGATCGGACGACAGAAACATAACCACCGTATTAACCATGTTCATAATAATTACTAATATTCCAAATCGTAGACCACAGCTTTAAGCTCCGACATTCTTAACAGATATAAAATGAAAGCTCAAGATTAAATATAACAATACAATCTATTTACATGTCAGTGGCTCCTGTCTACTCACAGTCTTTGATCACAGTGAACTCAACAGTCACTTTCTTTTGATGACATTCATTTCTCAGGTACAAACTTTGGAAACATGAATCTGTCGTAACGTGGTGACGGAGCGGGTGGAGACTCTGTCCCTCCATACAGGCCACAAAATGAAAATCTGGACCTACCTGGGGGGTCGCCCAGCTGCCCTGCACAGCAGTCTGGGCACAGCCAGCACTATTTCTCTGTATACAACTGTGGGTGGAACATGGAGGCTGCAGCTGACTCACTGATCCACCAGGCCGACAGACTGAACTGCCTCCTGATTTTAGGCAACGCGTACAGGAAGCTCGTCCCCCGCCTCGGGACCCAGGCTGGTGTAGGTGACGGAGGGCTCCAGGGCTCCAGTACCTCGCGGAGGCTGGTCGATGGCCGCTTGACCGCCCGTGTTCCTGAACTGCTTGTAGACTCGCGGGTCCTGGGCCACGTAGGTGGACGAGGTGGCGTAAAGGACCAGGCCCAGGATAATGATGAAGAATGACAGCAGATAGAGAGCCGAGAACTGCAACACAGACACAGACGTTTATTTGTCGGATGTTTTTCTATAAAAAAATGATGGTCAGTGGTTTCAAGCATCACATTCTTCACTGTCTTCTTGACAAGGTATGCGTGTTGCTGCGAAACAAAATTCACCCGAACCAAACGAGGCCTGAGCGGATGTGTTGGGACGGTCTAACGTGGCTTTGACACTGGTCGAAACCTGCTCTCTTGGGCACTGCGAGGTACGACTCTGCTCGCCTCAACCCACGTCATCTTCAACACGACACTCGTTTGATCCCTTCATCTGCAACAATGACTGAACTTACCAAGCCTACGATGTAGTGTGTGTAGTGTAGTGTACGGTACATTGTACAGCGTAGTGTGCGGCGTAGTTTACACCCTAGTTTGATGGCGTAGTGCAAGTACTGTACTGCGCGGTGTACAGCGTAGTGTGTGGCATAATGGAGTTATAGTACAGTGTAGTGTGCGGCACATTGTGGCGTAATGTGCGGTGCAGGGAATGCTGGCTCAATAAAACTCTAGTTTATCCAAGAAAAGACGAAGCCTTGTGGCTGACGCGTGTTCTGGTCAGGTTGAAAAAAAAAAAAACGTCTTCAAAGCTGCTCCGTTTTGAACTTTTATTTTGAACTATTTAAGCACATATCCACTTGGAAACAGACGCTTCTTGAGGCAAAAAATAAAAATAACAATGATACAAAGTTCCACAAACTAGCATCCAAAGTACGCGTGAGCACGGTCAGAAAACCAAAGAGTAAACCACTATCTCTCCTTCTACGCTGCACGCGCACACCAAAAAAGTGCAGTTCTTAAAGTGACAGGCCCATATCAAGCATGCACCCAAAAGTCACATAGGAATGCAATAACAATACCAAAATGAATGAATGAATGAATGCTTTATTTAAAACATATGAAAAGTATATTACACTTGGAGCACGAGTCATTAAAACCCTTTGTATGTTTGAAAAGGAGTAAGAAGAAGCATTAGCTTATTAATAAAATCAAATATAAAATGAATAAGCACAAAAAAATATTATCTTAGGAAGCATTTGGCTCCTACGTACGGTGTAGTGTACTGTGTAGTTCTGTGCTGCAAAATGGGGTGGACAGGTATTGCGCGGGGTAGCATTGATCGATTAAATAAGTAATGTTAGGCGTATGTAGCGTATGTACTGTACACCGTAGTGTACGCCATATTATACTGCGCATTTTTACGTGCTGCCATTTTAATAAGTCTGGGTAGAATCAATTTTAAAATGCGGTCTCTATTTATGGAAGTACCGGCCCAGCTGCCTGGAACCTCGATCACGGCGCTACCAAAAACAAGTACCAGGTACTATCCACAATTTCTGCTGGTGCAAATGGAAAAATAACGGTTCTGATTAGTGAAAAAGTGACTGCTCTCTCTTCTGTAAATGAGTGGCCACCGTGTGAACCTGCACACATCACCGAGTGAAAGCTTCCTGGCAGTTTGTCTTTACCTTATAGTGGAAGAGGAAGAGGCCACAGAAGAAGCTGTACAGGTCGGCCGTGAGCAGAGAGAGGTTGACGGAGGTGGCACTCGTTCTCTTTATCACCACCGGCATGAAGCTGTACAGGCAGAACATGAAGGCACTGAACCCGATGTACAGAAGACCTGCAAACACACAGAGGGAGCAGGGATTTTGACATTTACACTGTGTTTTTAAACAATGGTTGGGTCTCCGGTGTGTTCGTGGGTACATTCTCACCAATCTGCCAGTCCCAGCGAACCTTCAGCAGCTCCTTGTGCTCCATGATGGCCCTGCAACGGACACAGACACAGACAATAAGGGCCCGTCCACACACAGACAAGTTTAACAACTTCAGTCTGGTTCAGTCTGGTTCTGTCTGGTTTAGTCTGGTTCAGTCTGGTTCAGTCTGGTTCAGCCTGGTTCAGCCTGGTTCGTTATCAGAGCCTGACAACAGGATCTTTAGAAACCAGGTCCCAGAGTGTGAGGATTGTAAACGCCCCCCATGGCGTTTTGGTCTGGACGGTGAAAGCTCAGACTTTGTTAAAGGACGGCGTCATGGCCCCACCTCTGACCTCTGACCCCGCGGCGTCACATAACAACAACAGTGCTGCTGCGTGAGAGGACAGAGACGGACCCAGAGACTGTTTACTGAACTATCCTCAGCTGTTCAACTCTTCCACTCCAACGTAACAAGTACGTATCCTCAAAGCAATTTCAGTCAAAAGCAACTGGACTTGGTTATTTGTCAGGAAGACGTTTCACCTCTCATCCAAGAGGCTTCATCAGTTCATGGATGCATCTGACCAGGACCAGGACCAGGACCAGGCTAGTGGACAGCAGAGTAACAGACTCAGACAGAGACTAGTACATCCCAAGGACAGAACACCACACACCCACAACAGCAATCTGGTTTATGCTGTTAATGCAACGAGGAATGCAAAGATCTCTACACTGGAGAAACACAACAACCACTGCATAAACGCACGGCCCAACACAGGAGAGCTCACTCCTCAGGCCTGGACTCTGCTGCCCACTCACATCTCAAGAAGAAAGCCCACTCCTTTGATGACAACTATGTCCACATCCTGGACAGAGAGGACAGATGGTTTGAAAGAGGAGGAAAAGAAGCATCTATGTAAAAGTAGAGAAACCATCGCTAACCAGAGGAGGAGGTCTGAGACTCCACTTCTCTCCAGTTTACAATGCTGCCCTTTCATCCCTTCATTCAACATTCCAACCTCAAAGAACAACTGTTCACACATGACCTCCTGTGACTCCAACCACTGTGGTTCACACTCAATAGAGCACTAACAAAATCCAGACCTACTTCCACCAACGACTGCCACTCTAACGACGGTCGACGGCACTTGGAGCACAAAGGGTTCCAGTGACATCATCGCCCTTGTGAGAGGTTAAATAACTGGATCTCCACACCAGTTAGTTGGACCAGATGCGTCAGATGCGTACATGAACTGATGAAGCCTCTTGGATGAGAGGTGAAACGTCTTCCTGACAAATAACCAAGTCCAGTTGCTTTGGACTGAAATTGCTTTGAGGAGAACGACGACCTGGACACATGAGAAATATATCTCATCCCTTTCCGTATCACGATGTAATGCCATCTATTTCACCTTATCGCCAGATTCTCTCCGTTACACAGCCCTAGCCATGAGGTGTATCTCTCCCTGTCACTCAAACTCACAGTTGGATGCCACTGAAGAAGGATCCGAAGAGTCCCATCATGCCCAGGAACTCCACACGGCTCAGGTTCTTCACGATGAACTCCTCACAGACGTTGGAGATCCCGTACAGAGTTGCTCCTCCCAGAACCAGAAGGTCCCCGAACAGCTTCTGCTCTCCTGATGGGTGAGGGAGAAGGAAGAGGCACGGAGAGAAACGTGAGGAAGATCGCGCTGAGATTTACTGCACGTCCAACAAACACCCACATGGACCTGCACACTGAGCCCCTGAGCCCCTGAGCCCCTGAGCCCCTGAGCGACCTGGACTGGTTCTCAGGGTCTCAGCAGATCCATCTGAACTCTGGTTTAAAGATCTTTGTGAAGGGGTGAAAATCCTGGTTTCTGATTGGATAAACCATCTGTCTGTCACCAACATACGGGCCAAACCAACCAATCAGATGACTGAAGCGTGTGACGTGCTAACAGCGTGGAGGCAAAGCTCAGAAAGGAAACAACATGTGGGTAAAGGAGATTTTCCCTTTGTGTTTAACGTGAATTTATGGATAGGTAGACGGAAGGACGGACGGACGGACGGACGGACGGATGGACGGATGGATGGATGGATGGATGGATGGATAGATAGATAACTTTATTTATCCCTGAGGGGAAATTAGGTCATCGTAGCAGCGGTACAAAACAATCAGAAAGTACAATAACAACATTTAAAACACTATATTACAATAAACTAAGTGTTGGCCTAGACCAGCCTCTGGACACGGATCATTGGACAAACTAAAAAGTCAAAGTTCACCTCAGTTAATTTTTCCAAAGAAGTTTCTGCTCATTAACTAGTTTGCTAATTCCACGATGCTTTCCTGCCACATGGCTTACAGAAATGAGCCCAACGGTTCACACTCATCTGGAGACAGCGACGTCCTCTTCACACACTGACAAGAGCGTGTGGAGGAAGCATTCAGCTGTTCAAGTTTACTGATTTAGTGGCTCCTAAGGTTTAACGTCTTTATATGAAGTGTTTTATTTGTGTGTTTTGTAACGAGTAGGTATGAAATAAAGGTGCCGTTATAAGTAGTTATTACTGTCTCTCACTCACCGAGGCCTTGCTGCCGACCGAGGAGGATGTCAGCTCCCACCATGCAGCCGACCCCAAGCAGACACAGTCCTGCCCCGACAAAGTGGACGGCCTTGTACCTCACCAGGAGAAAGAACCAGGACAGCAGCAGGACCACCGGGATGACAAAGCAGTCCAACAGCTGAGAGGGAGGACAGACACACAGAGACAGACACACGCAGATGTGATGAGTTCACTGAGTTCTTACTTCTCCTTCTGAAAGAGCATCAGACCGGTGATCAAACATCTTTGTGGGCGGGGCGAGTCCCTGTACTGCAGGACTGAGCATCATGTTTAGGTAGGGGTTTCTGTACCCTCCTGAGTCCACCCTGATCTCTGAACTCCGTTGTGTTTCACTCTCAGATCAGTCTGGTGACGTTTGAGCAGCGACCGAACCAATCAGCGTTGGTTTCTTTGGTGGATTGAAGTGAAACAGAACGAGCACGAGCATGAGCACGAGCACGAGGCCTACGGCGGTTCTGAGGTAATTTCCTGTGCGCCTGTTGGGACATAGAAAAAAGAAGGAGGGACCATGCGCGGACATTTCAAACAATGGCGGTGAAAGGTTCACGTTGGTGTGATGCGGAGGCGGAGTGTTTACTGCAGATTTGGTCGATGAAAAGATTCAAAAACAGTCGACAAGACGCACAAAAACTCTGAGGTCTACGGAAAGATCTGGAAACAAAGCCACGCATCGCCATGACATCATCAATGCGTGTGACGTGTTACGGCGTGATGACGTATAGGCAGCAAGAAGCATTCTCCGAGGCCCAGGTAGTGTGAGTACAAACGGGCCTGGAGGGGGGGACAAGGACCCTAAAGCACGGGGCACGGGACGGAGGCACAGTGGGAGTGCGCCCTGAGAGAGTCACCTGGACACTGGAGAGCGTGGTGTACTGGTAGGCCTTCAGCACCAGGTAATTGGCCTCGATGTCTATCAAACCCAGAATCATGTATTTCCACCAGCGCTGCTTCAGGATGGCCAGCAGGTTCCCTTCCCCTGGTGACACGGAGACAGAGAAGCAGAGGATGCATGAGGGAAATACTAAAGTGAAGCAGAGTGGTAAATATACATCATCCATGACAACACAGTTCCTGATGAAGACCATAACAAAAGCAGCGCCCTGAGCCCCTGTCTGTTTCCCAACCCTCATGTGGTCGGTGCTTTAAATAGAACATTGCACTGCGGTGAGTGTTGTCAGTAAACACCGAGGGCAAAAGTATCTTCACTCACACACCAATCACCTAAACTGGAAACCAGACGAATCTGACAAGCTCGTTTTTCATTTGCTTTGGCAGGTATGTCGGGCCCCTCTCCCATTCAGACAGATATCTGGCAGCCAGGTCCTGGGGGAGCCAATCACAAGCGGGGTGGGTTTAAGTTCACCAGGCTGTCAGGGTGCTGGACTCCCTCCCCTCTCCACCCTCAGCCCGACCCAGCAGGGCGTCAGGAAGAGAAACCCCCCCCCCCCAACAGACGTCCTCAACTCAGAACAGACACAGAAAATAACCATGCAAACTGCACATATGGACCTGCTGCTATCCATCGTTTTTGCACATTATGCCAACACCTGCACTTTATTATTATTATTGTATTGTTTTGTTGTTACTATAGTCTAGATCAGTAAAGTGGAACTTTACTCATTGGGCCTTGTCTTTTGTCGTGTCTAGTCGACGCGTGGGAGAGAGGGAAACGCAACTTCGATTCCTTGTTTGTCTTGTTCACGTGAAGAATTGACAATAAAGCTTTGACTTTGACTTTGAAGTTACCAACATAAGCTGTGTTTGAAAGCGTTCCCTATCACAGAAGTCGTGCACTTTACAGTGTGTGCGCCATTGTGCGGTTGTGTTTCAATTCTCCGGGGTTTAATTTCACTCACTATATAGTCCAATATAAACTACCCACAATGCAAAGCTAGTTTGAGCGGTCGTGTTTTACTGGAGGAGAAGAAGAAGAAGAGATGCTAACGGTAGCCAGGTATCTGAGAGCTAAATGCAGTTACCAACCGTTACTAAGGAGCTGAATAGTTATCAGAATCAGGGCCCTTCCCTGACCCTTAATTTAAAGGCCTGACCCCAACCCTAACAGGCACTTCTCTCTCACCTTTTATCCTGTACACACAAACATGTATATGACTTTCATTTTGCACACACACACAGTTAATACATTTATTTTAGGTATTATTTTAAATGAGATGTTAGTGCTTTAGTAGATCTTTAGTAACTAGATCTTCTCTGCTTGACTTTCCTGTCCTTTTTAAATATAAGTTTACATTTTAACCATCATTTAATCTTTAACACAGACTTTTTAAGGAGGTTTTAAGTGTTTAATGACACAGAACGTGCCCTTGTGCCCGTGCTTCACGCCAAAACCCAACTCTCACCCTAACAGGCTTTTGGAAAAGTGAGGACCAGGCCAAATGTCTAAAACTCCACCATTGTTCCTCACAAATATAGATGTACACACACACACGCGCGCTTCTGTCCATACCTTGCCTGACTGCCAGAGTGGTGGTGTAGACCAGGAACAGCAGGATGTAGTTGAGGAAGCTCTGGAACACGGGCGTGTTGGCGTGGAAGTCGTCAGCCAGGTACTTGCTGATCAGACTGATCGCACAGATTATCAGGGACAAGACCTGCCCCAGGGCCAGGGTCACCAGCAGGTCCCTGCAGAGGACACACACACACACACACACACACACACACATACGGGCATCAGTGTGCATCATGAGGCAGTACAGTCGTCTCAGGATTTCATCAGCAGGTCCATACGTCATGTTTGAGCTCCACTAAAGCCTGTAACGTGGCCACTGGGGGGCGGCAGAAGCCAGCTGTGGACATAAACACGTAACCACCTGACATGATGAGCGTCTTTTACATCCAGCAGTTACAGAGCCACATCATAAAGACACATCTAAGATACAAACAGGCTCAGTGGTCATACAGTATATCTGGTCCGTGTTGACATGCAGCATCTGCAGATTCCTCCCATTCCTCCTCAGTCCACAGGTGGAGGCCGCTGGAAGGCACGTACTTGGATTTGTTAGTATTTCCATCCCACCACTGCCCAGGTATGTTGAGCCTGTGCTCCCTGTTCACCTCTGTGTCCTCTTCTTAGCTGGCACAAGTGGAACCCGCTGGGGCCCTCAACTATTTTTCAATTGCGACAGCGATAGTAATCGATTGTAATGTTTTCACCTTGTGGAGTGAGACACCCCCCCGCCTCGTGGCCCAATTGTTGAAACACGTGTGTTAAAGTGTCCTCTAGCAGCATAAACGTGTGTTAAAGTGTCCTCTAGGAGCATAAACATGTTCTAAAGTGTCCTCTAGGAACATAAACATGTGTTAAAGTGTCCTCTAGGAGCATAAACATGTGTTAATGTGTCCTCTAGGAGCATAAACATGTGCTAAAGTGTCTTCTAGGAGCATAAACATGTGCTAAAGTGTCCTCTAGGAGCATAAACATGTGTTAATGTGTCCTCTAGGAGCCTAAACGTGTGTTAAAGTGTCCTCTAGGAGCCTAAACATGTGTTAAAGTGTCCTCTAGGAGCATAAACGTGTGCTAAAGTGTCCTCTAGGAGCCTAAACGTGTGTTAAAGTGTCCTCTAGGAGCATAAACGTGTGTTAAAGTGTCCTCTAGGAACATAAACGTGTGTTAAAGTGTCCTCTAGGAGCCAAAACATGTGCCAAAGTGCCCTCTTGAGTGGTGAGGATGCTCTATATGTGCCTTTTTTTCCTTTTTGCCCCTGCCCTTTAAAAAGTGAGCATCACTCATGTCGTGCAGGGGTTAAAGGGCAGCTCACTCCAGGAGCGTACTTCTGCAGGGGTTAAAGGGCAGCTCACTCCAGGAGCATACGTCTGCAGGGCACAGCTCACTCCAGGAGCGTACGTCTGCAGGGGACAGCTCACTCCAGGAGCGTACGTCTGCATGGGTTAAAGGACAGCTCACTCCAGGAGCGTACGTCTGCAGGGGTTAAAGGACGGCTCACTCCAGGAGCGTACGTCTGCATGGGTTAAAGGACAGCTCACTCCAGGAGCGTACGTCTGCAGGGGTTTAAGGACAGCTCACTCCAGGAGCGTACGTCTGCAGGGGTTTAAGGACAGCTCACTCCAGGAGCGTACGTCTGCAGGGGTTAAAGGACAGCTCACTCCAGGAGCGTACGTCTGCAGGGGATAAAGGACGGCTCACTCCAGGAGCGTACGTCTGCATGGGTTAAAGGACAGCTCACTCCAGGAGCGTACGTCTGCAGGGGACAGCTCACTCCAGGAGCGTACGTCTGCAGTGGTTAAAGGACAGCTCACTCCAGGAGCGTACGTCTGCAGGGGTTAAAGGACAGCTCACTCCAGGAGCGTACGTCTGCAGGGGTTAAAGGACAGCTCACTCCAGGAGCGTACGTCTGCAGGGGTTAAAGGACGGCTCACTCAGCGCACGCCTGCAGTGGTTAAAGGACAGCTCACTCCAGGAGCTCACTACTGAAAGGAGGGGGATCACTTTGGCCTTTACAGCGGCTGCTCACAGTGAGCTGCAGCTGGTTCTGCTCTCTAGTCATGACTGGAACTTTTGTTGTGGACAAATCTGAGCGACAGGAGTCTCCGCGAGTCTCCGCGCAGCCTCTTTCCTGTGAACTGAGAGGCGGCCATTTGTATTTTACGGTGAACACAATGTTTCGTGCTTTCCGCTTGTTCGTGAGTCTGCTTTTAATAAAGGACTTATTACAATAACATCCCTCTGCACACACACGTGTATAGTTATGGTGACATCTGTTGCACAACATGCAGCAGCAGCATTAACAGCAGCAGCATTAACAGCAGCAGCAGCATTGACAGCAGCAGCAGCAGTAACAGCAGCAGCAGCAGTAACAGCAGCAGCAGCAGCAGCAACAGTAACAGCAGCAGCAGCAGCATTAACAGCAGCAGCAGCATTAACAGCAGCAGCTGCATTAACAGCAGCAGCAGTGACAACAGCAGCAGCAGCAGTGACACCAGCAGCAGCAGCAGTGACACCAGCAGCAGTGACAGTGTCACCAGCAGCATTAACAGCAGCAGCAGCAGCATTAACAGCAGCAGCAGCATTAACAGCAGCAGCTGCATTTACAGCAGCAGCATAAACAGCAGCAGCAGCATAAACAGCAGCAGCAGCAGCATTAACAGCAGCAGCAGTGACACAAGCAGCAGTGACAGTGTCACCAGCAGCAGTGACAGCAGCAGCAGCAGCAGCAGCAGCAGCATCACCGCCACTAGCAGCAGTAACAGCAGCAGTAGCAGCAGCAGCAGTGACACTACCACCACCGGCAGAAGCAGCAGCAGCAGCAGCAGCAGCAGCAGTGTCAGCAGCAGCAGTAACAGCAGCAGCAGCAGCAGCAGCAGCAGCAGTGTCAGCAGCAGCAGTAACAGCAGCAGTAACAGCAGCAGCAGCAGCAGTGACACTACCACCACCGGCAGCAGCAGCAGCAGCAGCAGCAGTGACACCACCATCAGCAGCAGCAGCAGCAGCAGCAGCAGCAGCAGCAGCAGCATTAGTAACACCAGCATTAGTAACACCAGAAGCAGTGACACCAAGAGCAGTGACAGCACCATCAGCAGCAGCAGCACCAGCAGCAGCAGCAGCACCAGCAGCAGCAGCAGCAGCAGCAGCAGTGACAGCAGCGACAGCAGCAGCAGTAACAGCAGCAGCACCAGCAGCAGCAGCAGCAGCAGCAGCAGTGACAGCAGCAGCAGCAGTAACAGCAGCAGTAACAGCAGCAGCACCAGCAGCAGCAGCAGCAGCAGCAGCAGCAGTGACAGCAGCAGCAGCAGTAACAGCAGCAGCAGCAGCAATGACACCATCAGCAGCAGCACCATCAGCAGCAGCGGCAGGTCTCTCTCTCAGGTGGGGGGAACAAAGGTGTCCGCAGCAGTGAGCGGAGTGGAGGCAGAGCGACGCTCGCCTCGGATCAGCGCCGTCATCCTCGTGTTCTTACCGGGTGAGGAGCCTCCGGGTCCGCTGGTAGAGGCTCGGCGCCGGGGTGCCAGTGCCCGTGGGGACGCTCTCCACGGTGGACACGACAGACATCATCCTTTCCACGGAACTGAGCGGGGATCAGCGCATTCTTCTGCTCCGGGAGGAGGAGGAGGAGGAGGACGGGGGGGACGGGCTCACCTCAGCGGCAGACCCTGCTGCTGGGGTCCGCGTTGATGGCGGCAGCGGTGCGGTGCAGAGGCTGCAGACGGCCGTGTGTGCACCGGTGTGTCGGAGCTGCAGACGGCCGTGGGTGCACCGGTGTGTCGGAGCTGCAGACGGCCGTGGGTGCACCGGTGTGTCGGAGCTGCAGACGGCCGTGGGTGCACCGGTGTGTCGGAGCTGCAGACGGCCGTGGGTGCACCGGTGTGTCGGAGCTGCAGACGGCCGTGGGTGCACCGGTGTGTCGGAGCTGCAGACCCGCCCTTCCTCCTGACAAACTGGGATCAGATTCACTGAGTCTGCGTTTAACACGGAGCTCATCTCACCACAAGATGGCGTCCGCTCCTCCCCCCCACAGGAATAATAATCATAATAATAATATTAATAATAATCATAATCCATCAGGACGTCAGTCAGAGCTTTACACCTACACACTGGAGAGTAGGGGAGACTGGGGTCAGTTGAGCCGGGGTTCCCCCAACACCTTCATTTGCTCCTGACTCAAAAATATTAAAAATGTCTTCATTATGTTTTACTGTATTTTTAATATGTTACAAAGTGGTTTACAATTTCAAGCAACCTTCAAGCAACCTGGTGACTGGTGCTGTGACCAGGGATCGAACCATGAGTTTACAAAGGGGGGGGGGGGGGGGAGTAGAATCAGCTGACCCGGGTCCTTGGTGTGAAAGAGGTTTAGAAGTGTAGACGTCAGTAAGACTGTTTAGTGAGGGAATCACCTGCATGGACCTGTTGTTGGTGTGTTTCTGTGGCAGTTACAGCGCCACCTCCAGGCCTGGCATGGGTACTACAGCGTTTGGAGTCACTGCACCTGGTTTCCTGTGGACGCAGAGATTTAGGATCCGGGACCAGGACCAGGACCAGGACCAGGACCAGGACCAGGACCAGTGGACGGAGACTTTTTAAGAACGACACAGGGAAAAGAGGTGGTTTTCTATCGTGTGGGCGAACCCTGAACACCAGATCTATGTAACAAATGATATCAACACAAACACTGCATCAACAACAGAGCAGCTCCATCACACACTTCCATGATAATGTTCCAAGTCCTTATAACGACACATCTACTCACTGTTGAGCTGCATCTCCCTAAAAACAAAGACAAAGATGCATCTGTGGCTGGTCTCTAAGGTGCAGGTAGCTGAGTGGTGGAGACAGAGATGGTAGATTAATGTTACTCTGCTGTTTACATGTTTGTGCAATCAGACTTTACGTCACCACCGTCTAAAAAAGATCTGGATTTGACACTTTATCCTACGACTTTAAGGATAAATCTGTAGAATCTTTATTAAAAGTTATATTTTTAATAATAATCGTTTTGAGGGGAACAGAATCAAAGTAAAACTATATTTAGTCTGAATGAATATTGTAAATTGTTTCTATGGTAGCAGCCAATAGCGTTGGGAGTTGCTGGTTGCCAGGGTTGTCTGTTGTTGGGTGCAGCTACTGTAGGCTGGCACTGGGTGAAATGGAGTTAGCCAATCGTGCAGCTGCTTGGGAGCCTCAGTGAAGGGGGCGTTCTTTGTCCCAGCAGCTGAGTGAGCGGAGACGGGCAACAACCAGAGTCACTATAGGCCGAGCATTCACTCCATGGACTGAGAGAAAGGAGAGGAACGCCATTCAAACGCACGCCCACATGGCTACGCTTCTCCTGGATGCTAACATCACTTTCATCTGCACTTAGCTGGAACGGCTAATGCTAACGGCTAACGCTAACTGTCAGTCAAACTCCTCTAATCCTTGTTTTGATGCTGTGATTTTCTGGAGGGGACGGGTTCAAACAGGCTCAAACAGACTCCGGTCTCCTGGAGCTACTGGGCCGGGTCTGACCAACCTGGCAACCCCACTGCTGGACTTCTTTTTTGTTGTTGAGACGACAATCTGGAGAATCTAGATGGTGCTGTTCTGCTCATTCTACAGATTCAACCTTTGATATTCGGGGAGTCGGGGGACGTTATTTTGTGGTGGGACGTGACAGATGGCGCTGTGAGGAGACACACCCAGACACACGGACAGTGCATTTCTTTATTGCAGAGCTTGGTCAGTCCAACAGGAGCCTGGAACAAACCTCTGTATGTGTCTGAAGCAACACTACACATGAACACATGACTGCAAGCTGGAGGCCACAGGGACAAACACAGAGCCACATGAATTTCTCATATTTACACATTATTAACCGCTCTGTCCCCGAGCTCAACTTCCTCTCCTCGGCCCGCGCGTCGTCAGGAGCTGAACTGCAGCTGTATTTCCCAGGGTGCCTCACAAAGACGGGCACAAAGCCTCGTTTCTTCTTTGTTATCTGCTGAGTAAAGGCCAGTCATTTCCTCCTCTCTCGGGCAGAAAACAGCAGCTGGAGACTGAATGACAAACAGTGAGCCGGAGGGTTCGGGAGCACAGAACAGCGTCTGTGCGGACAGTCTTCTCATAGCTCTGACGGGCTACTGTCGTTGCTCTGGGCTTGGAGAGCGCGTTCCAGAAGTCCTGGAATGTGAGTTTATTAGAAGACGAGAGCTGTTGGCAGGAAGTGAGCTGTGTGTCCTGGTTTCCTCCTTTGAGTCTGTGTGCACAGAGTTGTGGAGAGGAGAAGTGAGGGACGCAGCGGAGCGCGGAGGGGTCCCCGCCTGTGCGAACTCACCCCACACTTCTCGCCCTGTGAAGAGGCTGACGCCGGCCCGCGGATCACTGGCCGAGCCGCTGCTGACAGGAACTGAAGCGCTGCAGGACGCCCAGCAGGTCCTCGTAGGACACGTGTCTGTGGGAGGGCAGGGAGCTGAGGAGACACAAACACAGGAACGTGAACACAACTGAGAAGTTCAGCAGGCTGCATGGCAGTGCTATGTCTGTCAAAGTTCATATTAGATCACAGATCATTGCGTGTTCACTACTGTTCAATGATCTTACTCTGGTTGAATGACTGTGTGTGGGTCTGGAGCTCATGGACATCACTAGTCCCACTTCAAAAACGAGCCATTAGAAGAATCACTAACAGATTATTAACATATAACACATGTACTACAAACTGTACATAAAGCAGATGATTCAGGGTTCGTTCCAGCACTTTCCAGCACCGCACAGTTGTGGTAAATTACTATACTATGAACACATGTAGATGCTGAAAATGATTATATCACCTTTATTTTCTCCATTAATTCACGTTAAAAAAGATGTTTTTACGCTATAAACACCAAAAATGTTTCCTAATACCAGAAGGATAAGACATTAATTAGATTTCTAAAGATGTTTGTTGTGAAAAAGATAAAATTTCAAGCATTTAATCCAAAATTCAAGCACTTTTCAAACCTTGAAAACTTGAAATTCAAGCACTTTGAAGGACTCCACGCAAAGGGGGTCGGATTAAACCGGCGTAAACTTCTTCCTGTGTTCATTATATTTATGTTGTTACAGGTTTTAAAGGTTTAATTTTGTATAGTTTTGTATTTTGTGGTCTTTCTTTGACAACAGCGCCCTCTGCTGTTCATGCTGATGGCTGCTTTCTCTCTGTTTATATGTAAATGGGAACCTTCGGCCCGTGTGTGTGTGTGGCGTGTGTGTGGCCTGTGTGTGTGTGTGTGTGTGTGTGTGTCTGTGTGTCTGTGTGTCTGTGTGTGTGTGTGTGTGTGTGTGTAATAAGGCCCCGTGTATGACTCTTAAAGCTTCCACCCTGATCTGTTTCACTGATGACAGACTCACATGAACTCGGTGAGTCGGATGTGCCAGGGCAGGAAGCCCAGCGTGCTGTCCACGGGGCCGAACTTCACCACCAGCTCGGGGTCGGGGACGTTCTTGGACTCTGAGAGAAGCACAAACAGGATTTCACTCTTCCACACTGTTGTGACCGAAAACACAGCAAACACCTCTGCCCTCTGATCTAAACCGTGTCAGGATTCACGCTGAACTATCACTCCTCAAAGCATCTTTGTTCTACGTCTGTACGTGGTCCTCTGCACTTCCTGTTCAAACGCTTTTAAACGCATTCTGTGAACTTTGTCTTTGAGCTCATGAACAAATGACAGTGGATCATGAAAACAGGGTTCCCAAAGTCTAATTCAAGCATTTTAAAGGTGCATTTTTGGGCTTTTTCCAGCACCTTACAGCTGCACAAACTACATATGTGTGTTCAGTTCAATACTCAGCATTCAGAATATTTATTACTGCAACTGTTCATCAGCTTCCTGAGTCCCTCCTGATCTCTGAGCTCTGCAGATCAGTCTGGGAACGTGCGGCAGAGATTTCTCCGTTAAAAGTTGTGACATTTATTTATTTGATTAGAACAATGCACGTTAATTAACACATCAAAGGGCATCAGTTCTGCTGTTAGAGACTCTCCTGATCTCTCCGTTAATCCTTGTTACACACAAATACACAATAAAAACAACAGCACATGGTATCAGACTCCTCTCTGTCTGCTGGGGAGTGATGCTTACAGGAGAGAGCAGGCGACATTTCCATCAGTGATCGTGTGATTTCCTGTGATTTTCTGTGTTTCCCTCCTTTGCCTCATGCCAACGCAGTGTTTTATGACTTTATGGTCGTGTTAGACTTTGGAATATTGGCACATTTCGACTGTAACGACCGTGTAAAAGCCCAGAATGCAGTGAATGAATATTCCTGGTTGTAAAGCAGACTTGTGCCATGTACCGTCTAAAGCTGCGTTCCGACCCGACGCCATAACCAACAGCACAAAGTGACACAGACGCGGCGACAAGAGGCGGTCAGAGCAGCGGCCGCTTCTTTTTAACCACCAGGCCTGTGTTTCACTCAGGCTGTACGCGTTTAAACGTAACTGTGTCTGAACACATCCTGGAGCTGCTGACGCTCTGCTGACGCTCTGCTGACGCTCTGCTGACGCTCTGCTGACGCTCTGCTGACGTGTCTCCTGTGTAGACACATCAGCAGAGAGACACAGCGTTAAAGTGAAGGACAATGAAGAGGGAGTCCAGTGGGTTAGAGCTTTAACCTGCGTTCTCCCTCTGTAGTGTTTGTATGTGACCAGTTCAGACTAAAGATTTACAACGACACGAGTTGAAACTTGTAATGTGCAGGTTTCAGGTCGCTGTGGCTCCGGTGGGACTGGAGCCACAGCGACCTTCTCTGCTGCCATTATGTCGTTAAATAAGAAAGTGAGGGATTTAAAATGAGGACACTAGTAGAAAAGTGAGTCACATGCGTTTGTGAAGGAGGTTCACATGGAATAGATTTGATAGAAAGTCCTGATACGTCACAAACGTCACAACATGAATGCATTTGTGCGTCCAAAGCCCAGTTTAGACTAAAGATTCACAACGAGACAGGTTGAAACTTGAAATGTTCAGGTCTGCAGCGTTCTGAAACCGGCCAGTTCACACCAGTGAGACGAGACGAGGCCAGACCGTGCATCATCTCCATAGCAACGCCTCGCCGTACTTCTGTCCTGACCTCAGACTCTTCAGGCTTTGTTTCGTAGCTGGATGTAATTCTGTAGCATTATAAAATATAAATGAGGACAGAGACGGAGAGAAACTCGCTACGGCTGCATTTCTGGTTGTGATGAAACAGTGAAAATACAGTTTTATTTCCCTGTTTTGTTCTGGATCACGGCGCTCGCTCTCCTGATTTAGCCGGTTTGAGTCCAGACGAGACGGGTCCGATCACACCGCTGAAACGATCTAAAATGGTTTCGTTTTGCATCTTTGGTGTGAGCCGGGCTGTGTGTGATGAAGGTGGTGACGTGGTACCTCTGAGCAGAACGTCCAGCATGGACACGCTGATGTCTTTGGAGCTCCTCTCTTTGTTCTCCACAGAGCGACAGAGCTGCTGCGCTGCCTCGACGATGCTCTGCTTCCCGTCCTCTGGAGACAACACCTTCACTGTGGGCCTGAGGGACACCACTGAGAGAGAGAGAGAGAGAGAGAGAGAGAGAGAGAGAGAGAGAGAGAGAGAGAGAGAGAGAGAGAGAGAGAGAGAGAGAGAGAGAGAGAGAGAGAGAGAGAGAGAGAGAGAGAGAGAGAGAGAGAGAGAGAGAGAGAGAGATTATTTTACAGCATAATAAACCATTTTAAAACCTGCACGCAAACGTTGCACACCTGAGCACAGGTTCATTCAAGAGTAGAAGCAGAAAATATTGGCAGTTAAACTGTAGGAATGTGCACATCTGTACGTGTTCGACACCTGTTTAAGAAAAAAAAGGATAAAGTACCCAATTATAAAATTATCTCATCTCATCCTCAGCCTCTTATCCGGGGTCGGGTCGCCGGGGCAGCAGCTCCAGCAGGGGACCCCAAACTTCCCTTTCTGGGACTAAAACAGATGCTGAGTCAGCAGACTTTTGGTTCAACAGCTAATGTTCCATAAACAGCCTCCATTAGTCTGAGCCAACACTGGTTTATGACTGTGAACGTCCCCGCTCTGATAAACAGCTATGTCAACACATGTTAGCATACGTTAGCCATGTGTTTCTTATGGCCCTGCGTGTCGTCGGGAGGCGAGGGAGGAGAGACGATCACATCTGCCTCGGAGGCTCATCTGATCCTCAGAACGTAGACCAGCGCTTTAAAGCAAGCGACATAAAACCTAAGCGTGCTCTTCTTCCTCTGAACTGTAGCCCAGTGTGAGTGGGGCAATAAATGACTCATGTCCACATTTACACAACCTGACTGTGTTGTTGTTCAGGGCACGGAGGTAAAGCAGGTCACTCGGGGTAATCAGGGTTTCCCACTGCTAAAGTTAACCCTCCGTTAACCAGACTCTGGAGCGGACTGCTGCGGTGCATCACACACGAGCTCATTATTGGAGTTGTGGAGCAAACCTGATAACAGTCAGGGAAGTCGTCCTGAACAGACGCCTTAAGGTCTGTTCACATCCAAAACAGGACGGGGGGTAAAGTGTCACTATGGGTGTTAAAATAGGTCTCTGAATACTGGGGCCTGTGGGCGTGACCCATCCCACATCGGTGCATACCTCAGGTTCACCTTTTACTTTCAGCATGAGTGAGTGCACGCCTTCTCTTGAGACAGGGCTCCTCCGTCATCATAGCGATACTTATATTTCAATCATGAGATTATTAAAAAACTAAATGCTGTGAATCAGAAACTTCATTTTGGATTAATCAAGATTTTTTAAAGGCTAAAGGAGTTTAAAGTTTCACCTACAGGAACTTTCTCCTTTAGCCTTTGAAAACTCTGTAAATTGAGATTAGTTTGTCTTGTTTGGATTGTTTTTTATTTACTCACTTTTATTGGTTTGTTCATTTCTTCTGTCCCGTTCTTATTTCTAAATTTTTAATATTTTTGAGTATTTTAAAAACACACTTAATAGTCTCTAAGTATTTTCTCACAAATGACAAAGATTTGACAAATAAATGAAAAAACCCCTCAAAAGTATTTAGAATAAATAGAAGAACAACAAAAGGCTGTGATTGGCTCCTTCTTTAAACAGAGTTAAACCAGCTGATGTATAAATATATATATATAAAGCCTAACCCCTTCAGCCAGCTTAGGGGAACCAGGTTTCTCCTTTACGTGACATTTAGGAGATCCGTTAAGTTGAGGAGTGCGACTGTACCCAGATTGTCTGAACCAGTGGAGCGTTACCGTGGTGCTGCTGTTTGTCTCCCCCGTTGCTGAGGAACTCCACGTTGTATTTGGATCCTTCCACACCGAGCAAGTCCTGCTGCTGCCTCACGATCTCCTCCAGCAGACGGGAGTCGTTCTTACGGAAAATACCTGCGTGAAGAGACGAGAGCGTAAATCATTCGATCCAGGATCAAATAAAAGGACAGTTTTACCTGTTTCCTGCTGGAGGAGAAAGGGATGAACGCTAAGAGTGGAGGATTGAACGCAGCAGCGCTGAGTTCATAACAGGTGCGTTTACACTATGGTCGAATATCAGAATGAGGCCGATCCATCGCCAAAACGCCCTGAATTTGCAACAACCCTGTCAGCAGGATGTGACGTGTGGTCGAACAGACGCCACGACAACACGGAGAAGAAGAGGAGACACTTTTATCCAAGTGAGCCAGGCTTGGACCAGGAACTCTCTTATTTTGAAAGGGCATTACAAACTTACAACTTAACCAGTTTATTCAGTATAATTCTGTTATTTCACTGTTTGTAGTAAAGTACAACTCTCACTTTTCTCTCTGCAGCACAGTTAAAAAGGCGTGTAAGACTCGTCCAGGGTGCTTCACAGAGCAGAGACAAAGACACAAAGAACGCACGTACAAGAAACAGGGAAACAGGCGTAGCATCACACACACTCACACACACACACGCACATATACAAACATATGAGCATGTAAACACATACGTGCACGGCTACAGTCGTCAAACAACAGCACGATATTAGGTTTAAATGCACACAGATGTTTTAAATGCACACATGGATGAGACGTCCCTGCGGATCCAAAAGCCAACGAGCAAAGACGTGTTTTTAAAGCGCACTTAAACCTCTACCTCACTTAAACCTCTACACGGGTCCAGAACATCGAACCTGTAACGCAGGGGTGTCAAACTGATCCAGTAAAGAGTCGCTGTGGCTGCAGGTTTTCATCCCGACCAAGCAAAAACACACCTGGTCCAACAAATCCACTGTGTGAAGACAGTTCAGGTGATTGAGTAAGTCAAGTCAGGTGTGTTTTTGCTTGGTTGGAATGAAAACCTGCAGCCACAGCGGCTCTTTACTGGTTCACTTTGACACCCCTGCTGTAATGGATGGAGCTGGTCCAGAGTTTGGGAGCAGTCACAGGGAGGGTAGAGCGCCCTCAGTCTTCAGTTTGGATCTAGGTTCAACCAGCAAACCCTCACTGGAGGAGCGTAGATCTGTGGCTGGATTGTGACCAGAAATTTTAGACCAAACAACGAATTAACCGAGGAAAGACTGAATGGAAACGTTAGTTGTGTTTACGGGGGAGATTCAGTCTGAGCCCAGTTTAGAAAACAGCCTGTGAACAGTCTGACTCTAAACTGGGCTCAAGTCCCGACATCTGAAATAGAAGTCTCTAGAAGAGGCTGGAGAACGTCACCGTGGGTCAGATATTCAACCAAGGAAATGATTGAGAATCATGTCATCTTCAGCCTCTGATCCTGGATCAGGTCTCGGGGGCAGCAGCTCCAGCAGGGGACCCCAAACTTCCCTTTCCCGGGCCACATTAACCAGCTCTAACTGGGGGATCCTGAGGCGTTCCCAGGCCAGTGTGGAGATCTAATCTCTCCACCTGGTCCTGGGTCTTCCCCGAGGCCTCCTCCCAGCTGGACGTGCCTGGAACACCTCCCTAGGGAGGCGCCCAGGGTTCATCCTTACCAGATGATCCTGAACCACCTCAACTGGTTCCTTTCAACGCAAAGGAGCAGCGGCTCTACTCCGAGTTCCTCACGGATGCTGAACTTCTCCCCCTCTCTCTAAGGGAGACTCCAGACCCCCTCCTGAGGAAACACATTTCAGACGCTTGGACCTGGACCTGGTTCTTTGGGTCCTGACCCAGCTTTCATGACCACAGGTGAGGGTAGGAACCAGGACTGAGCGGTAGATCCAGAGCTTTGCCTTCCTCATCTCTCTTTTCATCACAACGGTGCGGTAGAGCGACTGCAGCTCCGCCCCTGCTGCTCCGATTCTCCGGCCAAACTCACGCTCCATCGTCCCCTCACTCGTGAACAAGATCCCGAGGTACTTGAACTCCTTCACTTGGGGTCAGGACTCATTCCCGACCTGATTGAGACTCATGAGGTTTTAAAACACACTGCGTCTAATAATACGACCTCACTTCTGTTTCCTCAGACGCTAAAGAAGAAGCTCTGCCTCAGAGGCTCCTGACGTGGAACGAACCAACGTAACCCGATGTGACACTCACATGACATTACTGCGACAGCGCGGGCGGGTGTGTGTGTGTGGGGGGTGGGGGGGTTCTCACAGTCTTGTGTAAATCACAGTCGGGGAAATGACACAATATGAAAGTCAAACAAACTTTTCAAATCCAAACACTCAAACACAAAGGGACCTGATAAGATAAGAGAACAGTGGAGGAGTTTAGACAGGCGTCCTGGCTTCACTGCAGCTCTGCAGATTTATGTTTATGTTTCTTTTCCCAGTGCTTTGAATGTTTCATTTACAGCACTTTGAGTTGCCTTGTTGTTGAACTGTGCTGCACTAATAAACACCTGTGTCCTACATCTGGATTAAAGGGCAGTTCTGCAGCGTTTTAGACAGTTTCAGAGGGAGAGAGCGTTAAAAAAGCTTAAACTAGGACACATCTACGTCTGCTTTGGATGATTTAGGGGAAAACAGAGACTTTGGGGAACGGAGAGAGTCCGGTGGGGTGAACAAGAAGCAAACTCGACTGATTGTTTCCTCTATAAGTGCTGAGTCAGTATAAAAAAGCCCAGAAGAACCCCCTAAAAACACCCAAATGGTTCAAATATTCTTTGTTTTTCTCAGGAAAATGGATTCAACTCCTCTGGATGACTGAGAACGACACACGTGCGTCCTGCACAAGACACTGAATTACACAATATTAATAATAAATTAGTAATGAATTACACAATAAACACAGAAATGAGTGGAGCTCCCTTTGTCTTCTGCGTTCTCCTGTTGTCCAACACCCCATCTCTGCTATAATATTAATAAATATATATATTATAATCATGAATAATACCACTTTAACGTGCTTCTTCCTGCTCCACTCATTAAAGCTCATGGGTGAACTCCAGTAAACAGCTTCATTCTCACCTGAACATGAAGACTTTCACTGTTTCATGTTAAAAAGATTCATTTCCACCTGTTTAGACCCAACGTTTACATCTAATCAGCACATTTGTAATGAGATTATGCTCCGTTTGTCCAACTTTAATCCATGTTTGTTTGTGTTGATGTAAGAAATCATATCAGTAATCATCATGGTGATATCTGATGGTTATTTATTTCCTATTTGTGTGAGAAAAATAATAAAAAGGTGAATTTAAAGGGTATATTTGGGTCTTTTTAGAAACTTTTTTCCCAAAGTTAGTTCAGTTTTATTGTATAAATGTAACATTTAGCAGCAGTTAGTTCAGTTTTATTGTATAAATGTAACATTTAGCAGCAGTTAGTTCAGTTTTATTGTATAAATGTAACATTAGCATGAATTTAAAGAGCTTTACCGTGGTTGTCATAGACGCTGACATAGGAGACACCGACAGCCATACACCACACCACCAGGTTCGCTATGTCCGTGTAGCTGGGCTCCTCTTCGGCCACCAACAGGCCAATGTGGACCGGCAGCTTCTCCAGAGCCCTGCCGTCACACAGCCAACGTGCCCGGCGACCGGCGCTGCGGTTTCCCGTGACTGGGTTAGCGTTAGCATCGGGGGTCTGGTTTAGCTTCTTCTGCTGGTCCGGGAACCCAACCAGGGCCACCGGCAGCAGCAGAGCGGCCACCGCTCGCTCCCACAGCCGACCCTTCCAGCTCCGGAGCCGGACACGGAGCCAGGAGACGAGCGCTCTGTTGATTTGGACCAGAATCAGCAGGAGCCGCCATAACAACCCGTACAGCAGCGCCATTAGTGTCCGTGTTTAGTGGCGAGTAACGTCCGACAGAAGAGCCGCTTCACCCCGCAGTGTTCTCCGCCCGTTAGACCCGTTTCATCGCTGCCTGCGGCTCGGTCCGACAGACGCCATCTTCCTCTTTCGTTGGCAACCCCTGACCTGTGAACCCGCTACGTCACCTGCAACGTCACCGCAACGTCACACTAAGCGTGATACACGTAGCTCGCTGATTGGACGAAACAAGGGTGACGCATTCCCCTAGCCACCCGGAAGTAGCGTCAGAGCAGGCCTATTTACATATATATGTATTTATACTGTATAAATATAGTATATTTATATATATATAAATATACTATATTTATATATATATAAATATAGTATATTTATATATATATATATAAATATACATATATATATATATAAATATAGTATATTTATATATATATAAATATAGTATATTTATATATATATATATATGTATTTATATATATATATATGTATTTATATATGTATTTATACTGTATAAATAAAGTATATTTATATATATATAAATATAGTTTATTTATATATATATATATATAAATATACTATATTTATATATATATAAATATAGTATATTTATACAGTATAAATACATATATACATATAAATATACTATATTTATATATATATAAATATAGTATATTTATATATATATATATATGTATTTATACTAAAGTATATTTATATATATCTAAATATAGTATATTTATATGTATATATGTATTTATACTGTATAAATATAGTATATTTATATATATAACTATATATATTATGCTTTATCCTTAATATATATATCTTTAAATATATATATATATATATATATATATATATATACAGAAGTTTTTTAATACCCTGATTTATTTATTCTATTTTTTTCATGCATTATCAATTGTCAAGTTTATGTTGAGTACATGTGTGATTTGTAATAACCCTGTGAATGTTCTCATTTGTCCAGGTCATCATGATCCTCAAAGCAATTTCAGATTTGTTCAGATTTGTTGTATCTGATATTTTTGTGTAGTTGTTAAATAAAGTTTGTTTTAAAAAAAAAAAAGTCAAAGCAGGCCATGTGAAGATAAAATGTTACAAAAAACAGTTTGTCCAGCACACAAACATATAATCTCTCTCACACACTCACACGCACGCGCTCCCTGAAGAGGAATGAGGATAAAAGGAGTCTGGAGACCCTAAAAAAAAAGAAGTCAAAGCAGGCCAAAGTGTAAATTTCCCAAAATAAAACCATTTTTTGTGTGTTTTCGTGAAAGAACTGGAGGTTTGCAATTTCAATTTCAATTTCAATTTCAAATTTAAAGTGCCAAATCATAACAAAAGTTATCCCAGGACCCTTTACAGAGTAGGTAAAGACCACACTCTATGACTTATTTATGATTTACAGAGACCCAACAATTCCCCCGTAGAGTACGGTGGCAACGAACACCTTCACTATAACAGACAGGAACGTCAGACAGACCCAGCTCTGTGGTGTATTTCAAATCAAAATCCTCTGCTAATAACAAGAAATCTATCAAAACTATAAATCTGTGCTCCCACTTTAATATCTTTATTTCAATTCCCATCGCTCAGGTCCCCTAGTGTATCTAACTTTTTTTTACCTCTCTGTTTTTTTTTAGATGTACCATTATTATTATTTTATCTCTATTTATGTATGTATATGAATGAATATATTATGTTGGTACATCTATTTGTCATCCAAGATATCAGCTGCAGCATTATAGTGATATCTTCATTATCTCAACTGTGAGGTCTAAAGGGAAGAGGGTGTGGCTGAGCATGCATATTGAGTAACAGAGCTGCTTGTCCCACTTTGCCTCTGTACCGTGCCCCAGCACGTTTCACAGCTAAAGTCTGGTTCCTTTGACCAGTGTGAGTGCAACCATAGACATATAAAGAGTAGATGCCGCATCGAACGTTGGGCCGCGAGAAATGCGGCCGCCATCTTGGATCGGTCCTTCTCCCAGATCAGTTCTATGAGTGACTCGTTGAGCCTCTGAGTTGAGCAGCAGAAGGAACAAGATGCCAGAGCACTGTGCAGCGTATTCCTGCTCTAATCTAATATTACAATATTACAATTCATAATCAGTACGGTACAGTACAATTTTAAACAATGATACATAAATCCATGCATTTTTGAATGTTATAGTGAGTCCCTCAGGCTGTGGCAGGTAGATACATATTTAGCTGCCAGAGGAGCTGCTGTCCCTTATTATATTATTATTATCTTGTCACAGTAGAGGCATGGAGATTAGCCTCTGTGGGAATATTAGTTAATTTACCCCCGGCCAGATGTGTGTGTGCATGTGTGTGTGTGTGTGTGTGTGTGTGTGTGTGTGTGTGTGTGTGTGTGTGTGTGTGTGCGTGCATGCCTGTGTAGATATGAAAGGAGAAGCAGGGAGGAGAGGGGTTGTCGTACATGTGGTCCAGTGTAAATGGTTGCACATTTCCAGCAGTAGGTCAGCGGAGGATGTGCTGTGGTTTCATGAGAGGAAGACACTTCAGAGACAGTTCATCTCAGGTCACCTCAGATATTCTCAGTTTTGTTTTTTTAAATATTGAACATGACATTGAGATGAATTATGAGATAATTTTTCATGTCATGTCACTTTTTTTTTTAAAGTTTAGACTATCAAAGGAGAAGTGGCAGAATCTGATCAATATCCTTTGCTGTTAAACTGTTTCATCAAACAGGAGCAACATGATGTGGGCTTTATTATAAAGAATGAATTAGAGATTTAACATGTATTTCCACTCTGTGCCCGATATTCTCACAGCTGAACTAAATGTTCCACACATTTTTACTTGGTTCTCCACATCTCCACTTAAAGCAGCACGAACGTCACATGTTTGTAAACCAGAGCTGATGAGTCCAGGCTTTTTTAGTTCAGTTGTACCACAGGAGTTAAAAAAATCATACATTTATTTAACTAAGGAAAAATCTTAAATGGTTTGTATAATTTAAAATGGATATTACTGAACTATGCCCCGTGTTTTTGTTTGCACATTAAATACATTTACTACATCATTAAAATATAAATAAATAGAGCTACACTCTAATTGGTAACTGTGCAAGAACAAAACAGTGTGAAAATGATCGATTTAACAAAATGTTATATATATTTTTATACCACACACACTCAATCCCTCTCCTCTCCACTACCACGACTATGCGACTGGCAGAGCATGGATCATTTCTAAATATTTATTAACATATAGGGTTCGGCTCTTGTTTTTTTTAGTGCTTTAAATGAAAGTGTGTCTGTTTGACTTGTATTTAGATGTGTCCAAAATGTCATCTCTCTCTCTGACCTAATTGTATTGATACTCTTGATTTATATGTATTTTAATTTTCTCTGTGTGTGTGTGAGTGTGTGTGTGTGTGTGTGTGTGTGTGTGTGTGTGTGTGTGTGTGTGTGTGAGAGAGAGAGAAAGAGAGAGAGTGAGTGAGAGAGAGATTTATGTATTCATGTATGAAATATAGCCTATTAATACTCTATAAATGATTTCTCTTGTTGTGTTTATATTTATAGTGTTTGCAAAACACCTATCATACATCACATATATCATATATCAGAATATTCTATTACTGTTAATCCCACTGTGAATATTAAAATACGCTGAACCGTGTCCTGTCCTTACACTGAGTGGAGCGGGCGACCGGGCCAAGATGGCGGCCCCACCGCTCGTCAGCGCCAATAGGCCCAACGTTCGATGAGGCGTCTACTCTTTATGTCTATGAGTGCAACTGTACCGCGTCTAGGAGCGGCACGCTTGCCGTCCACGGCCCGTTTGGGAGAGGTGGGCTTGAGTAAAGCACGTTTGCACGTGTACGAGCACGAGCATGCACACGTGTCCTGGGTTAAAACCTGAGCAAAAGGTGTGATTATACAGTGGTTCCATGGTGTAATGGTTAGCACTCTGGACTTTGAATCCAGTGATCCGAGTTCAAATCTCGGTGGAACCTGATTTTAAATAATTTCTAATAAATAAAGGACCTTTACCTGACAAGTTTCAAGACTATTGAAAACAACGACAGTGCTCTTTGGGTGGCACAGGTGAACAAAGGGTAACAACGTTCACATAAACATGTTACAACAGCCACTGGCAACAGGTTCTATCAGTAGTATATGGAGTTATGATCACGCCTGAACCTCACACACAAGTGTTTTACTCAAGGCCAACGATTCACAATCAAACCCAGTGGTTTGAAAAAAAAAGACATCAGTCACAAACAAATGCATTTGGTTTTGTAAATAAGAAACGTACTAATCAAACAAATACAGCATGTTTCACACACAAAGAAACATGTTCCTTCAATTACAAAAAATATCCTCCACACACAAACTAAAATCCATCAACTACTGTCTATAGAGGCTCATTTTAATCTGCAAAATATTAAAATGAATCTTACAACAGCGCATAATCACAAAGAAATAGTCAAACTATGCAAGAATTACCAACAACAAGCAGCTATTAGAACATTAATGATGAAGCTACGTACAGGGCTAGTATCAGGTAACATTAGCGCTAGCTTGTTGAACGACGTGCATCCATGTTAACTGTGATATTATCCTGCATGCTAACTTTGGTTAGCGAGAGATAAGGTTTAAAAAAAAACACTTTAAGAAACTGAAAACAAACTGCAAACACCGAAAACAACACCACACACAGCTGCAGCAGGTTTGATTGACAGCTCTCCATCTTTGAGACCTGTCATTCGCAATTAAGCCACGCCCAGTGCAACCCCGGCTTTATCGTCATGGTGACCTCAAATCGACCCAACAGCACCACCTGCTGCGGTGGAGGGTGAACAGGACATTTGATAGATGGTTTACTGGCATCTGTGTGTGGATCAGCAGTGCAGGATATTAGTGTCAAAACTCACGGGACAGTGTTTTGTAGTTGAAGAATCTTGTTTTGAATTTGAAGGACTTTGGTTTGGACTTGGAGGATATTTTTTGTAATTGAAGGAATATGTTTCTTTGTGTGTGTGAAACATGTGAAAGATGCTGTATTTGTTTGATTGGTACGTTTCTTATTTGCAAAACCAAATGCAGTCGTTTGTGACTGATGTTTTTTAACTGCAAACCACTGAGTTTGTTTCTGAATCGTTGGCTGTGAGTGAATGGGTTTTGTTTGTGTGTGTGTGTGTGTGTGTGTGTGCATGATTATAACTCCATATAATACTCCCAGACAGGATTACCACGGCTCAGAGTTCAGATTAGTCGAAGGCAGCATTCTTGAACTTGTGCTCCCATTGAAATCTGGGTTCCACCGAGATGTGAAGCCGCGTCGGCAGTTTAGCTGGAGGGAAGTCTGGACCATGGAAGCATGAGTTTGAGCTTCTTAGGACGTCCGTACACCAACCAAATCTCCATCAGGGTGCAAGACAAGTCTGGTGCCACAACTAGGCCCTTAAGAGCCTTGCAGCCTCTTGGAGGGCAAGTGAGCTGTGCTGGATCATTTGGAGTAAATGATTAGAGAAGAGGAATCCGCAATCGAAAGATCCTGTTGTAATCAAAATACGGCGTATCCTGGATCCTTTGTGAGAGCTCCAGGAGGGTCCCAGGTGAACAAAACCCCTGTAAACACCATGACGTGTACCGCACACCACCTGACAGTAGGTGATGCTAGAGAGCCATGCAGAACACAGTGCTTCCCGTTGCCGTGGTGACGGTGTGTGTTTGTGATGCAACAGCGTGGCCTCTGCAGGCTCAGTGTTCCCGTAGTTAACGCTGAGGAGACAGAGCGTGGGGGTCTAACGCGAGGTGACCCACAACAGCCCGGAGGGAACAATCCAAGACAAATAGACAACGGTTGGTTTGAGTCCGCCGCTTCAGCCAGTGCATGAATAACGGGTGCACGGGCCGGCCACGCTCGCCTGGACATCTGTACACTCAACATCTGTCTGAGAGACACCGGCCAAAGCATCTCACCGCAGACACTCTTCCACAGCCGGCTCTGAATCCTCGAAGGCGTTCAGATGTGGCTGCAAATGGGATATAATACAGTCGCCTGCAGTGGAGTGAAGCCATAGAGCTCATGTTCTCATATTTGATTTGATTTTTACTTATTAAGTTGCTTCACAAATGTCTTACACACGTGAAAAGACATGAAATACAACTGAGGATAAAAAGACAATAAAGTCCAGGATGTATTTCCACCCTCAGAGTGTGATAATCAATAAAAACATTTATCTTTAATGAAAATACAAATGGAAACAGTAACTGGCCCCGTGCTCTGTTGAGCTCAGCCTTGATCCTCATTTTAAAGAGTTCAGGCTGGAAATGACTCTAATGTCCTGATCTAACTTGTTCCACTGAACTGCTCCTATGAAGTCAAAGCTTCCTTTCCCTGACGATGTCTTAAATCTAAAAGGACACAGATCTGAACTTCTGCCACCAGTGCAAATCCTGTGTGTGTCCTTTACCTTAGTAATAAGACACGACAAAAAAAGATGGACACTACATAACAATGTTTTATGGATCATATTCAGCCATGACGTAAAACAGGTATAGCAGATTGACCTACTTTTATGAGATCTGGTTCAGCATGACCCATCCATCTTCAACCGGGCTGGAGCCGATCCCAGCTGACATCGGGCGTGAGGCGGGGTCCACCCTGGACAGGACGCCAGTCTATCACAGGACACATAGAGACGAACAGAGACAGACAACCATTCACACCTACGGGTGATTTAGAGTCATCAATGAACCCAACACCTGCACGTCTTTGGACTGTGGGAGGAAACCGGAGAACCCGGAGAAAACCCACGCAGACACGGGGAGAACATGCAAACTCCACACAGAAGGGCCCCTTTAAGTCGGCTTCAAACCAGGAAGTAGTTAGTCATTAGCAAAGCGGGACGAGCAACAACCAGAGTCACTATAGGCCGAGCATTCACTCCATGGACTGAGAGAAAGGAGAGGAACGCCATTCAAACGCACGCCCACATGGCTACGCTTCTCCTTGATGCTAACATCACTTTCATCTGCACTTAGCTGGAACGGCTAATGCTAACGGCTAACGCTAACTGTCAGTCAAACTCCTCTAATCCTTGTTTTTATGCTGTGATTTTCTGGAGGAGACGGGTTCAAACAGGCTCAAACAGACTCCGCTCTCCTGGAGCTACTGGGCCGGGTCTGACCAACCTGGCAACCCCACTGCTGGACTTCTTTTTTGTTGTTGAGACGACGATCTGGAGACACTAGATGGAGCTGTTCTGCTCATTCTACACATTCAACCTTTATATGGATTGGTTGGATGACTCACAGACTCAGTACACTTGACTACACGCTGACATGACTCTCTTTAATAAGCTCATTTCTGTTACAGCAACTTTTCAGACTGTCAAACTTTTGGGAGCCTCTGCAAACGACGACTCCTCCATAAAAACGCCACCTGATCCATCTGAGCTCCGATTTGATGGCGCTGGGCCACTGTCAACACATTTTTGGATTGGAAGCGTGCCATGCAAAATGAATGACCATCTGCTGTGGGTAGAGTGGCTGTGAACAGCTTCAGATGGCTGCGTGCAGACAGATGGAGCGTCTGCAGCTCCGTTTGCTCTTCCTGCTCCTCTCTCTCTCTCTCTCTCTCTCTCTCTCTCTCTCTCTCTCTCTCTCTCTCTCTCTCTCTCTCTCTCTCTCTCTCTCTCTCTCTCTCTCTCTCTCTCTCTCTCTCTCTCTCTCTCTCTCTCTCTCTCTCTCTCTCTCTCTCTCTCTCTCTCTCTCTCTCTCTCTCTCTCTCTCAATCTGCTTCCCTCTCTTTAATAGTTGTGCATCTCTATCTGCCACGCCCTTCATTCAACTTTATTTCGGTTCAATCAGAGGATTTCTTGCCGGATGAAACAATTTCATCACATCTACTGAGGTTGACAAACTATCCCACTGTGCCTCCGTACCGTGCCCCAGCACGTTTCACGGCCAAAGTCTGGTTCCCTTGACCAGTGTGAGTGCAACCGTATCGCGTCTAGGAGCGGCACGCTTGCCGTCCACGGCCCGTTTGGGAGAGGTGGGCTTTAGTAAAGCACGTTTGCACGTGTACGAGCACGAGCGTGCACACGTGTACGAGCACGAGGCCTACGGCGGTTCTGAGGTCATTTCCTGTGCGCCTGTTGGGACGTAGAAAAAAGAAGGAGGGACCATGCACGGACATTTCAAACAATGGCGGTGAAAGGTTCACGTTGGTGTGATGCGGAGGTGGAGTGTTTACTGCAGATTTGGTCGATGAAAAGATTCAAAAACAGTCGACAAGACGCACAAAAACTCCGAGGTCTACGGAAAGATCTGGAAACAAAGCCACGCATCGCCATGACGTCATCAATGCGTGTGACGTGTTACGGCGTGATGACGTATAGGCAGCAAGAAGCATTCTCCGAGGCCCAGGTAGTGTGAGTACAAACGGGCCTGGAGGGGGGGACAAGGACCCTAAAGCACGGGGCACGGGACGGAGGCACAGTGGGAGGGCGCCCTGATATCATTCTATACACTTCACACTCAGTAGTGCCAGACGTCAGGGGTGTGATTGGAGTGCAGTGATGATGACAGAAGGGGCTGCACTTGCTAACTACACACACTCGGTGGCAGCAGAGAGCTTGAGTCCTGATGCAGGATTTCACTTTAACCCCCTTTTGTCTGCAGCGTTAGCAAAGTATGAAGGTGGAGCTGTGCGTTTGATATGATTCCTATAAACAATAACTTCATTCTGGCTGATATTGAACTTTGACAACCTCCCTATGAATAGTTCACAGAACAGCTGTGAAAGTTAAATATCAGCCAGAATGAGTGTGAGTGTAAATGTGAGAGAGGCATGAGGGTTATTTACATTTGTTCCAAGACTGATTTCAACTTTGACAACTCAAACCTTTTTCTAGATTCTACCTCTGTTTATATCTTAACACTTTTCTCCATGTTTCTTCATATCCTGTAAATATTCTCCATGCACTTTATTAGACAGTGTTCATCACACGCAGGCTGCTGTTCTGTTAGATGCTAACTGTGTTTCCTTGTCTCTGTTCTTGTTCTCTGAACAATAACAATAAATGTTTGAGCGTTCATCCATCCATCTTCAGCCTCTTGTCCCTGTCGGGGTCGTGGGGGGGCTGGAGCCGATCCCAGCTGACATCGGGCGTGAGGCGGGGTCCACCCTGGACAGGACGCCAGTCTATCACAGGACACATAGAGACAAACAGAGACAGACAACCATTCACACCTACGGGTGATTTAGAGTCATCAATGAACCGAACACCTGCACGTCTTTGGACTGTGGGAGGAAACCGGAGAACCCGGAGAAAACCCACGCACACACGGGGACAACATATTTGCTGAAAAAGACCCTGGGAAGATTTTACACCAGAATTTCACTTTATGTCCAACAGCAGGTGCCAGGAGGGGGGGGGGGGGGGGGGGGGGGTGGGACTCCAGGTACTCTGTAAACTATGTTACATCAGGTTCTGGACATACACACACACACACACACACACACACACACACACTGCACTGTGAAGGCCTCTAATGACACTCCTCCAGATGGTTTGTAATCTCAGAACCATCGGCGGTGAGTCTGACCGTGATTTAGCCTCGGGGGGGCAGTATCTCTAAGATTCTGGTGCAGCTCGTGGACATGAGGACCAAGACCGCCCCAGTCATCGCTGACACTCCCTTCATTCTCGCTCTCTCTACCTCCACCTCTACCTCAGTCCTCCTCTCTCGCCCACTACGCTCCTCCATGTTCTCACAGTTCCTTCCTCCCTCTCCTCTGGTTCCTGTCTTTCTGTCTGAGTCTCTGTGCTTCTGCTTCCTCCTCCTCCACCCTCCCCTCCTTCCCCCCTCTCCATCCTCTGAGTCCTCAGTCTTCTCAGTGCTGTGTAACAGAGAGTGACACGTTTGGCAGTTCCTCTGCTCGCTCCTCTCATAAGGAATTACCGTCCTGACCCACTTCCACATGCAGCCGCAGCGACACAGCACCGGCAGATGGGAAATGTTAAATCATCGCACCAGAGGCTTAAAACGAGCGTATTTTTGAGGAGAATGATCATAACTGTGTCATGAATGATCTGCTGCGTGCTGTTGTGTATTTGTTGCTGAGTTTTATGTAATTTAAAGTGCCTTTTAGGGAACACACTGCAAATCAGCAGTTTCTCATTGACACACATGCTAACAGCCGGACGTGGCTAACAGTGATTAGCTCGAGGCAGTACGGTGAAGGCATTTAAAGGTCTTTTTTAACCACTAATGCTGCTGAAAATAACAGCAAACCTCTGCAGCAGCATGAGACCCAAGACTGACATGATCTGCACATCTACCCGACGTCTGGCAGACACCAAACGTGCGCTCTCTACGGTGGCATGGACGCGCTATATGTGCCCTTTTGTTCCTATTCGCCCCTGCCCTTCAAAAAGTCTGTGCACGCCACTACGGCCTGAGACGCAAGAATTTCACAGCCAGCGACTGCTGCTGAATTTAATACACATATAATACATTATATATATGTATTACATACATATGCAACAAATAAACAATCTTGAATCTGGAACGAACCCTTTAAATTTGAATGTTTGAATGCCCAAAGTTCGATCCAAAGGAGAAAGCAACACACACACACACACACACACACACACACACACACACGCACACACACACACACACACACAGTAGACCTGGCAGTGTAACATGGACTGATGCCATAATCTGTGGGTGCCATATTTCTCTGGGCTCTGTGACTTTGCAGAACTTGCGACTCTGAGAGTTTCACACCCTGCTTCCATTGTTCGCTGTGTGTTCCCACACTGCTCCACTGCTCCACTGCTCCACAGGCAAGTCTTTTATTCAGGTGAGAGAGAGAGAAAGGGCACTTCATACTTGCATCTCTCTGTATTTTGCAGCGTGTCCTCCGATGTTAAAAAGAATTAAATTTGTGTATCTCTAAAGTCACTGACAGCTCAGTGGAGGAGGCTGCAGGCCGCTGCTCGAACAGTGTAACGGACGCTCACCAAGGAAACATTCGACCTGTTGGACGGCTGAAAACGTGGTCGACCGACATCTGGAGGAACCAGTGTTGTTTGGGAAGAGTGATGGCTGCGTGTTCAGGTAAGTGGCACCCAGCTGCAGGACAACAGCTTCAGTCTTCTCACCTTTGGGTTTTTCCCTCTTGCATCAGTTTTAAAGGCGAACGGGAGAAATCAAACACACCTCAGTCAGCTCAGTTCTATGAGATGATGAACAGGTGTTAATGTTTGTACTGATGGAAAGTGTCTGTGCCACTGTAACGTGAGGGGCATTGCTTGGTTGCTCTGCTTTTCTATTGATGTTGCAAAGGATCGTCTCGTCACAGGCTTCAAAATGAACCTCAGACACATTTCAGATCTGACACCTCTTTTATATGAACGGTAGTCTTTGAATAGATTTGATTGAAAGTTAAAGTGTCTTCTTGTCAGACGTGATAGTTGTATGTATTGTATTAATTGCTACTTTAACTTCCTTCAGTTTCATTTAGAAAGGACAGCTTTTAAACACTTCTCTCCGTGATATGACTTTGGTAACACATTGTTTCTTTAGCTGCAGCCAAAGACTGGGCATCAAATCAGAAATCCTCATCACATTCCAGCCGAACTCACTGATAACGAGCATCGGCTTCTGAGGGCGCCCTCCCACTGTTCCTCCGTCCCGTGCCCCGTGCTTTAGGGTCCTTGTCCCCCCCTCCAGGCCCGTTTGTACTCACACTACCTGGGCCTCGGAGAATGCTTCTTGCTGTACGTCATCACGCCGTAACACGTCACACGCATTGATGACGTCATGGCGATGCGTGGCTTTGTTTCCAGATCTTTCCATAGACCTCAGAGTTTTTGTGCGTCTTGTCGACTGTTTTTGAATCTTTTCATCGACCAAATCTGCAGTAAACACTCCACCTCCGCATCACACCAACGTGAACCTTTCACCGCCATTGTTTTAAATGTCAGCGCATGGTCCCTCCTTCTTTTTTCTATGTCCCAACAGGCGCACAGGAAATGACCTCAGAACCGCCGTAGGCCTCGTGCGCGTACACGTGCGCACGCTCGTGCTCGTACACGTGCAAACGTGCTTTATAAAAGCCCACCTCTCCCAAACGGGCCGTGGACGGCAAGCGTGCCGCTCCTAGACGTGGTACGGCTGCACTCACACTGGTCAAAGGAACCAGACTTTAGCTGTGAAACGTGCTGGGGCACGGTACAGAGGCACAGTGGGAGGGCGCCCTTAGAGATGATGACTCCACCCACAGCTGTCCAACGTTAACATCTACAGCTGCCTTATTTACAGGGGTTTCATTTCCAGTACATATTTATGCTTTTACCACCTGCTGATATAATAATAAAACATTCTTTATAACCACAACTCATTTCTCAATATCAAGGCTGTCTCTCTCTCTCTCTCTCTCTCTCTCCATCCTCCACTCTGCAGGGAAGATGCAGCGCTTGGCGTGGTTGATGCTGGTGATCTTATGGATGGTGGAGGCTGCGACGGGCTGTCCTGAAGTCTGTAGATGCTCCAGGAAGTCTGCTCCAGAAAAGTCAGAGGTCAACTGTCATAAGAGGGGGCTTCGTGCCTTTCCCTCTAAACTGCCACCTGATGCCTGGATCCTCAAACTAGGTGAATACCCTGTGGTTAATGAAATCATCCCTGAAGGGGCCGTCACATGATCAGGTTTTTGTGCTCTGGGCTCACCGCAAGGTCGGGCGCAGAGACCCAGTAAACGGCTGAGTCAGCGTTAGCATCGTAGCAACCGTTAGCTGGTGAACTGTGATGCTGATGAACCTCCATCTTTACGTTTTCTTCTGATCCTGAAACGACTTTAATGGTTAAATAGTTCGGGAAACTCCGACACACAAACAATACGTTTCTCCATCTTTCTAGGCTCTCTGGTTGCCTAGGAAACGCAAACGCCACACTCAAAGCTTCTCTCTCATTGGTTGAGCTTTTGAAACGTCAAAGTTCAACTGATTTGAACTTTGAGTGCGGAGCAAAGTGCTTTCACAATCATGTAACTATCACTTACTGCAAGTAAACATAAGCAGTGTGGGTCATAACGTATAACATAACGGGTTGCTGTGGCTCAGTAGTAGAGTGGGTCGTCCTCCATTCGAGAGATCAGTGGTTCAATCCCCAGCTCCCTCCTTGGGCAAAACACTGAACCCTGTGCTGAGCATGGGTGTGTAAATGTGGTGTGAATGGTTAGATTAGATGGTATGTAGATGTCAACCGCCACCTGTGTGAATGTGAAAGTAGTGTGAAAGCACTTTGAGTGGTCAGAAGCAAAGAAAGGTGCTTTCTAAGTACAAGTCCATAACTGCATCAGTAACCATCTTCCCACTGCTGTCTAAAGGTGAGAACGGTATCACAGACCTGAAGGCCAATGCTCTGAGATCAGTACCCAAGATCGAGAGTATCAACCTGGAACGAAACGCTATCAAGTCCATCCACCCCCAGGCCCTCTCTGGCGCCAAGCAACTGATGCTCCTCAATCTCTACGGCAACCACATCACCAATCTCCCACCGAGGGGATTCCAGGTAAAGAGTTTGGAGAGGAATTGATTACATGTACAGCGATCAACAATGTCCTAATCTGACCACCAAAAAACGCTGTTCCTTTCGCGTCTCTAGGACCTCCTGAGCCTTCGCTTCCTCATGCTGGGACAGAACCAGATCGGCATCCTCAAACCTGCCATGTTTGCTGGAATGAGGAACTTGTCAGACTTGGATCTTCCTCTCAACGCGCTGACGACTCTCCCGTCTAATGCGTTCAAGCCTCTGATCGCCCTCAAAGTTCTGGACCTTTCCTTGAATCGCATCCAGAGGATCTCACCCACGGCCTTCACGGGTCTCAGGCGGCTCATGTTTCTGAACTTAGACAATAACAGGTCGTGACGTTTTCCCTTCAGTTGATCGTTCTATCAACCTCTCACTGCCATTGGGAATAAATCTGTAACTAGTTAAAGTTTGGGCCCCGTTAAGAGGAAGACGAACGAAAGGAGATGCCTCACTTTTTACTCCACGTGTAGACGAGCGTCTTTGGGGGAACTCTGCGTGCACACGGTGACACTAAAGTGTGTAAATGTGATGTCGTGTGCACGTCAGGTGTGTAGGTGGAGCTGTGGAGCGCTGCCACACAACAGCACCCAGAGCTGGTGCATGCTGGGAAATGTCCTTCTCCTTCTCTCTCTAACACCGGAGAAGCAGGACGCCGTACAGTGCTACACATCTGATCCAATATTTAGTCGTCTTCACCCGCGGGCGTTGTCGTTGAAACTGGGCCTTGGTTTGGTTTGGGGCAGGTTTTCTACACTGAGGAGACAAAACAAGATACGACTTAATATCAGAGAGAAGTTTGTTATATTTGGGGTTAGGTTTAGTTTAAAGTTTCCTATGTTAGATACAGTAGTTGTTCAGTGTATTGATGTAATTCTCCCTCTCTAAATCCAGTCTGAAGAACGTCCCTGCTGGAGCCTTCAGACCGCTCCGATCTCTGGAGATGCTGGTCCTGGACAACAACCTTCTGTCCACGCTGAGCTGGTCGGTTTTCGATGGACTGGGCAACTTACAGGTAACGCAGACGCTTAAAGTGTCCATCCATGTATGGGTACGTTTCTTTCTGTGCTTCTTTGAGTAAATGCCCTAAAAACAGATGTTCTGAATATTGAAACAGGAACTCTACCTGAGGAACAATGAGCTGGAGCACCTGCCGCCGGATGTGTTCAGGAACATGGCCAAGCTTTCTCAGGTGGCTCTCAGCGGAAACCGCCTGAAGACGGTGGATGGAAACACGTTCGCCCACATGCCTGGTACGACTACCGCCAGCCTGCCCCGTCTTTGACAGGAGCAGGAGTGACTCATGATAGTAGAGGTAGAGTATAATGCTGACTGTTTATTCAATGTGAATGATAATTGTGATATTCTGACCCCTGTTAGACCTGAAGAAGCTCTCCCTCCACGACAACATGTGGCAGTGTGACTGTGACATCGTCTCCTTGGTGCAGTGGATGGGACAGACCAAGGCCGCGCTGTCGCCTCGGGACAGCCTGAGATGCGTGAGTCCTCCAGACCTGCGAAACAAGAGTCTCTCCAGTCTTCAAGCCGACAAGCTGCTCTGCCACGCCTAACACCGGGACACCTGTACGCAAACCACAGCGTTGGCTCTGGGCCCTGGATCCAGATAATGAACGTCTACTTTGTTCACTCTGTATTCTGAGAACGAAGCTGTTTCTCATGTGATCAGTCGAAGCTGCAATGCATTCAACAGATCTGAGTGCAGACTAGTGTTTCCTCTCTACTTTAAAGCAACATGGACAGCGCTCGCCTTTATTACGACACATTTCAGAACTCAACCATGCATGAAATGGACCTTTAGTCACTCTAAAGCCTGCGTTTGTGCACTTGCGTTAATGTTTCTGCCTTGACCGAACTCATCACTGAACACCAACCCTGTATCCTGAGCTAGTGTTTGAGACTGAAGCTGTTTCTCATGTGATCAGTCGAAGCTGCATTCAACAGATGTGAGTGCAGACTAGTGTTTCCTCTCTACTTTAAAAGCAACATATTGATGTTTGCAACTAAGTCTTTCATAAAACATCACCTGTTATTAACTTTGGCTTGAGCTTCATGTATTTTTTGTTCAAAAACCAAGAGCTATCGGCCGAGTCCACACGTACACAGGCATTTTGGGAACATGTTCATTTTTACTGGTAGGTCATCTAATTATCTCATGGTACAGACATTAACTAGGAATACCTCACACATTTAGAGAACTGGCTTTACACAGAAATGACCCAAACATGGACACTTTAAGTCAATTCCATGAACCTGCACACGCGCCAAACAATAGTTAGTTAATAAAGTAAATCTGATACAGCAGCATAGGGAAGGGGGTAGTGTTAGGGTCAGGTTTAGGGGGTAGTGTTGGGGTCTACATAAGCCTATTTGCCGGGGAATTCGTCACTGATCTGATCTCATCTCATCTCATCTCATCTCATCTCATTTCGTCTTCAACCCGCCCAGGGTTCATCCTTACCAGATGATCCTGAACCACCTCAACTGGCCCCTTTCAACGCAAAGGAGCACATCTCAGCTCCATCCACATGAAACCGCAAAATCTGCCTCCGTCAGCTGATCACGTCTAGAGCGCTCCACACGTCTCCATGGAAACACTGGTTTTCCCGTCCACACATGACTGCTGACACCGCACTTTAACACAAAGTTCACCCTGGACCCTGAAAACTCTGGTGTCAGGAGCGACAGCTGAGGTTAGTGTGGACGAAAGGACGAACCAGGAAACAGAAACACACACTTTCAAACACACACACTTTCAAACACACCTGCGTTCTTGTGGACGGCCCGAAGTTTCAACCCATATTAAAACACAGGACCCTTAAACTGCACTTAAAATCATCTAAAAACTGAAGTAATGAGGATTTCATTGAACCATTGAACAGACACACTCTGCATCACTGTTGTTTTCTCACCCAGCGAATAACAAGCGCCGTCCCCTAACTCTATAATAAACACTGAGATTAATCTTATAATCTCATATTGCTTGTCATATAGAGGCTGCGCAGGTTTGGAAAGTGACGGATTACATGCAATGGGATTACATTAATCCCATTTCAGTCCCAGTTTCTCTAATCTTTTGTGCCTGATGTAAAAATAAAAACATGTGTAGTGAGATGTTACGCTGCCAGGACGTCACATTTAAACCAAAGGTGAAGATAATGCAGATTTATTGAAATTGTATTCTCTAAATTAGATTAAGGGGGGATAAGGGAGATGATCCAGGCCCTTGTTGCCATGCAACCCAGCAGTGGTACACTACATGGTCAAAAGTATGTGGACGCCTCAACATTACACCCATATGTGGTTCTTCCTCCACATGTGAGAACCTGGCTGCATCAGTGAGGTCCACCACGATGTTGGATGATACGACCCGGCTCACGGTTGGGTTGAGGTCCGTGCTCAGTGCAGGTCTAATTCTTCAGCATCAAACAGGGACGTAAACAGAGGCCATGTTTATACCAAAAATGGCTTGGAAAAGGTTTTACGAGACAGGAATTCTGCTCCATTTGTTAGACTGGGTGCACAAAATTTGGTGAGACACTCCCACTGTTCCTCCGTACCGTGCCCCAGCACGTGTCACGGCTAAAGTCTGGTTCCTTTGACCAGTGTGAGTGCAACCGTACCACGTCTAGGAGCGGCACGCTTGCCGTCCACGACCCGTTTGGGAGAGGTGGGCTTTAGTAAAGCACGTTTGCACATGTACGAGCACGTGCGTGCTCATGTGTACGAGCACGAGTGTGCGCACGTGTACGAGCACGAGCGTGCGCACGTGTACGAGCACGAGGCCTACGGCGGTTCTGAGGTCATTTCCTGTGCGCCTGTTGGGACATGGAAAAAAGAAGGAGGGACCATGCGCGGACATTTCAAACAATGGCGGTGAAAGGTTCACGTTGGTGTGATGCGGAGGTGGAGTGTTTACTGCAGATTTGGTCGATGAAAAGATTCAAAAACAGTCGACAAGACGCACAAAAACTCTGAGGTCTACGGAAAGATCTGGAAACAAAGCCACGCATCGCCATGACGTCATCAATGCGTGTGACGTGTTACGGCGTGATGACGTATAGGCAGCAAGAAGCATTCTCCGAGGCCCAGGTAGTGTGAGTACAAACGGGCCTGGAGGGGGGGACAAGGACCCTTAAGCACGGGGCACGGCACGGAGGAACAGTGGGAGGGTGCTTGGTGTTTCATGCATTTTGTCATTTGATCTCAGACTGATTAGATTAGATTAGAAGTTTATTGAGCAGGGACAAACACATTCTACATTGTTTCATATCAAATATAAAACAGACGCCATGTTTACAGGTTTCTAGTGGAGACTCGTTTTCAGAAACAACACACACACACACACACACACACACACACACACACACACACACACACACACACACACACACACACACACACACACACACACACACACACACACACACACACACACACAGAATGACAAAAACACCAAAAACTCGTTGCAGCCCTATAGTTCTGATGCTAACGTTGTGTTTGGTGAACTCAACCATGCATGAAATGGACCTTTTGGCACTCGAAAGGCCTGCGTTTGTGCACTTGAGTTAGGTTAAGGCAGAAACAATGCATCACCGAACACCAACGGGAGGGGAAGAGACGGAGCGAGCCGAGACAGGGACGGCTCAGCTCACGGAGGGAAAGTACGGTGTGAGGGAAAGTGCGGTTGAGATGGGAGACGAGGGACCGCGGAGCATAACATCCTGCCCTCAGCTTTCTGTAATCGACCAGGTGACTCCCATCAACCTCCTCACACAATGACTTCGACATGACTGCGGCAGCATCTCCCACTGCAGCGGGGGAGATAATCGCCATCATTTCCACCTGCATTAAACCTGCTATTACAGACGAGCGCCCCAGAACAATATAATAGCCGGGCTTTGTTGCGAGCTGAAGCTTTCCCCGCCTCCGTTGGTGGCTTTGGGTTATTATACAGTGAAGTCTTCTTCCTCCGCCCCTGTGTGACGGTTTCAGTGTGTTTATTGAAATAACCACCTTCTTCTTTAAGCAGCACGATCTCAGCGGTCGACCGAATGTTCACCCGTATCAGAACTTCATGATTTTATATCAAAGTGTGAAGTTACAGCAGAAACTTGCTGCTGAGCACATGATGAGGACGTGTTAAAGAAGCCCTGTCTGTTTAGACTGTGCGTCTAAACGCTTGTGTTGCACCCACTGTTTCCCTTCTTTACATAACATGTCGTTGTTTAAAATGTTGCACCCTGGGTAAAGAAGATCCCTCGCAACACGAACGATGCATTCAATAATATATTATCATGGTGTGCTTTGGAACAATATCCCATTTCATACAACGAACATGCTGTTTTTATTCTATTATTCAGACGACTCCGTGTTTAGTGAGGAGTTCATGGATCCTTCAGGCGGAGAAACATGCAAATGCATTTAAAATAACAAATAACGTGTTTTCTGTTTGAGTTGGACAGTTTTGTTCCCCTGGTAGTTCTTCCACTATCACTGTTGCTGATATATTTACTGAATGGACTCAGACATTGCATCATTGCAGGTGAAGTCTTATTTCAGAGCATCTTTGCAGAGTACTTGCACTCAGACTTTGAACTTCTGGGTCTCCTCTCAAAGGGCAAATTCAAGGGAGACTTAAGGCGCACTCCCACTGTGCCTCCGTCCCATGCCCAAACTGGTTTCACGGCTAAAGTCTGGTTCCTTTGACCAGTGTGAGTGCAACTGTACCGCGTCTAGGAGCGGCACGCTTGCCGTCCACAGCCCGTTTGGGAGAGGTGGGCTTTAGTAAAGCGCGTTTGCACGTGTACGAGCACGAGGCCTCGTCGGTTCTGAGGTCATTTCCTGTGCGCCTGTTGGGACGTAGAAAAAAGAAGGAGGGACCATGCGCGGACATTTCAAACAACGGCGGTGAAAGGTTCACGTTGGTGTGATGCGGAGGTGGAGTGTTTACTGCAGATTTGGTCGATGAAAAGATTCAAAAACAGTCGACAAGACGCACAAAAACTCTGAGGTCTACGGAAAGATCTGGAAACAACGCCACGCATCGCCATGACGTCATCAATGCGTGTGACGTGTTACGGCGTGATGACGTATAGGCAGCAAGAAGCATTCTCCGAGGCCCAGGTAGTGTGAGTACAAACGGGCCTGGAGGGGGGGACAAGGACCCTAAAGCACGGGGCACGGCACGGAGGAACAGTGGGAGTGCGCCCTTAAGGCCTCTACACATGATACACAGTCAAAACGCTTTGCGGCAGCTGTTCCATCCATTTCCTATGAAGGAGGCGGTAGCGCCCAATGCTGCTTTGTGTTGTGTGTAGGGACTCTTCTCATGCTGCTGCAGGGGTTTGCTATTATTTTCAGCAGCATTAGTGGTTGAAAAAGACCTTTGAATGCCTTCACCGTACTGCCCCGAGCTAATCACTGTTAGCCACGTCCGGCTGTTAGCATCTCTCCTGGATTTCTACCTTAATATTTGTTACAGAAAAAAACTGTCTCTTATCTGATGAGTGTATTTGCAGAAGGAGACCTTGGGATGATTTCACTTTAAGCTGATGCTGTGATGGAGACTGTTAAAGTGTTTCCATCTCTACACTAAACAATTATACTTCTGCATCTCTAATTTAACCTTAAGCATCCTGTAAATTCATGTCTTACATTTGCAACGAACCAAATGCTTGAAAATCCAACAACAGATGATGATTTTAACAGTGGCTGGACCTCCTGCCTCCATAGATTAGGACCTCATTACTCCACATATTAATAAGGAGGAGCAGCTCCCCCCACAGTGTCGCTGTGTCGCTCCATTGGACCGCTATGGCCAGTGCAGCATCTGGGTATATATATATATCTCTGTCTGCACGGCCCTGGAAAGATCTGATGCTAATCCTGCCCACGTGCAACGCTCCTTTGTCCTTGCACAAAGTCGTTCCCCATTAATCTCCGGCACACAAACATCCTCTTCGTACGCAGACGAGCTGCAGGAACAGCGTCTCTGTATCGAGTGTAGCCCAACAACAAAGTGACAGATGACTTTGAGCATGCTCAACTCCAAACGCTGTTGTGCTATCTCAACACCGCCGCTCCTTCCCACTGTTGCTATGGTAACCCCTTCCCTATGCTTGCAGTTCCCACAGACGAGTATATACCGTGTGCTACCGTCACATGCTTAACCTCCCCGCTAATACACATCAACAACAACATCCGTGCATCAAGGACAAAGGAGAACAGCACAGATAGGGAAGAGTAAGAAACCAGCTGATGGAGCAGGATGGTGTTTGAAGTTATTCGCTCTCTGCAGCTGGATTCCCCCGGTGCATCATGGAGATTTCCTATTTTTATGTAACAAGGCAGCACGGATCTTCCACGGCATCACAACAACAACAACACGCTATCATCACCTCCACACAGCAGTGAGTGTGTAAGGTGTTGCACAGTGCACACAGATCTCATCAAACACACACCGGTGACTTTCACCTACGCACACGCAGCAGTTCACACCTTTGACGGTCTCAGCATTGCACCTGCCGGATGCTGACACGGGTTGCGGAGGCCGTGTGGAAAACTCATAAGGTGCAACAAGCTGAGTAACTCAATCAGAGGGAAGCTGCAGATGTCCAGGATTCAATTTGTTGACATCGTCTGAAGGAGTGTGGGCACTGACGGGGGCTCGGGTGACGCCAGGGGTGACTTTACCATCGCCCCCGCAACTGGTTCATGAATAACACTGAGGTCAGAGCGCTGGAACGTAACGTCAGGGCTCAAACGTTTCTGGTGTTTGCTCTTCTGCTTTTTGATAGTCATGCCCTGCTGCTCCCCTGAAGGTGCTCATTTATAACCTGTATTTACGGAGGGGGTGGCTTGTAAAGCGTGAGAGCATGTAGGCTGCTCTAGGAGCCTAAACGAGTGTTAAAGTGTCCTCTAGGAGCCTAAACTTGTGCTAAAGTGTCCTCTAGGAGCCTAAACGTGTGTTAAAGTGTCCCCTAGGAGCCTAAACGTGAGCTTAAGTGTCCTCTAGGAGCCTAAACGTGTGTTAAAGTGTCCTCTAGGAGACGACAGGTGTGTTCAAGTGTCCTCTAGGAGCATAAGTGTGTGTTAAAGTGTCCTCTAGGAGCATAAACGTGTGCTAAAGTGTCCTATAGGAGACGAAAGGTGTGTTAAAGTGTCCTCTAGGAGCATAAACATGTGTAAAAGTGTCCTCTAGGAGCATAAACGTGTGTTAAAGTGTCCTCTAGGAGCATAAACGTGTGCTAAAGTGTCCTCTAGGAGCATAAACGTGTGTTAAAGTGTCCTCTAGGAGCATAAACATGTGCTAAAGTGTCCTCTAGGAGCATAAACGTGTGCTAAAGTGTCCTCTAGGAGCATAAACGTGTGTTAAAGTGTCCTCTAGGAGCATAAACGTGCTAAAGTGTCCTCTAGGAGCATAAACGTGTGCTAAAGTGTCCTCTAGGAGCATAAACCTGTGCTAAAGTGTCCTCTAGGATCATAAACGTGTGCTAAAGTGTCCTCTAGAAGCCTGAACGTGTGCTAAAGTGTCCTCTAGGAGCCTAAACGTGTGTTAAAGTGTCCTCTAGGAGCCTAAACGTGTGCTAAAGTGTCCTCTAGGAGACGAAAGGTGTGTTAAAGTGTCCTCTAGGAGCATAAACGTGTGCTTAAGTGCCCTCTAGGAGCATAAACATGTGTTAATGTGTCCTCTAGGAGCATAAACGTGTGTTAAAGTGTCCTCTAGGAGCATAAACGTGTGCTAAAGTGTCCTCTTCAGTGGCGAGGTTGTGCTATATGTGCCATTTCTTTTTCCTTTTCGCCCCTGCCCTTGAATAGTCTGTGCACGCCTCTGGTCAGTGTGCAGCATCCGGGTCAGGCCCTCGGTGATGTGGACTCCAGGGCACCTGAAGCTTTCCTCCCTCTTTCTCTCTCACACTCTCAGGATTTAGACACAGACTCAGAAAATACATAAACTTTATCAGAAACACGTTCAATCAAAGCTGCGTCCTCCAAACCTGTTAAATCAACATCAGGAGCATCAACGTTTGGTGTCGATCATGATTTAAAGAGCGGTATTAAATACAATCTCATCGTCCACAGCGTTTAAATCACAGAGTCTCAGTATCAGTGAATGTTTGTGTTGTTTATTGAGGCTTTTTGTCATTTTTGAATTTAAAGGAGACCCTTTAAAGGTGAGGGGTTGAATATTTTATTATAATTTATTCATAAACCTCAAACAAAGAGTCAAACAGTTGTCGTTCATTTGTTCACTTCTCTGCGTCGTCGTTGGAGGTCTGTGGTGTGTGTGTCCCTCTGTTGTCTTCACGTTCGCTCCACATCCGCACTAATGTTTCCCCCCGAGGCTCTTTTTTAATGACTGGACGGCAAAAACATGACTTAATGAGCGAGGGTGCTTCCTGTCGTGAGGCGCCCTCGCTCTCACTGCGGTGCCATGCTCCATGCTGATCTGCTCCTCCCGGAGGTTTCTGGAACCATATGTTTCACTCATTTAAATGGCAAAAGTTACATTTCCTCTCACTCCTCGAGGGCACCGCATGAGTTTCTCTTCCACTTTGATGACTTCTTAATACTTTTCTGAGGAGCTGAGCTGCTCGGCTTTCAGGACCGGAGAAGTGGAAGCAGCAGGTTCTTGCTTCAGGTCAAAGATGGTCGCAGAGAAACTGTTAACGCAGCCTTGGAAATCTTGTTTCTGTTTGTTTTTATTCATCGTTTAGTACAAGTTGTTCCTCACCTTGCTAACCTGACTCCTCCAGATCCTCCTGGTCTCAGCAGATCCATGTGAACTCTGGTTTAAAGATCTTTGTGAAGGGGTGAAAATCCTGGTTTCTGATTGGATAAACCATCTGTCTGTCACCAACACACGGGCCAAACCAACCAATCAGATGAGTGAAGCGTGTGACGTGCTAACAGCGTGGAGGCAAAGCTCAGAAAGGAAACAACATGTGGGTAAAGGAGATTTTCCCTTTGTGTTTAACGTGAATTTACGGATCAAAGGCCCAATTTCAGGAGCCCGGTCCATATTCAACAGAAGGATCCAGAGAACAAAGAGTTAGTGAGCGGCTCGCTCCATAGCTGCTCATCTCATCCGTGGAAGCCTCCATGTTGTTTACACTCAACAGTCTCTTCTGTTTCACTTCAATCCACCAAAGAAACCAACGCTGATTGGTTCAAACTGCTCAAACGTCACCAGACTGCTCTGAGAGTGAAACACAACAGATCAGAGATCAGGACGGACTCAGGAGGGTACACACATCAAACAACATGTGGGTAAAGGATCCAACGCTGCAGCACTCATTTAAACAAGCCCGTGCACAGATGCTCGTGCACAGATGCCCGTGCACAGATGCTCGTGCACAGATGCTCGTGCACAGATGCTCGTGCACGGATGCTCGTGCACAGATGCTCGTGCACAGATGCTCGTGCGCAGATGATTGTGCACAAATGCTCGTGCACAGATGATTGTGCACAGATGCTCGTGCACAGACGCTCGTGCACAGATGCCCGTGCACAGATGCTCGTGCACAGATGCCCGTGCACAGATGCTCGTGCACAGATCATTTTCTGTGTTCTTCTTCTTCTCCTCTGGATAAAAGTGTCTCCTCTTCTTCTCCGTGTTGTTGTGGCGTCTGTTCGACCACACGTCACTTCCTGCTGAGAGCTCCATCCAATCAGCAGCCGGGCTTCTCTCAAAATTGAAAAAAGAGGCCGCTCACATGCAAATTTGGGGCGTTTTGGCGAGATAGACCCGCCTCATTCCGGGTATTCGACCATAGTGTGAACGCACCTGTTGAGTCTTCTCAAAGTTCTCCTTCCATGTGCGATAAAGTGACGTAGAGCAGGAACGAAGTGCAGGGTGTGCGCCGCGGACACCAGACTGGACTTTGTCTTTGTGTTTGGCTTCGATATAAATAATGGAATATTTCTGCTCCCACACAAAAGCATCAAATATTAATGGCACAAAAAGAATCTGTAAAATGGGAACGTGTGCATTTAACAATGTGCCGAGAGCAGCCAGAGCACCGCGGAGAGAGAGAGAGGGGGGGAGAGAGAGAGAGAGAGAGAGAGAGACAGAGAGAGAGAGAGACAGAGAGAGAGAGAGAGAGAGAGAGAGAGAGAGAGAGAGAGAGAGCACTACACAAACTCAACCTGACAGCCAACATCTGAACACAGTGCGTTTCATTCAGACGCAGAAGCCAAAGTGCTGTGAGACAATCACCAATTCGCTTCATAACCCAAAAGTGGCAGCGAGCGTTTACAGTTCTATAACATGAAGATGATTTAAACAAACTCAGGCATCCACTCGTTCACAAGTCTTGAACAATAATAAGTTAATTGAGAGGGGTCTTTGCTGCAGGCACCACTCTGAGGCAACAGGAAGTGCACGCAAAATAAAGTCGTACCGACGATTCCAGACGTATATCAAAGGTTGAATGTGTAGAATGAGCAGAACAGCTCCCTCTAGAGTCTCAAGATCGTCGTCTCAACAACCAAAAAGAAGTCCAGCAGTGGGGTTGCCAGGTTGGTCAGACCCGGCCCAGTAGCTCCAGGAGACCGGAGTCTGTTTGAGCCTGTTTGAACCCGTCCCCTCCAGAAAATCACAGCATCAAAACAAGGATTAGAGGAGTTTGACTGACAGTTAGCGTTAGCCGTTAGCGTTAGCCGTTCCAGCTAAGTGCAGATGAAAGTGATGTTGGCATCAAGGAGAAGCGTAGCCATGTGGGTGTGCGTTTGAGTAGAGAACCAGACATAAAAACCTGAGTAACAACTTTGATTCTTATCATTTTCTGGATGTTGAAATTGCTGCGGTCGAAGTGACGACGAGGATAAACGGGGTTAGTAAAGCTTGAGGGTAACAGAAGGGTTAAGTTTTAATAACAGTCTCTGTAGCTGGTGCATCTACGGAGCATGTCACATCCATGGACACACACCCCTCCTCAGTAATGAGCAGAGAGAAGCTACGAGCGTGTTCACTCGGACTTCTCGCTCGCTCCGTCTGTCGTTGCAGGGACTTACATGTGTCCGGGGAGCTCCTGTCGGCCGGAGAGAGCAGAACCAAACTTTGCAGGCTGTGGTATATGAAGGGGCTGGGGATGTGCTGTTGAAGCTGTTCCATAATCAATACTGAGCACCAATAATGAGCTCCTGCAGGCTCCAGGGAGGGCGGCTAATGAGCACCAGAGGTGGATGCTGAGCTCCACAAGAGTCTGCTCCTTTTAAAAAGCTTACAGTGGCAAAGTTATGGGCTTCAAACTAAGACACATGGGTCATTTAAACTCCTGCAAGCAGCCAACAACTTGGGCAAACTGGAGGAGCTAACACACATGCACACACACATGCACACACACACATGCACACACACACACACACACACACACACACACACACACACACACACTCCTACATGATGTTTGTACACCATGAGGCTTTTTTAACCAGGGCATTAACTTACAGGTCAACTGGAGACTCGAGTCATCAACTTTTAAGGAGCAGTGCTTTTGTTCACCACAGTCATGCACAGGTTTTCACCGCATAGACTTACAGCTGCTGCAGAAGATGAAGGAAACAGAATGATGTAACAACGGTCCGTGGGAACCAGAATCTACGACCCGCTGAGGGCGGGATTCAAAATCACGTCTCAAATAAAAAAATCAGACTTTTATCAGGCAGCAGAACGTTCATCATGGCGTCGTCAGACTCGTTCATGGGCTCAGTGTGAACCTGCTCTTGTCTGTGAAGAGAACGCCAATGGCGGACCTGCAGAGCGCTGGGCTGTGAGCACAGGTCCAACTGGAGGACATCGGGCCTTCGTGCACACCAGCAGCCTGCTGGAGGTCATTCTGTGGGGCGCTGGCAGGAGGAGCAGATACCGCCCGGTCCTGCTGCAGGGTTGATGTACGGCCCTGTGCAGCTTTCTGCGTGTAACCGCCGGTCTCTTGGAGTTTAAGGGCGCACTCACACTGACCATCCGTAAAGTCTAGTTCCTTTGACCAGTGTGAGTACACACGCGGTCCGCTTGCCTTCACGCTGACTTTCATCCACATTTCAATCTTTTTTTCCGCTCACAAAAGATGAACGATGATAATTATCACCGGTTCTGGACAGAATTTGAACCGTCGTGCCGCCTCAGATGTCACACTTACTCAGCGGTCGAACAGTATTCCTCGTGCTCCAGCTGCTCCACTGTCACACACACATCTCTTCTCCTGCTATGAGCTAATATTTAATTTAGGAAATGCTCTCATAAAACCGGGGCTTTTGAGGGAAAACTGGAGGAATGCTAATGAGGTGGGGAGGATTTAGGTCTCTAAGCTAACTATTAACCATATCAGGCCGCGTCAGCAGTTTCCAGCCCTTATCTTTGACTAGTTTTTCTGGAGCAACACTCAAGTAATTAACTCTATCTGGAGGTTACCCACAGGGGGAGGAGTCACGGGAAACACAGGAGCAAAACAACGTGGCACGGCCGCTGTTGTTGGGCCGTGTTACATGAACAGGAGCAGCTTTAGTGTCTGTGAAACCTGCAGAAATGAGACGAAAGAAACGGGTCTCAAAGCACTGACAACAAATAGTGTCAGTGTAGTTAAGGGTAGTCTAGGGGCGCCCTCCCACTGTGCGTCCGTCCCGTGCCCCAGCACGTTTCTCGGCTAAAGTCTGGTTCCTTTGACCAGTGTGAGTGCAACCGTACCGCGTCTAGGAGCGGCACGCTTGCCGTTTGCGGCCCTCTGGAGGGGGGGACAAGGACCCTAAAGCACGGGGCACGGGACGGACGCACAGTGGGAGGGCGCCCTTAGTGCTCCTGGGCTTTTTGCACATATTTAAATGAGGTAATATGGAGACATTTGGTGCAACATTGACCCCTTCATATGCAACTGACAATCACAAATATCAGCATTAAGAGCCACATGCAGTTACAGTGAAGTGAACGTTGGTGGTAATGAAGCGTATTTCTAAAAGAATCACCAGCAACAACAGACTGAAAGTCACGAAGCAGCACTCTGAGTAAGTCGGGCTTTAAATGACTTACAGAAGCATTGATCTCACTCCGGCTCCAGCCCGTCTGACAGTTTAGATTTGTTTTTGGAGACATCGCTCCAGTTCTTGGGCATGTGTCCGACTGTTTGCACACGACACCACACCCGCTTATATGCTGTGTTTAAGGGGAGTCACCACCAAACGATATATCAGTTTCTCTGGTTCAGACACGGTTCGATGAGGATATCTGTCTCTTCTAGAACGATACGATACAGAGTTACAGTTGTTAATCTCACATATGACTAAAGAAGAAGTGATTCCTCCTGTCTGTGTGTGTGTGTGTGTGTGTGCCGACCCATGTCACTTGTGTGTGTGTGAAATATGTTCAGTACATATGAACCTGAAAATACGTCTCCGTGCGCTGATCTGTGCAGGGCAGCAGAGAGGAAGATGTTTTTAAAAGTGTCTGTGTTCAGCTCGAGTCATTTCAAATCACTGCTGATGAAAACACATTCAAACCCATTTCCTGTTTCTTCTGCCTCTGAATAAAAGCTTTTAAATAACAGAATAACATCGACTTATAGGGTGAGAAGTTCAGCATCCGTGAGGAACTCGGAGTAGAGCCGCTGCTCCTTTGCGTTGAAAGGAGCCAGTTGAGGTGGTTCAGGATCATCTGGTAAGGATGAACCCTGGGCGCCTCCCTAGGGAGGTGTTCCAGGCACGTCCAGCTGGGAGGAGGCCTCGGGGAAGACCCAGGACCAGGTGGAGAGATTAGATCTCCACACTGGCCTGGGAACGCCTCAGGATCCCCCAGTTAGAGCTGGTTAATGAGGCCCTGGAAAGGGAGTTTGGGGTCCCTGCTGGAGCTGCTGCACCTGAGACCCGACCCCGGATAAGAGGTTGAAGATGAGATGAGATGAGACAGCGACTTTTATTGTGAAGAACACACAGGAAATAAATGTGTTCATTGTTTGTTACAGCCCGGCCGGCCATGTTGCAAAGATCGGTAGTAATATCCAACATATTTGTGAATTCAGGTGCATTTTATGAACCTGAAATAAAAGGTGCATTCACACCTGCACTCAGAGCCGTCCACTTGTGATCCCATCACTCAGGACGGGTTAAGAAGCAGGTCTGAGCAGCACCGTGATGACAGCTGAGGATGGACTGAGACGTTTTACTAGATGGATAAACAATCTTTACCTCCACTTAGGCGACATGGAATGTCACTAACGGCTCTGGTGTCATGAATTCCCTTGGATTTTCCCAGGGAGGTGCTTTCTACGTGAGACGTGTCATCGAACAGACGTCATGAAGCTGCCGACGGGGGATTCTGGCCCTTTTAGTTGCTTTAAGTGACCGGTGGGACTTTTCACAGGAGAAAGCCATTTCAGAACATGTCTGTCAGTGTTTTTGGGAAGAGCGTTAAACCGGTGGGGAAGGAAGAATGGGAAGGATGGAGGGAAAGGAAAGGAGGGGGAGGGGGAAGGCATGAGGACGGTGGAGAAAGGTACAGATAGAGATGTGAAGAGAGCGAAATGGTGAAGTATGGAGCGCGTGATCCATATTCACAGATAGATATTTAGCTCCACCCCTCAGAAAACAATGAAAGATCAATGAGGCGCTCTATCAAACAGCTCTCAGGAAGGAAACATTTAATCTTAGGGCGCACTCACACTTCTGTCCCGTGCCCCGTGCTTTAGGGTCCTTATCCCCCCCCCCTCGTCTCCTAGGCTCCTAGACGTGGTACGGTTGCACTCACAAAGGACCTAGACTTTAGCCCTGATAGTCCTCGGGCACGGGACGGATGGACAGTGTGAGTGCGCCCTAAGAGTTCTCCTAAAGGCTAATTTCTGCTCTACGTTAGATACAGAGCCTTCTGTGCGTCCTCTGCGTCCACTTCCTCCGTATCTCTGTCCGTATCCTGAAAGCTGACGGATGCGTATAGATACGGAGCAAACACTGCAGTACCACCTGAAATCGTGGGGGCAGTGTCGAGCACCGGACACAGAAAAGTGGCGTGAATATCAGGAGTGAGCGAGTCATCGAAGCTGGATAGGACCTTTATCATCTGCACAGCTGCCTTTTTCCCGCGGTCAAACAGCGAAGAGTTGTACCAACATTAATCTGCGGTGGTGGTTTTTATTGGTTGGTGATGTGATGGTATCCCTGACCAAATGTAAAATGTTGACTGCAGCAGCCATGTTAGCTCCTTCCTCCTTTATTCTGAGGGACTTCGGAGTCCTCCAGAATCCTCTCTTCCATGTCATTCATCATTGTGCTCGGCTGTAGGCGGAAATCTCCGCGGTGGGCGTCATTAAACCTGGGCGTATATCAAACTATCTGCATGGCTATCAGAATATACGTTTGGTTGTGTGAGCTGATCCTTTGAGCAACATTACACTGTGAAGCAAAGCCTACTGTATAAATGCATAGGGAACTCTTGGACTGCAGTGAAATGCAATGACCGTACAGCACTTTCTGTTCTGTAGCCCGAGGATGAGCTAAAGTGCTCCCACCGGACTGTTTGATATCACCACGAGCGACTGGCGATGTGATATTGATGTGACTGGGGAAGTGAACGAGGTGGAGAAGTGCGTAGTCTGCGATAAAACCAAATGGGGAGCGCAAATGGCATGATTGGATGCGACCAACATTCTTCCCGTGGGGTTTTGGTGAGTCAACCCAAGTGTCAGGAGATCTCCCGCATAACTTTAGCCGTGAGCATCAAGTACAAGACAGGAATGTAACAGGAAGACAGTACGGTGGGTTGGTCATAACACTCAATATAGATCCAACGGTCCACCGGGGAGAGATGGACCCACTCACAACACTCAGCATCTCAACAGAGCCCTGGATGTGACACGTTTGTTGCTGATACAACGATATCTGAGTGAAAGGCTGGATTCTAATAACTACTGAGTATCGTATCACAAGGCGTTGTGGTTGATTGAATGTGTGGGATCATGTTTTAATTTGTTTTAAATTGTCTTAGACCACCCACAGGAGAGAAGAGGCTAAGAGAAGACACGTGTATAAAGAGAACTGGAGACAGCACTGAAGCTGGGGTCCCGTACTTTGGCGTTTAAGGGCGCACTCCCACTGTTCCTCCGTCCCGTGCCCCGTGCTTTAGGGTCCTTGTCCCCCCCTCCAGGCCCGTTTGTACTCACACTACCTGGGCCTCGGAGAATGCTTCTTGCTGCCTATACGTCATCACGCCGTAACACGTCACACGCATTGATGACGTCATGGCGATGAGTGGCTTTGTTTCCAGATCTTTCCGTAGACCTCTGAGTTTTTGTGCGTCTTGTCGACTGTTTTTGAATCTTTTCATCGACCAAATCTGCAGTAAACACTCCACCTCCGCATCACACCAACGTGAACCTTTCGCCGCCATTGTTTTAAATGTCCACGCATGGTCCCTCCTTCTTTTTTCTATGTCCCAACAGGCGCACAGGAAATGACCTCAGAACCGCCGTAGGCCTTGTCCCTGTACACGTGCGCACGCTCGTGCTCGTACATGTGCAAACGTGCTTTACAAAAGCCCACCTCTCCCAAACGGGCCGTGGACGACAAGCGTGCCGCTCCTAGACGTGGTACGGTTGCACTCACACTGGTCAAAGGAACCAGACTTTAGCCGTGAAACGTGCTGGGGCACGGTACGGAGGCACAGTGGGAGTGCGCCCTAACATTATCCGGACTTTCAGCATTGCTTCCTGTCACGTTTGCTCAATAAAGGTTTGGACCCAAACACAGAACTGATGAGGAAGCAGAAGGCAGATGGCGTTGGGAAAAGACTGAAGGATGCAACAGGAAGAGTTGCTTTTAGACGGTTGTGGACGTACAGCTGAGGTGACACGATTCTTCTCAGGGTCCACTGGAAAATGACATACGGTCGTGTCTGAGTCCTGTGAGGATGTAGAAATATCAGCATGAGCTCATACGCTGAAGGCAGAGAACCACAAACACAAGACAGAGAGAGACCAGGAGATGGCGAGGACAACACAGAAACCTCCCGTCTGCTTAAATACCCCCCCCCCCACACTTTGGCCAGCAGCACAGTGTGAAATTCCCATCTCCCGTCTCGTCTGTGCGCTCCAAAAGCAAATATTCACAGCACAGAACAAATAAAGACACAAATATGTTGAACAATATGGTGTCATCTTTCTGCAGCTCTATATTTTCTACTCATTTTCACTTTAGAGGAAAGCTGCTGCCTCGTTTTGACCCACAGAGAAAACATGTTTCCAACAGATGATTTAGTGACTGATTCATAAAACAGGTGTTTATTTGAACGTATTACTTATGTGCCATTAACATCATATCATTCACGGTGCAGAGACCAAAGGTATTAAGTGCTTCACACTGAAAACAGGTTAAAAATTTAAGGATTAAAAGCAAAAGGTGACGACAGCAGGGGTTAAAATGGAGTCCACAAACCTCCCCCTGTGTCCTCTGGTGTCACCGCGTTGCTAACTTTCACACTTTGGGCTTAAAACTTCTGCTTCCAGACACGATCTCACCGAACAAATGTAGAACGTCGTCTGTGTTTCTTCACTAAAGGTCAACAAACAGGATCAGCGTTTTCTCCGTGGTTTATTCTGACAAAGACAAAAATACGTTCACCCCCTGCTTCCTCACGAGGCTCAGAGTTTAGCAGGAACGACCCCGAGCCCACTGGTGCTCAGCCTTTTAGAGGAGGAGACCCCCCATCCAGACAGACCGGGTCGCAAGGTCACAGACAGGGTCACATTTCACAGACAGGGTCACATGGTCACAGACCGGGTCACAAGGTCACAGACAGGGTCACAAGGTCACAGACAGAACAAGCTAAGCCTTGGTTGGGGTGACGTCTTTAGACCAAACAAAACCTGCCTTAGACGTTACAACCACCCTCTGAACTTCTCTCATCACAAGGTCTCTAAAACAGGGTCCACACAGGCCAAGGTCTCTAAAACAGGGTCCACACAGGCCAAGGTCTCTAAAACAGGGTCCACATAGGCCAAGGTCTCTAACACAGGGTCCACACAGGCCAAGGTCTCTAAAACAGGGTCCAAACAGGCCAAGGTCTCTAAAACAGGGTCCACATAGGCCAAGGTCTCTAAAACAGGGTCCACATAGGCCAAGGTCTCTAAAACAGGGTCCACATAGGCCAAGATCTCTAAAACAGGGTCCACACAGGCCAAGGTCTCTAAAACAGGGTCCACATAGGCCAAGGTCTTTAAAACAGGGTCCACACAGGCCAAGGTCTCTAAAACAGGGTCCACACAGGCCAAGGTCTCTAAAACAGGGTCCGTCTCTAAAACAGGGTCCACACAGGCCACGGTCTCTAAAACAGGGTCAACACAGGCCAAGGTCTCTAACACAGGGTCCACATAGGCCAAGGTCTCTAACACAGGGTCCACATAGGCCAAGGTCTCTAACACAGGGTCCACACTGGCCAAGGTCTCTAAAACAGGGTCCAGACAGGCCAAGGTCTCTAAAACAGGGTCTACACAGGCCAAGGTCTCTAACACAGGGTCCACACAGGCCAAGGTCTCTAACACAGGGTCCACACAGGCCAAGGTCTCTAAAACAGGGTCCACACAGGCCAAGGTCTCTAAAACAGGGTCCACATAGGCCAAGGTCTCTAAAACAGGGTCCACATAGGCCATGGTCTCTAAAACAGGGTCCACACAGGCCATAAAAACAGTCCTGAGTTCTCTGTAGAAACAGGATGTACAGAAGCACAGATCTGCCATTACACCACCATGAGGCCGTTATTTACGTTTTCCATTAGACACAAACACGCTCACAAAAATCGGGAGAGTTGGATCATGTGCGTGGGGGTGCGTTTAACAGACATGTGCATCGGTATCAAACGCCTAGGACCGTGATAAAACGCTGATATTTGACTTCCTGGAAGTGAGAGCGGTTCGTCAGGATAGGAGACCTGTCTGCTCGTGCCCTTAAGCGCTCAGATCATAAATCTGCCGTCTTTTGATGAGCCGGGAGAGGCTCCACGTGTTCTTACAGCAACACGAAGACTCAGGAACGCAACGCAGCTCACGCCCCCCCCCCCCCCCGTAGGTGACTTTCATGGCCCAGATATGGAGAGGGTATTCCCTGTGTACTTTCACTGCTTGTCTGTTCTCACCCCGCCTCCCTCCTCCCTTCTCTCTGTCTCCTTCACTCCATCTGTACTCGTCTCTCTCCTCCTTTGTTCTCGCCCCTGTGGCCGTGCCTTTGAGGGCAGCGTATCAAACACATCAAAAGGATTTCTAGCAGTAGCTGCCTGCCTCAGCTTCCCCGTATATGCACGTGTGCGTTTCTACTGTACAATGCGTGCACCCTCGTACATGTCCTCTCCTATATACAGAGCTTGTTATTCCGAGCACACACCCTCTTGTTATGTTTGTTGCAAGCTTTTCTCCTGAGGAGCTGATCCAGTTGAGAAATCCATCACTCTCTGTGCGATTCAAGGGTCAGAACGCACATGCAAATCCCAGTGTGTGCGATACCCAGTGTGTACTCTAACGGTCCCCGCAGATGCCGTGGCAGTGCCCTGCTATTTTCAATCCTTCCCTGCTCCTGCCTCTCATGCATCTGTAAGTCTTTCTGTTGTTTGCTCTCATGCTGTCATTCCCAATCTCTGTCTTTGGCTTTGTTCCCCCGGTGTGAACACATATCCGAGACACAGAGGCACTATGGAGGCAGTGGGGTAATTCCACATCGCTGTAGGTGGTTGTTTGCATCTGGCTCACTTTCTCTGGGTCTCTTTGCCTCTCTCTGACTTCTTCTATCAGTTTGTTTTTCAATGAGATTCAAACTGGTTTATGTGTCTCATGTTCGTTCATTTTATCACTCGCGTTTCCATGCAGTTTAAGGGGCGCCCTCCCACTGTGCGTCCGTCCCGTGCCCCGTGCTTTAGGGTCCTTGTCCCCCCCTCCAGGCCTGTTTGTACTCACACTACCTGGGCCTCGGAGAATGCTTCTTGCTGCCTATACGTCATCACGCTGTAACACGTCACACGCATTGATGACGTCATGGCGATGCGTGGCTTTGTTTCCAGATCTTTCCGTAGACCTCGGAGTTTTTGTGCGTCTTGTCGACTGTTTTTGAATCTTTTCATCGACCAAATCTGCAGTAAACACTCCACCTCCGCATCACACCAACGTGAACCTTTCGCCGCCATTGTTTGAAATGTCCGCGCATGGTCCCTCCTTCTTTTTTCTACGTCCCAACAGGCGCACAGGAAATTACCTCAGAACCGCCGTAGGCCTCGTGCTCGTACACGTGTGCACGCTCGTGCGCGTAAATGTGCAAACGTGCTTTACTAAAGCCCACCTCTCCCAAACGGGCAATGGGCGGCCCGTTGGCTGCAGCAAGGCGCGGTACGGTTGCACTCACACTGGTCAAACGAACTGGGCTTTACCCGTAAAACCTTTTTGGGCAGTGTGACTGCGGAAGGACAGTGTGAGTGCGCCCTAAAGACCTGAATTATATTCAGGCTAAGGGCACCATGGAAACACCGTACCCCTGGGTCAAACCAGAGTCCTCATTCCCCGGTTAATGGACCTAGAGAACTCCTCCAGTCCCTGATTCTTCCTCATGGAAACATCTTCCCTGGAGTAATCTGAGGTTTCTCGTCTGCACATGCTCCGTGGGTTCGAACCCCCCCTCCCCACTCCACTGCAGCGGCTTCAGACCCGGAACCAGAAGAAACCAGAAAGCAACGGCGCCCAAAACAAGGTGAAAACAACAACAACAAACCCAGGGAGGACTTCACCATGGCAACCAGCATCAGTACCAAGAAGAGCCGTTTGTGTCCTGGTTGTGTCCAAAAGTCGGCCATTTTCCCCACGCTGGTGATTGAGACAAAGGTGAAGGTGAAATATTGAGAATATTGTGTTATGGATGTTACTTTCAAACTGTGGCTGGTCGTGAATTTGTTCTGGTATCCCTGCTCTGATCACCGGCTGTACGGGGCTCTGTGTGCCGCTGCTCTCTGACTTAAGGACGCGGTGTTCGTCTACAGGTACCAGGTGCTATCAACAACTTTTGCGAATTGAAAACCAAAACAGAACGATTCGAGAATGAGCTAAATCTCGTATGTGACCGTGGGATGTGTCTCTCACGGTTAGACTACAGAATAGCGGCTGAAGTTACCATTTGTCCAGAGGTTAAAGAGTTTTAATGTCCAAAAAAAGAAAATATACCCTACTTATTCATGTCCCTGAGTCATAGTTTTCCATCTGGTCAGGGGATGCAGGCTGCCCACGTTCAGTGAGAAGCCTGACTCTCAGCAGCATGTAATTAGCACTGCAACCTCCAACAAGACCTTCATGATTCACAGCCCCCTGTCAGCATTAACACACCACAGAACACGGCTAAATCTAGGTCCTTATATCTTAGCAACCATAACAATGCAAGCGATGTGTTTATTGGCTTATAAGATGAATGGTAACGCTGCCCATCGACCATGTCCTATTGAACAGCCATTTGAAGATAATACACTGAAACATAGGAAGAGTATATTTTATTATATACTTACAAATGCAATTTCAAAGGAATCTGGTGCACGTGCACTGACGAGCACTCGACGGGAGGGAGGGAGGAGCTCGGTGGGAGAAGGGGAGGGGCGTGAGAGTTGCCAGACTTGCCGACTGCAGCTTTAAACTCCTTCATAGTCTCACTATATTATGTAAGTGTGGACAGTTTGGATGTAAACTGCAACAGAGCACAAAGTGCAGCTAAACAAGGAGGAGCAGCAATGAAAAACAGCTGATTGTTCCTTTAAACAAGTTTTCTATACATAATGTAACTTTCTCCAAGCTGCAGGAGGGCTCTGATAATGACTACTGCTTGTTGTTTTTGACTTGATGCACCCTGCTTTGCAATCATGCAGCTGTTCCACAGCTGAGTACAGTGTGTATTAGTGTGTGTGCACGTGTGTGTGTGTGTGTGTGTGTGTGTGTGTGTGTGTGTGTGTGTTTATATCTGTATTCTTGTGGCATGTGTGCTCACACATTATTTCTTTGCAGATGCACTTTTCTTTCATAGCTGTATCTTGTCGTTGCCCGTGTAGCAGAACATTGTTTTCTAATGTGCCTTTTAGGCCCTTTAAGCAGCGGCAGCAGCATTTAGCAGCTGTCTGGACCCTTTGAACGCGGTGATCAGTGACATTAGTGACAGAACACAGGGCCCAGGTGTCCTGTTTGGTTTCTGAAAGGATTCTTGTCTGCTCTTATATTCTGCCCAGTGTTATAAGAATCTGACACTGAGCGAACTGACTATTGTGTGTGTGTGTGTGTGTGTGTGTGTGTGTGTGTGTGTGTGTGTGTGTGTGTGCAGATCTTCTCTGTCAAATTAGTTTTAGTTACAGCTCAGACTTTCAATAACAAGCCTTATATCTCAAGTTTGTCACGGTGCTGCAGACAGCCGGCAGACTTGCAGGATAATTGATAGCTAGTTGAAATCTCTATTCTATTCATGTCCCTGCCATTTGTCTTGCTGATTCATGACAGCAGACGCCCACCTGAGTCATGGACCCGATGGATATCTGAGTGAGGAAGTGGAAAGGGGAGCATGCTAGGGATCGAAGGGGCACAATTTTACCCTAGGTGCATTGGATCTGTTTGTCTGTTCATCTGAAGACGACTGGGCTACCTAAACAATGAGTTTAGCACATCACAATTAGTTCCATGGATAGACTTTAAGGATACTGAAACGTTACAAGGACGCAGATTCATTTAAGGGCGCCCTCCCACTGTGCCTCCGTCCCGTGCCCCGTGCTTTAGGGTCCTTGTCCCCCCTCCAGGCCCGTTTGTACTCACACTACCTGGGCCTCGGAGAATGCTTCTTGCTGCCTATACGTCATCACGCCGTAACACGTCACACGCATTGATGACGTCATGGCGATGCGTGGCTTTGTTGAAATACGTCACAGCGCACGAGCTGAAGACGCTCCAATGTCTGTTTACTTTAAAAGCAAGAACGCTGGTCATGCAGGATCAAGGCTGAACACGGATGCAGAAAAGGAGACGGTTTTCAGCCAGATGCTGGTGGTAATAACCGAATGAACCTCCGCAGTGTTTATTGAGTACTCTTAAGGTGTAAAGGGCAACACTGCAGACACTTGACCCACTGTGCCTCCGTCCCGTGCCCCGTGCTTTAGGGTCCTTGTCCCCCCCTCTCGGCACGTTTGTACTCACACTACCTGGGCCTCGGAGAATGCTTCTTGCTGCCTATACGTCATCACGCCGTAACACGTCACACGCATTGATGACGTCATGGCGATGCGTGGCTTTGTTTCCAGATCTTTCCGTAGACCTCGGAGTTTTTGTTTTTTTGTGCAAAACTTAAACTAGCTGTTGATAGGGTCCTATACATTTGGATGGGTGAAAGAATGAAACTCATGGTGATATTCTTATACCTTAGCTGTCATGAGCTTTACATAATGGTATACAATGCAGCCTGGACACATAAGGGGGCTAATCCTTCCAGAGCAGCAGCAGATGCCTTTGTAAGAAAGGAGAGTCCTTGTGCACCTTAGGCCCAAGTGTCTGCAGAGTATGATGTGATCATTTGAAATGCCGATCATCCATACATTACATAGAACATGCAGCGCTTTTGCCTCTAGTGTTTTAAGTTACATCTTAATGCAGAAATACTCGATGTTCATATCATGTTACCCATGTGGTAAGGTTCCAGGGAATTCACGTTGACGGTTATTTGTGCTGGACACTGGCACGTTTGTGTAGTTAACCATGATAAGAGGTGAACCCTTTAATGTAAGGTACACCCAGAGGGCCTGTGGGTACCTCCTGTAGGTCGCCCCATGGTACAGCAGCATTGTTCTGCTCCCCAGTGTGGGCCAAGTTAGTTTAATAATTGCCCCAGGGTGGAAATTACTTCTTTTTGTCAGAATGGGGCTGAATGTACGTTTGCTGTGTGCATGGAGGAGAAATGACATCAACCTTGCTTGTGAGGTGATTAGTGTGATCACATCTAAGGGTTTTTTCTGCATTATGGTAAATGAACTTGTGCTTATAAAGCGCCTTTCTAGTCTTCTGACTACTCAAGGTGCTTTCACAGTGTTTGTCACATTCACACTGATGGCAGTGGACATCTACAGACCATCTGATCTAACCATTCACACCACATTTACACACCCATGTGCAGCACGGGGAGCAATTCACGGTTCAGTGTCTTGCCCAAGGACACTTTGACATGTGGACCAGGGGAGGTGGGGATCGAGCAGCCCATCTCTCGAATGGAGGACGACCCACTGAGCAACAGTCCGAGTCAAGTCTCCAGTCTTTGAGGAGAAGCAGCTATTCCTGATCAAGTCTCTTATGGTTTAAAATAAAGTTTAAGTGCAACCGTATTGTATAATTACACAAGGTCCCAACTAATGACAGTTTATACTGTAACGACTAAAAACACACACCACGGTAAAAACGCTCCGTGTGGAACAACGATCCCTGAACACGCCGCAGAACGAGAGGCAGAGGAACTAAACTCCCACTCTCCAACAGCTCCACTGGCTGCCAGTCAAGTCACGCATCACCTACAAGATCCTCCTGCTCACCCATGGACTCTCACCACAACACCTCACAGATCTCCTCCACCCCTACACTCAGTCACGCTCCCTGCGGTCCTCTGACAAGGACCTGCTGCCCACCCCACCTGCACCAGCTTGCAGACTTTTGGGGACAGGGCTTTCTCTGTCAACACTCCCACACTCTGGAACAGCCGACCACTCCATGTCCGCCAAGTCCTTTGACCCCTAACCCATTGTTAAGCGACCTTGGGTCCCATGAAAGGCGCTTTATGAGTCCAGGTTATTAATAAACCAATCATCGAGGTAGAGATTTTACCTCGATTTGAATCCCTCCTGTGACTCTACAGCAATCGAATGAACTGTTTCACTGTGAAATACGTCACAGCGCACGAGCTGAAGACGCTCCAATGTCTGTTTACTTTAAAGCAAGAACGCTGGTCATGCAGGATCAAGGCTGAACACGGATGCAGAAAAGGAGACGGTTTTCATCCAGATGCTGGTGGTAATAACTGAATGAACCTCCGCAGTGTTTATTGAGTCCTCTTAAGGTGTAAAGGGCAACACTGCAGACACTTGACCACTGAAACTGACTGTCTCTCACCCCTCATGTGTGGTGCTAAACCCTGGCGTTGAGTCTTTAAACGCTGCAGGAGAGTGGCTTCCTTTAATGTTCTGTCCTGGATGAATCATTTACAGCTACACCTCCCCAGATTGCTGAGGCACATCTTTTTTATTGTTGTTAAATAATGCTTCCCTGCACAGAACTGAAATTACAAACTTGACCTCTTCTGTTACAATTAATCCCATCTGGACAGGCCTTTATACAACCCGTGGTGTATTGCTGTGGGTCTTTGCTCAGGGGTGTCGTGTAAATGTCAGACTCACCATGAGTGAGGCACTTTGGTGCACACTTTGCCTGAGACGTGGACGTGGAGGCCGTGAAACAGCTGCTGATGCTGACTGATGTTTCTGTGAGCAGTGATTTGTCAGACGGACATAATCTTGCAGGTAAAGGCAGATGGTGTATTTAGCTTTTGCAAAGATTAAATGATGTTTTTAACCTTCATTTAGCCTGAAATTGAAACTCTTCTGCGTGTCATGGTCAGACCGTGTGAGCAGAGAGGATTAGGTTTCTTATTATCGATCATCTGGGTATTTTTAGAAGCGGCAGTTGAACTCTTTTGGCTTCATGAGTCACTGAGCAGCTTTTATCGGCATGAACAAGGCCTCGCCTCCAACGCTGCATCCAGTTCTCTGGATACATCCATGGATGTCTAAAGAGCACCAGAGACTTCCCATGGTTCTGGTTCAGTCCGGCTAACTTGAATGGTGATCCAGTTATTTTAAATACATACTAGACTTATCCGAAATATGTTTCCTCAGGAGGGGGTCTGGAGTCTCCCTTAGAGAGAGGGTGAGAAGTTCAGCATCCGTGAGGAACTCGGAGTAGAGCCGCTGCTCCTTTGTGTTGAAAGGAGCCAGTTGAGGTGGTTCAGGATCATCTGGTAAGGATGAACCCTGGGCGCCTCCCTAGGGAGGTGTTCCAGGCACGTCCAGCTGGGAGGAGGCCTCGGGGAAGACCCAGGACCAGGTGGAGAGATTAGGATCCCTAATCTCAGGATCCTCCAGTTAGAGCTGGTTAATGTGGCCCAGGAGAGGGAAGTTTGGGGTCCCCTGCTGGAGCTGCTGCCCCAGAGACTGGATAAGAGGCTGAAGATGAGATGAGACTAGACATTAGAAAAAACAAGGGCAGAAATAAACAGACCAACTTGAGATTGGGTTAACTTGTGCGAGCCAACGCCATATGCTAATGATATGCAAATGATATGCAAATCCTCCATAAAAGGTCCTCCGACCGAACCAATCAGCGTCGTGTTTCACTCTCAGATCAGTCTGGTGACGTTTGAGCAGTTTGAACCAATCAGCGTTGGTTTCTTTGGTGGATTGAAGTGAAACAGAAGAGACTGTTGAGTGTAAACAACATGGAGGCTTCCACGGATGAGATGAGCAGCTATGGAGCAAGCCACTCACTAACTCTTTGTTCTCTGGATCCTTCTGTTGAATATGGACCGGGCTCCTGAAATTGGGCCTTTGATCCGTAAATTCACGTTAAACACAAAGGGAAAATCTCCTTTACCCACATGTTGTTTCCTTTCTGAGCTTTGCCTCCACGCTGTTAGCACGTCACACGCTTCACTCATCTGAGTGGTTGGTTTGGCCCGTATGTTGGTGACAGACAGATGGTTTATCCAATCAGAAACCAGGATTTTCACCCCTTCATAAAGATCTTTAAACCAGAGTTCAGAGAACCAGTCTATCTGGAGGAGTCAGGTGCAGCCAATGGTGACACAATGAGAGGGCATCAGGTGATATCCAAACCGAACATGACTCAGCATAAAGTTACAAGATTTTCTTTCAGAAAGACGTGAATATGCAGCGTCGCAATTAGGCAGCGTGTCAAACTGGAGCCGACCACATCCGCCGCTGCGAGTGACATTCAATTACTGCAGCGCTCTGGGGCTCTTCTCAAACGTTCTCCCTTGGACAACAGCCACACGATATGATCCCATCATGTCTCCTGGCAGCTGACTGCGGCTTTTATTACTTTTTCTTTTTGCATATTTCTTAATTTCCCCCAAACAGGCTTAGCTGAGCCACGAGGGGGTCCAGGGAAGAGTTTAAGCCGCCGCTGGAGCCAAACGAGCGTTTCAGACTTCATCAGATGGGATGAAGGGGTTTTTCTTTTAGTCCGACTGAGATGAACAAGCAGCTCGGATTTACGCTGATGGCAGAAAAACACAAGACGCCACTCTGCATCCTGGAGATAACAGCGTTCGTACAGACAGTCAGCGGGGGACGCTTCAATGGAAGCAAGAGTTTTGTGGGCAGAGGGAGGCGAGCGGCGTTTGATGAGCGAAGTCAGCGACCATCTGGAAACACGACAGAGAGAGGGGTCAAAGGCTGAGTCAGCATCTAACGCACGTGTGTGTGTGTGTGTGTGTGTGTGTGTGTGTGTCTGTGTCAGTGTTAGTGTGTGTTTGTGTCTGTGTGTGTCTGTGTGAGTGTTAGTGTGTGTGTGTGTGTGAGTGTGTGCGTGTCTGTGTCTGTGTGTGTCTGTGTGAGTGTTAGTGTGTGTGTGTGTGTGTGTGAGTGTGTGCGTGTCTGTGTGTGTGTGTGTGTCTGTGTGAGTGTTAGTGTGTGTGTTTGTGTGTGTGTGTGTCTGTGTCTGTGTGAGTGTTAGTGTGTGTGTGTGTGTGTGTGCGTGTGTGTGTCTGTGTCTGTGTGTGTGTGAGTGTAAGTGTGTGTTAGTGTGTGTGTGTGTGTCTGTGTGTGTGAGTGTAAGTGTGTGTTTGTGTGTGTGTGTGTGTGTGTGCGTGTGCGTGTGTCTGTCTGTCTGTCTGCCTGTGTGTGTGTACGTCTGTCTGAGTGTTAGTGTGTTTGTGTGTGTGTCTGTCTGTCTGTGTGTGTGTGTGTCTGTCTGTGTGTGTGTTTGTGTGTGTGTGTGTGCGTGTGTGTGTGTCTGTCTGTCTGTCTGCCTGTGTGTGTGTACGTCTGTCTGAGTGTTAGTGTGTTTGTGTGTGTGTCTGTCTGTCTGTGTGTGTGTGTGTCTGTCTGTGTGTGTGTTTGTGTGTGTGTGCGTGTGTGTGTGAGTGTGTGTGTGCGTGTGTGTCTGTGTGAGTGATAGTGTGTGTTTGTGTGCGTGTGTGTGTGTGTGTGTGTGTGTGTGTGTGTGTGTGCTGATGGGTCATTGATTTCATGCAGTTGAAATAAAGCTGCCTTCAAAAGCAGCGTGCGTTTCAGACAGAGGAAGTCCAGTGCAGCAGCGTCTGCTCTGCATCCTGCTGGTTAAACCTGAGTCGAGAGAACACCGTTGCTAGGTAACAGACACAAAACTATAAGACTTTTGACTGAACACGACGCTGAGGAAACTGGAAACACAACAGAAGACAATAAAGGTCACCTAACTGGGCTCTCTGGTTTTTAAGGGCGTCCTCCCACTGTGCCTCCGTCCCGTGCCCCGTGCTTTAGGGTCCTTGTCCCCCCCTCCAGGCCCGTTTGTACTCACACTACCTGGGCCTCGGAGAATGCTTCTTGCTGCCTATACGTCATCACGCCGTAACACGTCACACGCATTGATGACGTCATGGCGATGCGTGGCTTTGTTTCCAGATCTTTCCGTAGACCTCGGAGTTTTTGTGCGTCTTGTCGACTGTTTTTGAATCTTTTCATCGACCAAATCTGCAGTAAACACTCCACCTCCGCATCACACCAACGTGAACCTTTCACCGCCATTGTTTTAAATGTCCGCGCATGGTCCCTCCTTCTTTTTTCTACGTCCCAACAGGCGCACAGGAAATGACCTCAGAACCGCCGTAGGCCTCGTGCTCGTACACGTGTGCACGCTCGTGCTCGTACACGTGCAAACGTGCTTTACAAAAGCCCACCTCTCCCAAACGGGCCGGGGACAGCAAGCGTGCCGCTCCTAGACGTGGTACGGTTGCACTCACACTGGTCAAAGGAACCAGACTTTAGCCGTGGAACGTGCTGGGGCACGATACGGAGGCACAGTGGGAGTGCGCCCTAAATAGAGATAAAGCCTGATCAAACGTGTTAAACAGGATTTACAGATGAAGCCGTGGCACAACAGACGTCTTCTGTCGTAAAAGCAGAAGCTGTAAGAAACAAATACGTTGTTTCCCATAAACACCGACTCCCTTTGTCACAAACATACTTTCCAACTATGTTCAAATGACTTTGGATGCCACTGAGCTGCTCTGATCATGTGCGGGGGACTACGGCACAGTGAGGTGCTAATGGAAAACTCCAATGAGGCTTCTTTGCTCCTGGACTCGGTCGAATCGTTGGAACACATCGAGTCTTCACCGTATGACGTGCGTTACTGCATCCTCCTCTCGTCACTGCTGCAGAAGTCTGAAGCTAAAGTGATCATACGGACACCTCCGCTAAACTTTTACCCACTGCTTTGGTCGATACTCAGCCTCCACAGGGGTGTCAAAGTGTGTGTGACCTTCAGCAGATAAAAGGAAGGTCAGCGGGGCTTTTTTTAGAAGATGAGATCGATACAGAGTGGGTGCACAGCTCTATAAAGGTGTGTGTGTGTACATCACAGGGCCACAGAGACGCACCGTGCACAGCTCTATAAAGGTGTGTGTGTACATCACAGGACCACGCAGAGGTGTGTGTGTGTACATCACAGGGCCACGCAGACGCAACGTGCACAGCTCTATAAAGGTGTGTGTGCGTGTACATCACAGGGCCACGCAGACGCAACGTGCACAGCTCTATAAAGGTGTGTGTGTGTACATCACAGGGCCACGCAGAGGTGTGTGTGTGTACATCACAGGACCACGCGGACACAACGTGCACAGCTCTATAAAGGTGTGTGTGTGTACATCACAGGGCCACGCAGACGCAACGTGCACAGCTCTATAAAGGTGTGTGTGTGTACATCACAGGGCCACGCAGACGCACCGTGCACAGCTCTATAAAGGTGTGTGTGTGTACATCACAGGACCACGCAGACGCACCGTGCACAGCTCTATAAAGGTGTGTGTGTGTGTACATCACAGGGCCACGCAGACGCACCGTGCACAGCTCTATAAAGGTGTGTGTGTGTACATCACAGGAACACGCAGACACAACGTGCACAGCTCTATACAGGTGTGTGTGTGTACATCACAGGACCACGCAGACGCACCTCGCACAGCTCTATACAGGTGTGTGTGTGTACATCACAGGACCACGCAGACGCACCTCGCACAGCTCTATACAGGTGTGTGTGTGTACATCACAGGACCACGCGGACGCAGAACGCAAAAGTACCTGAGTCTGCGTTCACACTGGAGTTCAAAGTGACCTGGATCTGATGTTTCCGCTCGTACGTGACACAGATCTGATTTGATTGTGACAGTGTGAACACCACAGGTCCATTGAATCTGACACTTTCAAGCAGAATAAGGACACTTTTAAATGCGTATTTGATGAATCTGAGCAGCCAGGTCACATTTAACTTTGTATTTTTTGTATTTTGCATGACTCTATTTAACCAGGAATAGTCCCATAAAGACTTAAAATCTCTTTTCCAGCAGCAAAAACACACAAGTTTCACATTTAAAACCAAAACAACACACAACTAAAACATGACACACAACTAAAACATGAGGAATCAACAAAATAAAACAGCATTAAACATAAAAAAGGAGCAGAACAGTTCCAGGGGTAGTGTGAAGCAGAGAGCAGAGTTTAACAGTGAGACGTCTCAGCATCTGCCAAGTAACAGTCTGATCAGCAGCCATTGCCCCCCCCCCCCCCCCCCCCCCCAGATAAACAAGGCTCGTTTCATGCTGTGAAGCGGTGAAGTCAAGTCCCCCTCCTCCTCGTCTCATGAGCTAAATGTTCCTCTGGTGTGTGACCTGAAGTTAGGGTGCAGTGATGTTATGTAACTGTGTTTTCCATGTGTGCCGGTGTGACGCAAGCTGTCATGAGTCCTTATGTGCATCGTTCCCGCTACACTGTTTTTAAGTGTTTTTAAGTGTTTTCAACCAAGACTGAGGAAGTCGCTGTGGTGGGGGCTTGGTTCTTACCCACGGAGCGTGTACAGACGCGAACCTGACCGGGGAAGATGTTTCCATGAGGAAGAATCAGGGACTGAAGGAGATCTTTAAGGGCGCCCTCCCACTGTGCCTCCGTCCCGTGCCCCGTGCTTTAGGGTCCTTGTCCCCCCCTCCAGGCCCGTTTGTACTCACACTACCTGGGCCTCGGAGAATGCTTCTTGCTGCCTATACGTCATCACGCCGTAACACGTCACACGCATTGATGACGTCATGGCGATGCGTGGCTTTGTTTCCAGATCTTTCCGTAGACCTCGGAGTTTTTGTGCGTCTTGTCGACTGTTTTTGAATCTTTTCATCGACCAAATCTGCAGTAAACACTCCACCTCTGCATCACACCAACGTGAACCTTTCACCGCCATTGTTTGAAATGTCCGCGCATGGTCCCTCCTTCTTTTCTCTACGTCCCAACAGGCGCACAGGAAATGACCTCAGAACCGGCGTAGGCCTCGTGCTCGTACACGTGCGCACGCTCATGCTCGTACACGTGCAAACGTGCTTTACTAAAGCCCACCTCTCCCAAACGGGCCGTGGACGGCAAGCCTGCCGCTCCTAGACGTGGTACGGTTGCACTCACACTGGACGCATATATGCGGCCAACATTTTCACTTCCACCATCTTTATCCAGTTTTTACTGAACAGAGCTTCAACAAAGGCTGGAGACATTGAAAAATATTATATAATGCTTCAGAAAATCCTAAATATCTACAAAGGAAAACAAAGGAATCAGGTTATGGTTCGTCTCTCTGTCGTCCGTTCCCATTCGCTGCCCCCCCCCCCCCCCAACCCCAACCCCCACCCCGTTCTCTCCATGTTTTCCCGTCATCTCTGAAATGAGGACAGACACTGTGCGGCGTGAGCTCCATAGAAAATGTATCAGCAGCTCTGATGTCGGCCGGCCACAGCTCTGATTGCTTAAGCACTTTTTTTCATGGTGAGATGTCAAATGGATGTGTCACGCCTGAGGAAAGTAATTTGTACTCAGTTTCCTGTCCCTCTGTGTTCCTGTTATCATCTGTGTGTGTGTGTGTGTGTGTGTGTGTGTGTGTGTGTGTGTGTGTGTGTGTGTGTGTGTGTGCGTGTGTGTGTGTGTGTGTGTGTTTGTGTGTGTGTGTGTGTGTGTGTACTTGAGTTACCGAGCCATCTGCATTGGTATTCATGCATCGAAGCGCTTGGAAAATATTTTCATGTATTCATTCACATGTGTGTGTGTGTGTGTGTGTGTGTGTGTGTGTGTGTGTGTGTGTGTGTGTGGACATGACTGTGTGTGTGTGTTGTGTGTGGACATGACTGTGTGTGTGTGTGTGTGTGGACATGCCTGAGTGTGTGTGTGTGTGTCTGTACATGCACACAGCATCACTGTCGTGGTTGAAACCCAACCATTTCTTTTGGCCAGCAGGGGACCCCAAACTTCCCTTTCCCGCCACATTAACCAGCTCTAACTGGGGGATCCTGAGGCGTTCCCAGGCCAGTGTGGAGATCTAATCTCTCCACCTGGTCCTGGGTCTTCCTCGAGGCCTCCTCCCAGCTGGACGTGCCTGGAACACCTCCCTAGGGAGGCGCCCAGGGTTCATCCTTACTAGATGATCCTGAACCACCTCAACTGGCTCCTTTCAACGCAAAGGAGCAGCGGCTCTACTCCGAGTTCCTCACGGATGCTGAACTTCTCCCCCTCTCTCTAAGGGAGACTCCAGACCCCCTCCTGAGGAAACATTTCACACACTTGGACCTGGACCTGGTTCTTTGGGTCCTGACCCAGCTTTCATGACCACAGGTGAGGGTAGGAACCAGGACTGAGCGGTAGATCCAGAGCTTTGCCTTCCTCAGCTCTCTGTTCATCACAACGGTGCGGTAGAGCGACTGCAGCACCGCCCTTGCTGCTCCGATTCTCCGGCCAAACTCACGCTCCATCGTCCCCTCACTCGTGAACAAGATCCCGAGGCACTTGAACTCCTTCACTTGGGGTCAGGACTCATTCCCTACCTGGAGTAATCAACAGTAGGAATGAAAACCTCTTATTAAAGACATGGAGGGGAACGTTTCCGATATGTTTTTAACAGCAGACGATAACGGCTGAAGAAAGAGGTTTGGAGCTGGATCCATAACTCAGGGAAAGGTTACTGATCCCATAACGCCACATGACACCAATTTAACTGCTCTCACCTCACTTCCACTGGGATTACGCTCTGTGTGTGTGTGTGTGTGTGTGTGTGTGTGTGTGTGTGTGTGTACTCTACGTGTCCCAGCAGGATCTCGATGCGTGTTTCCGGTGCTGGAGGAAGACCTTTAGATTAGCTTTAAACCTGCTTCACATGGTTCCAGTGAGTATATATTAACAACCTCAGCATGGTTCATACACACACGCACACACACACACACACACACACACGCACACACGCGCACACACACACACACACACACACACACACAACCAAAAGGTAAAATCAGACCTGTTAATGTACCAGTATTAAACTGAAGTCAAGCTACAAGCTAACGAGCTTGGAGCGAGGGTTAAAAGCCCCGCCCACAGCCACTTCCTGTTTGGTCCAATCAGGAAGCTCCGTGAGCGTCAGTTCTCTGAGTGTCCACTAGGGGCAGGTTTCATAACAGAGCAGTTTCTCATTGAGCCCCATGTTAAACAGGCCGTTTACACAGCATCATTAAACCTGTTTAAGGACAAAAGAACATTCTAGTCTGTGTGTTTAGATCAGATCTCCATGACAACGCTGAGGGGGAGGGGCTCGTTTTTATTTGATTGGAGGTTAAAGTGTATGAATAATTAGGGGCGTGGCCTCTTGAGTGACAGCTAGCCTCTGGCCTTCACTTCTCCTCGGAGGTAAACGTCAGCCAGATGGACGTACGCCCCTCCCCCCAACGTCACATACATGCCCTTTCTTGGTCAGAGGAAATGAGGCGGAGTCAAAGTCTGACAAGATGGAGACTCCTGTAGGCGAGGACGACTGGATCAAGTTGAGAGAACAGACCTTCAGGCACTAACTGTGAATGAAGGATTGTAGCATTAGGGATGCTACGCTAACATATGAGTCAGGAAGTATTTTTGAATGTTAGCATCTAGCGTTTGTTTCAGTGCAACCGTAATTTAAAGCTGACAGAAGTCGATGTATTCTTCCACAGGGAACAGGTGGATGCCAGAGAGGTGGAGACGAGCTGAGAGATGAATGAACAGCAGCAGGAGAGAATGAGCAGATGAGTCTGACAGGTTGAACGGGCCACCCCAAATGGTGATGGCAGTGTGCAAGCTCAGCTGACACATGAGATGAGTCAGACGCCAGCATCACCTTCAGTCCTCGACCTCAGTGGTCTTCATGATCGTATCGTCCTGAGTAAAGGAGACCAGAGAAGAAGCTACAGGGAGATGACGTTTGACATCCCTCAGTGGGCCAATGCCATGATACGCCTTTAAATATCTAAGGGCGCCCTCCCACTGTCAGCCGGCAGTCGACAGTGCGCCTTATAATCCGGTGCTCCTTATATATGGACCAATATTGAGCCACAACAGGTCTCCAACTACGGTGAGCAGCCGCCGACTCTATTTTCCCCCGTAGAAGAAGTAACGCGCAGTGCATGTTGAGATATACGACTGCGCGAAGCGTGCCGTTTCATTTCCATGTGTGTGTTTGTGTAAAGAGCCCAAAATGGCTCCTGTTAAGAGACACGCTTACGACGCAGAGTTTACACTCAAGGCCATTAGTCACGCAGTAGAACACGGGAATAGAGCAGCAGCCAGAGAGTTGAACATGAACCAATCAATGGTGCCGAAGTGGAGGAAGCAACAAGACGACCTGCGCCGAGTAAAGAAGACTAAACAGAGTTTAGAGGGAACAGAGTGAGACGGCTGCAGCTGGAGGACAAACTCCAACAGTGGGTTGTTGAACAGAGAGCAGCAAGTAGAAGTGTCCGTACAATCACTGTTCCACTGAAGGCAACAGCGCTAGCACGCCATCTTAGCATCAATGAGTTTAGAGGCGGTCCTTAACGTAACCCCAGCCTCGACTGTAGCGTCTGTTCTATGCGCCTTATAATGTGCTGCGCCTGTGTACCTGTTATTACCACATATCAAGCATACACGTAAGCATCAATGTTGACAGTGAAAGCAAATCGATCTCTCCGAGCGAAACACTCTATAAGGTGCTGAGCGTTAGCTGTAGCATGTGACGCATATTTTACTTTCACATAATATCTTTTAAAAATCACCTTGAACTCCAAGAGAACAGGTGTTCCCTTTGAAAGATCGTCCACTGTTCAAAAAACACATCATTTATCTCCATGTTATTTTTTGGCAAAGCTGCAGGAGCCTCTGAAAAGGGACAGAGGAGCCGTGTGAGGGCCAGGAGCCGCGGGTTGGAAACCCCTGCATTAGACCAAACAGTGACTTTTAACTTCAGAGGTGCAGCTGATGGCGTTCTCATGCGTTCTGCAGAAAGAGCAGCATTTGGAAACATCAGCAGTGCGTTTCCATCGTCTGTCTCTCACTCTCGTTCTTTTCTCGTCTCCCTCTGTTTTCGATTTCTCCTCCCCCATCATCTCCTCCAGCCTCCCCCTTCTCTCCCATCCCCATCTCCTCTCATTTTCTCTGTTATCTGTTATATAATACAGGGAAGCCAGTAACAATAGCTCCTCTGAGAGCATTGCAGATCGACCCCCCCCCCCCCGGTATTGAACCGTGTCTTTGTGTTGAGGGAATGGATCGCAGGCAGTGACCTCTCCTCTGCTGCCCGACAGAGCGCTTCACTGGGAGCTATCTCCCCGTCCAGCTCTCTCCAGTGTTTCACTTCCTCCTCCATCCTCCTGACGCCGCTGACACGTTCAATTAAAGCGGCCATTGTTGCTCTGGAAGAATGACTCTTGAATAATGAGATTTCTTGAGCTCTGAGGAGGAAACGCATCTCAAGAGCCCCATTAATAACCGCAGTAATTCTCGGCCCTTCTCCGACAGCAGAAGAGACTCTTAACCTGCAGTTAAGCCGCTCAGTGGTCAATAACACGAGGCCGCGGTTCATCACGCCACGTCATGTACACGTCATGTAATGGACTGTAGTGTTATAAAGCAGCGCGGACACAGTTCTGACTTAAATACACGTAATTCTGGGAACATTAATGTCTTACAATCACATGAAAGATTTGTTTTTCATGTATGCTCCTCCATTATGCGTCATGTATGCGACTGTGGCTCAGTGGAATGAGTGGGTCGTCCTCCATTCGAGAGATTGGGGGTTCGATCAGCCCAGCTCCCACGGTCCACATGTCGAAGTGTCCTTGGGCAAGACACTGAACCCCGAATTGCTCCCCGTGCTGCGCAGGGGTGTGTGAATGTGGTGTGAATGGTCAGATTAGATGGTCATCAGTGTGAACGTCTGTGTGAACGGGTGAATGTGACAAACACTGTGAAAGCGCCTTGAGTCAGAAGACCAGAAAGGCACTTTATAAGCACAAGTCCATTACAGAGAACGGTCCGGGAGCCGAGCTAGCACACAGACTGAATCCTTTACTGTTCTTACACCACGGTCTGGGTAAATACTCGATTCTGATTGGCTGCAGGGGGGTCCATTTAAATGTGAATTGAATTGTTGGGTCTGTAAATCATGAATGAGTCATAGAGTGTGGTCTTTACCTACTCTGTAAAGTGTCCTGAGATAACTTTTGTTATGATTTGGCACTATAAATAATTGAATGTGTAGTGGTTGGCGCTGTCGCCTCACAGCAAGGAGGTTACAGGTTCGAATCCCCGCTGGGGCCCTTCTGTGTGGAGTTTGCATGTTGTCCCCGTGTCTGCGTGGGTTTTCTCCGGGTTCTCCGGTTTCCTCCCACAGTCCAAAGACGTGCAGGTGTTCGGTTCATTGATGACTCTAAATCACCCGTAGGTGTGAATGGTTGTCTGTCTCTGTTCGTCTCTATGTGTCCTGTGATAGACTGGCGTCCTGTCCAGGGTGGACCCCGCCTCACGCCCGATGTCGGCTGAGATCGGCTCCAGCCCCCTGCGACCCCGACAGGGACAAGAGGATGAAGATGATGATGGATGAATTGAATTAAATCACAAACAAAATCTAACAGGGGAGAAATTCTGTTACAAAAGTGAACGTGCCGTCAAGACGACATGAGCAGCATGTTTGCGTTCTACTACAGGCGAACAGGTGTTCTCAATCTGTACGATGGCATGTTTATATTTATATAGCATTATATTAGAGAGAGAGAGAGAGAGAGAGAGAGAGAGACAGAGACAGAGAGAGAGAGAGAGAGAGAGAGACAGAGAGAGAGAGAGAGAGAGAGAGAGAGGGAGAATAAAATAACAGACCACATCTTGTTTCCTGTGTCTTTGTTGTGGTTTCAGTCCCACTGGGGTCCATGTTAGATTCTCGACCTTCCCTCCAGGATCAGGGTCTGTGTGTGTGTGTGTGTATATTTGTGTGTGTGTGTGTGTGTGTGTGTGTGTGTGTGTGTGTGTGTGCACCTATTATCTGATTACATATTCAAAGTTCATGCCATCTAATCCTGAAGGCAATAATCTGAGACAGAGACGTGAGCCACAGGGGCTGAATGCACCCGAGCACCAGACCACAAACGTTACACGGGCTGTTTTGCTTTTCATCCGCACGTCAGAGGAAACTCGTGTTAAAAGTCCGACATCTTCCCTCCAGCGCCCTCGTCGCTCACTGAGGACGCTGGAGGGAAGTTGCTGCAGCCCGTCCACCGTGATTTGTTTGTTTGATTTGTCTAAATCCGTCTGTTACGAACTGCTCAACCTGCCAAAACTCCCCGTCTGATGCCAAACCAGCAGTTTACCAGGCTGCTCGTCTCTGTTGTGCTCTAAACTACTGCGTTGACCCTCTGTAGCCTGGAGCTAACCTCTCCAGTCCCA